>NC_060119.1:1261116421-1261422671 GCF_021461395.2 Schistocerca americana
AGATTTAGGAAGCAGGTTTTTAATTGTAAGACATTTCCAGGGGCAGATGTGCATTCTGACCACAATATATTGGTTATGAACTGCAGATTGAAACTGAAGAAACTGCAAAAAGGCGGGAATTTAAAGAGATGGGACCTGGATAAACTGAAAGAACCAGAGGTTGTACAGAGTTTCAGGGAAAGCATAAGGGAACAATTGACAGGAATGGGGGAAAGAAATACAGTAGAAGAAGAATGGGTAACTCTGAGGGATGAAGTAGTGAAGGCAGCAGAGGATCAAGTAGGTAAAAAGACGAGGGCTAATAGAAATCCTTGGGTAACAGAAGAAATATTGAATTTAATTGATGAAAGGAGAAAATATAAAAATGCAGTAAATGAAGCAGGCAAAAAGGAATACAAACGTCTCAAAAATGAGATCGACAGGAAGTGCAAAATGGCTAAGCAGGGATGGCTAGAGGACAAATGTAAGGATGTAGAGGCTTGTCTCACTAGGGGTAAGATAGATACTGCCTACAGGAAAATTAAAGAGACCTTTGGAGAGAAGAGAACCACTTGTATGAATATCAAGAGCTCAGATGGCAACACAGTTCTAAGCAAAGAAGATAAGGCAGAAAGGTGGAAGGAGTATACAGAGGGTTTATACAAGGGCGATGTACTTGAGGACAATATTATGGAAATGCAAGAGGATGTAGATGAAGATGAAATGGGAGATAAGATACTGCGTGAAGAGTCTGACAGAGCACTGAAAGACCTGAGTCGAAACAAGGCCCTGGGAGTAGACAACTTTCCATTAGAACTACTGATGGCCTTGGGAAAGCCAGTCATGACAAAACTCTACCATCTGGTGAGCAAGATGTATGAGACAGGCGAAATACCCACAGACTTCAAGAAGAATATAATAATTCCAATCCCAAAGAAAGCAGGTGTTGACAGATGTGAAAATTACCGAACTATCAGTTTAATAAGTCACAACTGCAAAATACTAACGCGAATTCTTTACAGACGAATGGAAAAACTGGTAGAAGCGGACCTCGGGGAAGATCAGTTTGGATTCCGTAGAAATGTTGGAACACGTGAGGCAATACTAACCTTACGACTTATCTTAGAAGAAAGATTAAGAAAAGGCAAACCTACGTTTCTAGCATTTGTAGACTTAGAGAAAGCTTTTGACAACGTTAACTGGAATACTCTCTTTCAAATTCTAAAGGTGGCAGGGGTAAAATACAGGGAGCGAAAGGCTATTTACAATTTGTACAGAAATCAGATGGCAGTTATAAGAGTCGCAGGGCATGAAAGGGAAGCAGTGGTTGGGAAAGGAGTGAGACAGGGTTGTAGCCTCTCCCCGATGTTATTCAATCTGTATATTGAGCAAGCAGTAAACGAAACAAAAGAAAAATTCGGAGTAGGCATTAAAATCCATGGAGAAGAAATAAAAACTTTGAGGTTCGCCGATGACATTGTAATTCTGTCAGAGACAGCAAAGGACTTGGAAGAGCAGTTGAACGGAATGGACAGTGTCTTGAAAGGAGGATATAAGATGAATATCAACAAAAGCAAAACGAGGATAATGGAATGTAGTCAAATTAAATCGGGTGATGCTGAGGGGATTAGATTAGGAAATGAGACACTTAAAGTAGTAAAGGAGTGTTGCTATTTAGGGAGTAAAATAACTGATGATGGTCGAAGTAGAGAGGATATAAAATGTAGACTGGCAATGGCAAGGAAATCGTTTCTGAAGAAGAGAAATTTGTTAACATCGAGTATAGATTTAAGTGTCAGGGAGTCGTTTCTGAAAGTATTTGTATGGAGTGTAGCCATGTATGGAAGTGAAACATGGACGATAACCAGTTTGGACAGGAAGAGAATAGAAGCTTTCGAAATGTGGTGCTACAGAAGAATGCTGAAGATAAGGTGGGTAGATCACGTAACTAATGAGGAGGTATTGAATAGGATTGGGGAGAAGAGAAGTTTTTAGCACAACTTGACTAGAAGAAGGGATCGGTTGGTAGGACATGTTTTGAGGCATCAAGGGATCACAAATTTAGCACTGGAGGGCAGCGTGGAGGGTAAAAATCGTAGAGGGAGACCAAGAGACCAGTATACTAAGCAGATTCAGAAGGATGTAGGTTGCAGTAGGTACTGGGAGATGAAGAAGCTTGCACAGGATAGAGTAGCATGGAGAGCTGCATCAAACCAGTCTCAGGACTGAAGACCACAACAACAACAACATGACTTTCCTTTCTCCCACGCTGCCGGAGGGCTGCTGAAATATTTAATTTCTATGTTCCTAACGGCGGCAGCTCCCGCCAGCCGTCGTTCTGCTCCGTCTAAAAAAAAAGTTAAATTTGCAGAAAAAGTAGGTATTATGGCTGGGAAAAGTATCTATAAAATGGTAGCACACTTTGTCATACATGATTATGTTCTAGAACATAAGTTTCTTACGATACACACTTTTTTAGAGAATCTTGCCCCTAATTAGATTAGATTAGATTAGTACTTGTTCCATAGATCATGAATACGACACTTCGTAATGATGTGGAACGTGTCAGGTTAATAAAAAGGTGTCTATACAAGATATTACATTACACAAAATATTACATAACAATATCTTTTATTTTTTTGTGGGGGTTGGGGAAATTACCCACTTATTATATCCGAAAATTCATCTAATGAGTAGAAGGAGTTGCCATTAAGAAATTCCTTTTAAATGTTATATGGCTATCTGTCAGACTTTTGATGCTATTAGGTAAGTGACCAAAGACCTTTGTGGCAGCGTAATTTACCCCCTTCTGAGCCAAAGTTATATTTAACCTTGAGTAGTGAAGATCATCCTTTCTCCTAGTGTTGTAGCCATGTACGCTGCTATTACTTTTGAATTCGTTCGGATTGTTAATAACAAATTTCATAAGTGAATATATATATACATATACATATACATATATATATATATATATATATATATATATATATATATGTATATATATATATATATATATATTGTGAGGCTACAGTGAAGATCTCTAGCTCTTTGAATAAGCGTCTGCAGAATGATCTTGGATGAGCTCCAGCAGTTATTCTGATTACACGCTTTTGTGCAATGAACACTCTTTCACTCAATGATGAGTTACCCCAGAATATGATTCCATACGAAAGCAGAGAATGAAAATAGTGAAAATAGGCATGGTAAGCTAATTTACTCAGATGTATATCGCCAAAATTTGCAATTACCCTAATAGCATAAGTAGCTGAACTCAAAAGTTTCAGCAGATCCTCAGTGTGTTTTTTTCCAGTTCAACCCTTTATCAATGCATACACCTAGAATTTTTGAATATTCTATCTTAGCTACCGATTTCTGATCGAAGTCTATATTTATCAATGGTGTCATTCCATTTACTGAGTGGAACTGTATATACTGTGTTTTGTCAAAGTTCAATGAAAGCCCATTTGCACAGAACCACTTAATGATTTTCTGAAAAACATCGTTTACAATTTCACTAGTTAATTTTTGTCTGCTGGGTGTGATAGCTGTACTTGTATCATCAGCAAAAAGTACCAGCTTTGCATCTTCGTGAATAAAGAATGGCAAGTCATTAATATATATTAAGAACAGCAGGGGACCCAAGACCAAACCTTGCGGCACCCCATTCTTGATTGTTCTCCAGTTTGAGAAATCACCAGTTTTCTGCTTATTATGTGAACTGCTTATTTCAACTTTCTGCACTCTTCCAGTTAGGTATGTTTTAAATCATTGGAGCATTGTCCCATTCATACCACAGTACTTGAGCTTATCTAGAAGTATTCCATGATTTACACAATCAAAAGCCTTTGATAGATCACAACAAATCCCAACGGGTGACTTCCGGTTGCTCAGACCATTTAATATTTCATTAGTGAAAGTATATATAGCATTTTCCGTTGAAAAACGCTTTTGGAAACCAAACTGACATTTTGTTAAAACTTTATTCTTACAAAGGTGTGAAGCTACTCTACAATACATTAGTTTTTCAAAAATTTTGGATAAGGCAGTCAGTAGAGAGATTGGGCGGTAGTTGTTGACGTCAGACGTATCCCTTTTTTTATGCAGTGGTTTAACAGTGGCATACTTCAGTCTATCTAGGAACATAACCTGCTTCAGAGAGCTATTACATATGTGGCTAAGAATCCCACTTGTTTCTAATTTCTAATGGCGGCTAAACGTTTCAATAGACAAAACACGACTATTACAGGTAAAGATACATTGCTACTTGCGTCTGCACTCGTCGGGAAGTCAAGAAGAACAGAGAAGTTACTGCCCTAAATTCTGTTATATATATATAAAACATTATGAAATTTTATCATCTTAGCTTCGGCGATCAATTAATTGTCTGTGGCAGTCCATTTCTCTGTCGACCGCTGCGATCACTTTTACATCTTTGCCTTCACGTTTCACAAAGAAATAAAGACTGCAAATGACGTTTAAGTACAATTTATCATGAACTTTGGCTCTTGTTGCATCCTGAAGTTGGCAATTCGTGACGGTGGTCGTGGGCAATCGTTGAATCTAATGATTTGCTTAGGCAGAAGATAAAAATTAATTCAATTTGCTTTCGATGTGGAGACCGCAAGGATACCTTTTATTAATTCGATTAGTGTGATTTTTAAGGTTGATTATTGATTTTTGTATTTTTTTTCGGTGAATCTGAAGAGTTAGATATGCTGACAGATTTTTGCTTATGAGTTGGTGAAGCGAAAATACGATTCCCGAAATAGTTGTGCAAGTGTTGCCAGAGGTAATACGTTCGTCATTGCTATAACCTATCTGTATGTCTTATTTTCGATTTTACTAAAACGTTCCACAGTCTGATTATATTCTAACATAATAGAACTTTATTTATGAACCATAAAAAACTACACACTCACATTCTGGCTGGCTACCTACAATCGTCCGACGATTCGTTGTTTTCAGTTCTGGAAGTTCATGACGCTACCTTAGTTGTTGACAACATCGGCACGCAACCCAACAGCCATGGACACCGTAAGTGCACTTCAACCTATATGACTGCCTTCCCATTTCACGAATAGATCTATAGTTGATGCAGCACGCCACTGTTTTTGTGCTGCCCGTGTTCTGACCCTTTTGAGATGCATTTTTTAGGTGTGTTGATAATTGTCCATGTCGCTTTCTGTATCTTGGTGAAACATGTCGGAAAAACACAGAAATAAGGGTGAATCCGAACTCCAGCGACAAAGTTCCGAAGGTTGTTCAGAAATGTTTTCTGAGTATTTTGAAACCGGTAAATACCCTATCCTCCATGCGCGCGCACGCGCGCGCGCGCGCACACACACACACACACACACACACACACACACACCTCTTTAAAGGATCGAACTCCCGTGTGTAAATATTTATGCAACCGATTTTGAGAACTGTTTACAGTGTTCAACTGAGTGTCCTACAATGATATAATTTTGCAGGTACGTTGAGTGGTATGTGTGAATACTACGTGCATAATGTGTTGCGAATAGAGTTATTAGTAAAGAAGTAGTAAATTATGACTTCATGTCTGCTTCTGCAGTTTTACTTGATTAGCAGTGGAAATGTTATAAGCGATAATCTTTTTCCCTTTCGTTACTTTGTGTAGGGCATCGGTGCGAAAAACTTTCGAAAAGGTTTAAAATTATGGGAAAAGTTTGTTGCATGTTACCAAGTGCTCTCATTCTCAAATACTGGATGAATGGTTCTTGACGTCACGTAAATAGTGTGCATACGGAAGTTTCAGACCGAGTTATATAGTGCCTACTTCATTACAGTGCATATCCGGACAGGTTAGACGCATTGTCAAGCCCTGTGTAGCCGTGTAAACTGGAAGTCTTCGCTTGTCCGGTGTTAGTGCCCGTCCATTGCTATGCGTTAGGGCACATCGTGAATGTAGTACAAATCCACAATGTTTTTACTGCTACGTCAGTACACAACATAACATACTGCAACAAAAAGGAGCAGACACATTTAACAGTTGCAGAGATACCTGGTTGTCATTGTAACATGGATACAAGACTGCAAGGAGAAGAAAAACAAACCGCCATGACAAAATCCTAATTAAACTGTTTAGCTATCAACAGTTACACTATTTAGGCTTCAACGATTACGGTATTTAGCCATCAACAAACTGAAAAAGTTGTTTTCCTTTGAAACGTATAAATAAACATATTACTTTAAAAAACTAAGCGGCATTTCTTCAGTATTACACAAGAAAGAGAAAAGCATCTCGATCCTTAAACATAGAACTAATTATTAAGTTTTTCAATAAAAAACAGTCTTTGTTCAATTTATTCCATTATGAACTACGTTATTCGCCTTCATAGGGCATCTTCAGATTGTTTATAGGGATAGCAAAATAAGCAAAAACTTAGAGTCTATTCCTAGCACGTCTGATTCTAAATCTAAATAAAGATTTGTTACTAAACTTAAAAATTTTCTTTTTATACATTTCAAGAACCTAAAACAGTTCTCCTGTAGATGTAAGCACGTGTCGGATCAGATGAGTCTGCAGGGACCTCTTCCTTTTACAACATTAAAGACGAACAAAAGAACAGCTGTATGCTGGATCGAAGCATGCTTCGAATCAGATGAACTCGCAGAGACCTAGTCAAAATCGATTAATAAATATGTTTTTCCTTACAAAAATATTACTGTGAGCAGGATAGGTTCTGTGAGTGGAATTTACCCAAAATGTGGTTCTGATCTCCATAAGTGGACTTAATCCAAAGCGTGTTTCTGATCTGCAGAAAGTGTTTGGTGGGACCGCTAATGGCGTGAACAGCTCCTAATATACTGAACCAAGTTGTGCGAGTGAAAGAGAAGACCCTACCGAAAAATCAACTTGGGGTGGCTACGGCATCAATAACCAAGCCCAAGTGTCAGAAAATGAAAACTCATAGCTTAGGAATCGATAGGAAGTAGGCGAAAACTAATAAACTCGTGTGAGATGGTAAGAGAGTGTAACCTCCCCCTCTCTTATCGACCTTAATGACAGTGAAAAATTAAACCGAGTGTACCTAATGGAAATTTGGGAAAAGCAATCGTCACCGAAGTTAATCTGTCGGTAAAGAGCGAGGAAAGGGTTAAATCTAAATTAAAGGAAAAATGCAAATGAAACTGGTGGAAATTAATTTTGAAAAGGGGTAAAGTTAATAAAGAAAGTAAATGTGCGGCCGTGACGTTAACAATTAACTAGCGGTAATTAGATATTTGAGATTTGGGGGAAATTACGGTCGCCAGTCCTAAGGACAATTACTATAGTAACTGAAAAAGAAAGGTTATTACACATATAATTAGCACTAGAAGCGTGGCAACTGAAGGTTGACACGTGTAGTGTGAAAACTGAAAGTTTGTCAGAAGTAATAAATTTCGCTACACTCTGACTTAATTTAGCAAAAGAATTAATAAAACCGGAAAATCGAACGTTAAATTAGTGACTGAAGTTAATAGTGAGCTTTCTTTCAGAAGCACATCGAAATTCAGTAAAATACGGTTAGTCTTGGACTACCTCAACAATCATTTCAAAAGCTACTTGAATCTACGCAATTTAAAAATAAGAGATTTAACTTTGAACTTGAATTAAATGATTCTGAACAATTAACAATAGTAAAATTTTGTACGTACCAAGCTGAGCTGCAGTCACAGGTAAGCTAAAATATGGTAACAAAACTCGCACTCTTAATTTGTGCTTGTGTAATCTAAATATTGTAGCCAGCTATGAATACTTTAACTGAACTTTGAAATTAAATCAGTCGAATCGAATGATGCTGGCGTTTGAATTTCAACGACACTCGGGCTCATTTCGGAAAAGGAAGGGACCCTGCTTGGCAATGCAATTGGGACAATGGGCAACAAAGGTTCATGCTAAGTTGCTGTAATTTAGTTATGAAAATGGAACAGTTTGAAAAGCTGAGGTCTGCCATACAGTTCTAAAAGTTTACGTGCTTCCAGTCTTCCTTGTTGGTTGATTGAAGGTTTGAAGCCGTCGATCGAGGAGGTAGCGACAGTCACTCATTGTCGGCCGTCGCTGTTGCAGAAGCTGGATGTTGGCGCGCCTTCTACTCGACACGGTCACCAGACGAAACGGGCTCTTGATGTGCGCCAGCTAATGCTTCCCGTCCGCGACACCATGTCAGAAACTAACATAGCAAGTCGAGCGCAATTACATGCTGCCAAAACCCGAAAGCGCGGCAACTCGCGGGAGCGTCACACAACACACCTGCTCCACTGCACTACTCCAGCCAGACTCTCTCTCTGACCGCGCTCCACGCGACAGCGTTAACACTACCAAAGCTCCTACACACTTTCGATCTTCACACGACCTATCGATGTATTCGTTCGATAGCATAGTTTTCCCTAGGCAAGACCCAGCGTAAAATACAATTAATATTCACAAAACAAATCAACATAAATGCATAAATATATATATATATACGAACAGTAAAACAATTATAATATATATATATAAAGAGACAGAAACGTCATATCTTCAGGTGACAAAATAAGGAAAAAAATTTGCAGTGCAATAGATAGAAATAGGAGGATATGCATTTCCGGCGTTACACGTGCCCCACATTGTCTGAGGATGTTCGTGTAACGTAAACAGACTCAGAAAATGTCCCAAAAAAGAAACAGCGGAAATGCATATGCTCAAAACATCAACAAAATTTAGCATTCGTCTAATTAAACATAAATCAATTTTTCGACCATAATAATTGAGTGGCGACACTCCTAATCTTATTCCACTCTGTCATCCTGCACAAAATAAAACAAGTTGACAGCATATTAAAATTAATAGAAAACATAGAAAATGGTTTAGCTATTCCAAAATCATTAAAATTCGTAACACTATCAAGAAATGGAATACTATTTATAAAATTAATCACAGTACATGGTCATAAAAAACAGGTATATCAAAATACGCATATTAATAATTAATTACATATTATACACATTTTTATGTAACCTTTTCATAATTAATATTCTCGTCATGAGAGTCCAATTATCGCTAAACAAGAAATAATATACAGCAGATCGACAAAAACATTAATATTGACAACAGAATTCTTTCACATCAGCTGTCCGGGAAGAAAAACAACTCCGCCTTCCGTACCCGCAAGTACAAAGAATGCCGACCGGCACAAGAGCCGACAGCGGCTCCGGCTCGCCAGTATTGTTGCGCCCGCCTGCGCGGCACGCTTGATCTCACTCGCCTGTGTAACGGCATTTCCAGAACGTCCGTTTCACTGAATTCTTTCCGTAAAACTCACTCCCGAGTAATCTCAAGGAGTCCATTAATTCTATCACAGTGGATAACTCAACACTGTCCACCATCACACGTATGTACTAGCCTGAAGCTTAAAATAGCGTCTAAGTACATCGACAATGACTAGTAAATCACATATTTATGAAATCTTACAGCTAGTTACAAAATCATATTTACATTCCTTAATCTACAGTGACTCAGCTGAAAACTTAAACTAGCAGCTTGGATTTTTCAAATGGTTATTAATCAATTCCTCTTAAATCATTCAGTCAAAATTAATTACTTATTAATTACAACTTCTTTAATGACCTCTTGGTCAGGCATAAGCATGGCAACCTAGCAAATCCTTAAATCTTACACTCTATATTTACATACTGTGCAAATAACTCATTCTGTGGTATTAATCAATCCTAGGTCGGTACAATTTCAAGTCTACAATGTTCCGTATACCTAATAGTTTTCCAGAGCTTGGATACTCTAAGCAATAAGCATTTGTGCGAGGTATACCAATGACTTTATATGGTCCATTATAAACAAACTTAAATTTAGAGATTTCATGGTCTATCTCGCTCGATTTCTCATGAGCTTTTACAATTACTTAGTCTCCGATTGCAAACTTAGCAAAACGCGCTTTAGCGTCATGACGACGTATGCGAGCATCGGCTTTTAGCTTCATTACTTCTCGCAAACGATCTTTTTTCACACCAATACTAATGTCAATCCGTGGAGGGAATTTGATTATCTCTTCCACTAAACTTTTACTTCTGTCATCCAACAGGATTTCCTCTGGAGAAAATCCCGTCGATTCATGTCTCAAGGTGTTCATAATTCTCTCAAATACTGCTACATATTTGCCCCATGCCCTATGGTTGTGATGGCAATAGGTACGGCACAGTCGGCCTAGCTCGCGCATATACCTCTCAGCGGGATTCCCAGCCGGACAATAAGCTGAAATATGGATCACCTCGACCCCATTACTTTCCATGCCTTCATTCCACAACATAGAAGTAAATTGTGCCCCATTGTCTGATAGAATCGCCTTGGGCTTACCAATATGAACAAAATAATCGTTCACAAGCTTGCTATAGACAGCTTTGGCTGTAGCTTTCCTAATTGGGTATAGCTTGATGAACTTGGAAAAAGCTTCTAGCACTACTAAAATGTAGGCAAAGTTTCCTGATGACTTGGGCAAAGTTCCGTACAAGTCCACGCATAGTAATTCAAAGGTGTCGTTAGGCCTTATACTTTGCATAGGACCACGACTCGTACAGTTGGTAACCTTCACCTTCTGACATAAATCGCAAGTTTTCACTCTGTCAGTAACGCGTTCTAACATGTTGTTAAAATGCACTACTTCACTCAACTTTTCCGTACATTTCTTTGCTCCACAGTGACCATACGCCAAATGGTAGTAGTCTATTACTTCCGTGACGTATTTAATGGGCCAGCGTACCCGCCAAATATTACTATCTTCACCCTTACGTATGTACAAGATATGATCGTATATCTTGTAATACTTCCTTAATTTCTCTCCTTCTGGACTACTTTCGTCATATCGGGTTTTCACCATATTTAAACAACCGTCCTCGTTCTGATGACGACGTAGATTCTTACAGAAGTTCACTATTAATTTGCGTCCCTCAACTTCTTTAAAATAGTATAATTTGACCACTCCATCTGACTCATCTTTCAATACATCTTGATTAGACTCGGGCAACCGCGACAGCTCATCCGCAACGCCATTGTCGGTCCCTTTCACGTAACAGATGTCATAGTTAAATTGCTGTAAATACAGCGACCACCTAGTCAGTCTTTCGTGAAGTAGTTTACAATCCTTCAGATAAGTGAGCGCCTTATGGTCCGTATGAATAATCACCTTACGGTCCCATAGGTAACCCTTGAACTTCTTGAATCCCCACTCTTTCTCAGAAATCGTGTAGTTTCGCTCACTTTTCGATAAAGTTCGACTCGCGAACGTATCGTCCGGTGTTCCTTATCCTCTCCTTTACCAACTTCTTGGAACAGTTCTACCCCCACCCCGTAATTCGACGAATCCGTTCCCAGATGGAAAAGTAGCGATAAATCAGGATGAAATAGTATGTTAGATCTTAACAACTCGTCTTTTAATCTCTCGAAAGCGGCCTGGCACCCGTCAGTCCACACAAACGGAACATTTTTGCGTAAGAGGTTCTTCAAATTTTCATCATTAAACACTTGTCCTTTTACAAATTTACGGTAAAATCCTGTGAGCCCTAGAAAACTTTTTAACTGTTTCCTAGACTTGGGTGGAGGACAATTCCTTATTGCCTCTAGGTCTTTCGTAATACCAGCAGTGGTAATTACATGCCCTAAAAATTTCAGTTCCTGCTTCACAAATTCGCATTTCTTTAGCTTTAGAGTCATTCCGCCACGGCGCAATGCTCTAAAAACTTCATCTAACAGGTCACAATGGTCATGCCAAGTGGCATTCGCCAACAATAGGTCGTCAACATATACAGTTAATCTTGAACTCAAGCCGGTCCTAGCACTTTATCTAGGGCCCTGATGAATACGGACACATATATATTAAGTCCAAACGGCAGTACTCTATACTGATAACACCTGCCCGCAAACAAAAAGGCGGTGTATGGCCTAGATTCTTCTTCGAGTTCTATTTGCCAGTACCTAGCCGTCAGATCGAGGCTAGTCATGAACTTAACGTCATGAAAACGTTGCAAAATCTCCTCCACACTCTCTGGTCTGTCGGTTTCGCTTTGAACGACCCTATTCAACGTGCGTGCGTCAATCACAATACGCACATTTCCGTCCCGTTTTGCTGCAATGACCAAACCGTTATTGTATGGACTTGTACTTCTTTCAATCACTCCCCATTCGATCATCTTATCTATCTCCCGTTGCACTGCTTCCTTTTTGGACAGCGGTATAGCATACGGTCTCACGAAGAATGGTTCGTGCGGAATTACATGCAACTTGCATTTATATCCTTCCACAAGTCCCGGTTTGTCTGAAAACACATTCTTATTCCTCATTATTACTTCATACAGGCCTCGTCTTTGTTCGTGTGTTACGTTTGACACACCGTCTACAATACTTTCCAATTCACTTTCTACACTATTGTCAATGCCGAGATTCCTCACATTACAGTAGTTCAAATGGCTCTGAGCACTATGGGACTCAACTGCTGAGGTCATTAGTCCCCTAGAACTTAGAACTAGTTAAACCTAACTAACCTAAGGACATCACAAACATCCATGCCCGAGGCAGGATTCGAACCTGCGACCGTAGCGGTCTTGCGGTTCCAGACTGCAGCGCCTTTAACCGCACGGCCATTTCGGCCGGCCAGTAGTTCAAATCCATACCTACATCAATAGCATCCGGCCAGTTAACAATGTGTATAGGCTGGTATTGCCTATGCACACCGTCTCCTATCTCGTCAAAACTAACTACTATTGTTTTATCTTGTGACGTACATGTCAAAGTTTTGCTTTCGCAGTTAATCACTGCACGGTACATTAATAGCCAATCTAACCCGATAATTACTTCCGTAGTTAAGTCTGGCACGACGACAAACTCTTGTTCGTATCGTGCCCCACATATCTCGAAGTTGACAAAAATCTGTTTTGTGACCGGTTTACTGGCCTTCCCAGTAGCACCGATTATTTTCACTCCTGTTACTGGCATAACTACGATGCCGGGTCTGTCTTTCAGTAAATCAAATATTTTCCCAGATACAGCACTCAATTCTGCACCGGTGTCAATCAACACGTTTAATTGTAGGTCGTGCATATTAACAGACACTACTATCTCTCTACACTTGTCTTCGACTGTTTCTTTATTTTCCCACAGTAAATCCTCGTCTATATCCAGGTCATTCCAGAAAAAACCATCCGGCTTTGATCCTAAATCCGGCTTATCTGGCGGCCTTTTCAGCCTCTGTTCATAGTTTTCCCTATGCAAGACCCAGCGTAAAATACAATTAATATTCACAAAACAAACCAACATAAATGCATAAATATATATATATATACGAACAGTAAAACAATTATAATATATATAAAGAGACAGAAATGTCATATCTTCAGGTGACAAAATAAGGAAAAAAATTTGCAGTGCAATAGATGAAAATAGGAGGATAGGCATTTCCGGTGTTACAAGAGTATTCTGTATTCTCTACAGTAAAATGTACACCACCGGCCTTCCTTTTTTGCAGTACTATGGGCGTGAGAAAATTAATAGCTGGTGAACGTAGTAAAAAACCACAATATTTTTACTGCTACGTCAGTACACAACATAGCATACTGCAACAAAAACAAGCAGACAACTACATTCAACAGTTGCAGAGATATCTGCTCATCATTGTAACATGGATACAAAGTCATTAACTATGGTATAGCCTTAAGAGCGATCGACTTTTTTAAAAAAGAAGTTAGATTCTATATAAATACTCTAGGAAGTTTTATTCGGCATTGCCACTGAAGAGCATCTTATCTTTGGAAGTGACGGTATTTGTTGCAAAATACTCTTACGTAATTGAGGAATATTTCTGATTTTAATGTACTCTCTGTGTTCCTCCAAAAGTCTCTAATTCCAACTTTGTTTTTCATAGTCTTGTATTTCCTCGTGTGGAATGTTATATGAAAGTTAATTTATGATGTGTTACTTTTAGTATGGAAGAAGAGACTTTATGTTTGCTCTCAAGTGTACTAGTGGCCCAAAGTGTTATGTTTAGCGTTATGGCTGAATGCAAGGTTATTTTTTTATGACAATGACACTTTTTAGCTTCAAGATCGCTGAGTTAAAGCGGTAGCAAATAAAGTGTATATTGAAACTGAACAACTTTGTGACTGAGCTAATACTTTATTACAACACAGGCTCTAGCATTTTATTCTTAAATACTTCAACTCGGGGTAACATTCAACAGATACCAGTGCTACATTGTGTTTTTGCATGTTGCTGCGATTAGTGGTGGAAGTTTCAAGTATGTGCACTTCTTTGTAGCAGGAGACATGTATATGTGAATTTGTGGAAACTTTTTTCTACATTGAAGAGCTGACTAACTGAAGGTAATTTGATAAAAATAAATTATATTTGCTGTTCCTTCTCTATAAACATTGACATTTTACTGAAATTTTCTTCATCCATTGAAAACCGAAAGAAGCTATTCCCATAGGTCATAGGGGTAAGCTTGTGACAGCACCTCATATGACATTAATGAAATGAAGTAAATTTGTGAATGGCTTACTGAGATACACAAAACTTTTTTTTCGAAATGTAACATACTTTCACTCAGACTGTTGTATTAAACGTCATGATTTCGATTTTTCTCATAGTTTGAACTAATTGCCTCCTTGGAGAATATTGTGTTAAACATAAGTTTTTCATTTTCTCATTTGGTTCCACTTAAAAGATACTTAAATAAGTATGTAACAGTCTGTTTCATTTTCTTAATTTAGTATAGTTTGTTCACTCTTATCTTGTTTCAGTGAGGATGGGCCTTTAATTATTTGAATTTTGAAACAATTTGAAAAATAAATCTCATTAAAAATGGTTCAAACGGCTCTAAGCACTACGGGAATTAACATCTGCGGTCATCAGTCCCCTAGACTTAGAACTACTTAAACCTAACTAACCTAAGGACATCACACAGATCCATGCCCGAGGTAGGATTCGAACCTGCGTCCGTAGCAGCAGCTCGGTTCCGGATTGAAGCGGCTAGAACCGCTCGGTCACAGCGGCCGGAAAATTTCATTAAGCTGACATACTTTATCACAAATATTTTCTGTGTAAGGATAAAAGAAAACTCGAAACTAAGAAAATTTTTAAGAAAGTTATATCTCTATATCATTAAGAAACCCTATGTTAGTTAATCTTTGTAACAGATTAATTTAAATCTACATTCGCTGTGTTAGACGTCATGGGACAATGTTGTTGGGAGATGGGTATGTGTGTGTATGTGTGTGTGTGTGTGGGGGGGGGGGGGGGAGGAGGAAAGGAGGAGGGTAATTTCGTGACAGTCAATATTCCATATTCTGAATACCTTACTGCACATAGAATTTTATAGCTAGTAAAATTAAGGTTATAAAATTCCATATATGTGAAAATTAAATGTCAGTGTATATATTTTTAAAAGTTATGTTACAAAAACTGCTAAATGCGTCACGCAGTTACCCAGTTTTAAGGTATTTAGTTTATTCCATCTCAGGAGGAGTATCCCCTTCCAGTATTCAGCTATCGTAAAACGGAAGTTTACTTCCATGAAGCAGTTTCACATTCAGGAAGCAGACCTTCTCAAGACAAATCTCGATGGGGGACCGTTTTTAAAGCTGAGAGCTTGTACCGAGTCATGAAAAAATGGCGGGTATAAGGAGGGCTGCAGGCAAGAAACTCAAAGAAAACATAGCCTGCGGGTTAAGACGACTGCTCAAGAAAAGCATAAGCAGGAGATCCAGATTCCTATCACGGTCTGGCACAACAACGCTGGTGTGATATTTAGTAACCTGCAAGTGGCTACGCATTATCCACGAGCGCAAACATACAACGAACCAATAACATGTCAACTGATTCGTTCCGTATCACTACGGGAAATGTAACTGACTATTGGTCGAGAATGGTAGTGATCTACTTGTCACCACTGGTGGCGAGTAACATCAGTTCTCCGACCGCCCTACTTCGCAGGTCTCACATCAGCGAGCTCCCGTCAACCTCTGCCGCTGCGCTCCACTCAGGATATCGGACGTCGGACATGCTGCAGAGGTCGCATGATCCCCACTGCGCCAGTCCGGCTTTGGGCTCGCCGCTAAAGGAAATGAAGAACAGCCGTCCATGTCGGCTTCTGTGACGTAAATCCGACGCGGTACAGGCAGGCTGGTAAAACACTGACTGTCAGTGCTGAATTTCCCTTGTTCTGCTGCAGACGGCGCACTCTGAGGGAGATTCTTGGCGAGCTGGCTGATGCAAGTACACGAACCGACAAAAATCGACCGCCACTGCGAGGGTAATCCAGAAATGACGACCTAATGCGCATGCTGGCTGCACGGGAAGCGAGGCTTCTATCCGACGTCGAACGGGTCGGCCTTCATTTTCTCACTTTCTGTTGTGAGTGCGGTTATCGCGCATTCTGTGACTGTTTAAAGCGGGAACCCTTTGTTGCCACGTGAGATGTAAAATTTTATCACCAAAGTAAAAAGTTTGCTTTTATTGACTCTGTTTAGCATATGATGTAACAAATCACACGCCCAGAAGACCTAAGACATTGTGATCACTGCCCGTCACAAGACTGAATGCGGTCTGCTAGGATTGTGGGAACTTGGCGCGGTAAGCGAAGCATACAACATGAGCGCAGACGAATGGGGACACATTTCAGCGACGATACAGGATGAAGTCGGGAAAATCCCGCTTTGTAAGCGTCTTTGACAAATGGGAGAGTGCTGCGACCCGCCGCGTGGGTCTGATCATTTCGTTAACGGCAAAGTTGAGCAGCTTTGAAAGACAAATTTGCTGCATTAACAATATTTCAGTGACCACATGCCGAATCGCACTCGACGCAGTAACTGTCACCAAAAGAAACATAGCAATCAGGACAAAAAATAGAAACACATTCATTGATGCATTTGCGCTGACAGAAATACACTTCATTCACATGCTTGCAGTCATATATAATCGAACACTAATAATGGTAATCAGAGTGACTAACTCCAACTACGTAAGTGCAATATTGTTGAGTAAAGTATGTCTGAAATTTAAACCACAAGCTGCCGTTTGCAATGGAGCGTGATTCTAATTAATATTTTTAAGGAAGAAACGCATCTCATTCGTTGGACATGTGATGAGAACTCCGGAAAACAGAATTAGTAAAAAAAACAATACAAAAATTGTGGAATAGCAAGAGCGACATTAAATGGATCACAGAAATTAAGGAAGATATAAAACAACTCCAAATTACAGTAGATGACCTAAAAAACAACACAGAGAAAACCAGAATACTGCAAGACCCGCAAACCAGACTACAAATGAAAATCAATAAAAGGAGTACAGGAAGAGTGGTCTCAGATGAAGAAAGAAAATATCTGAAAGAATGAAGAAATGTTGGGCAGACAGAAGAGCAAAACACCTTTCATATAAGAATAGACTCTAATAATTATATTACCTAAATATCATATTAAGTTATTGTTGAGCCAAATTGTATCCCTGTGTAACAACATGTTTAGAACTTCGTATTTTTGACTAGAGTGGTCCAATGAAGGCCATAAAATAAATAATAAAAAAAATAATAAAAATATTTTTAAGCATCACATATGTTAGCAAGTTTCTAACATCAGATTCTTTACAGAGGTAGTTTTACTATGAGAACAATAACGGCTCATCCTTTTTGCTGTTATCCGGGACAGAGGAACAGATTTCTTGTAGGGACAAAGTAATCCACACGCAAGCGCAAAGTTAATGTTCACTGTAATGACAGTAGTATGAAATAAAGCATGCGTGAAGTTACTGAGTGGTCGATTTGCCAACTGATCAGGCCCTAAATGAGCTACGGCCCTTCGCCAACATTATTACCGTTGCTGTTGTGTGCAGCAAATATTGCTGGCGCACCACTTTCCGTCAATTAGCGAGTCATCACGCGCTTATTCGCCTTGAACATTATCCAGTACTGCTACGAGTATTTTATACGTACAGATTATTCTCTTTGAATTGCTCGTTAATGAATATTCAGCACAGACAGGCGACACACGTGAGCGACGGGTCGCAGCGATCGGTCGCACGCGGTATGGTGCGCAGTCGGTCGCATTCCACGACTCCTGCGTTGACTAACTATTTGCCGAGCAGTTTCAAACAGTGTCACGAACGCCGCTGTGTAGAGAACTTTTTGCTGCCAATAAAATTCTTCTGGGTTTGAGGCGGCATTGTCATCTGTTAAATTCCGACGTTTCGGCGACTGTTGCAAGGCGCCTTCCTCAGGATGTGGACCAGCTACACACCCTGAGAAAGCCGCCTTGCAACAGTCGCCGAAACGTCGGAATTTAACAGATGACAATGCCGCCTCAAACCCAGAAGAATTTTATTGACTGTGACAACGGCCGCGGAAGCGTACGTTCACAATTTTTTGCTGTTTTTAGCACCAGTAGCGTTTAATCACAGTGTCCCCTCGAATACTTGCAAAAAATAAATTAAAGAATATAGGAACTGTAATTTATTAAACTTGTTTTGAAATAATTGTTTTCCTTGGGAACTATTGGTTGCTTTACAGAATGTATTACATTTTACTGAAGCCAGGTGGGTTGTGTACAACTTTCCAGTGTGTTAATACATTTGGTTTTTTTCACTTCGCGGGAAAAACGGCACAAGCAAAAGAAAGAAAGAAAGATTCCTCAGTTCGTTTTCTATTCAATAATCTTACGGTTTAACTTCAAGAACTTATACAACTTGTTTTCCGATCTTGATGTGTGAATAGAAATGCCAATAGTATCACTGCTGATTTCCATAACTCTTTTTAGAATCCGTATGAGGGAGATTTACATCACATGAAATGGCAAGGGAGAAGAGTATAGCCGTATAACAGATTTGCCCTGAATATTTAAACTGAGACGTCCGCTTAATGTTACGATTTGTCATTCTGTTGGAAGTTAAGAACGTTAATAATGCTCATCATTGTCTCATAAATAACAAAAAATTCAGCTGGAGCCCAGTGTATTGAGCCTATTACTGTGCGCTTCCAAAATCTCTACTTCTACAGCATAAGTTTCGAAATGCTAATCACTGCAAAATCAGACCGTGTCTTTTGCAGTACTTCTCATACAGAGGGTGACAATTATTGTACTGTATGAAAGGAAACGTAAATTAGTTACAAACTACGGCGCCGGCCGGAGTGGCCAGCGGTTCTAGGCGCTACAGTCTGGTTTGAAAGTTTAATTATAATCGCCCTTATCATTACGCAGTCGTATAATCAACGGGTACTACAAATTTGCTATGAAACGACATTACAATACCGTGCATAAAGAGTTTAAAGAAACAGTTGGCGATGAAAGATCATAAAACTTACACCGATCAACAGATAGGATTCATTGTTCGCCGGCCGGGGTGGCCGAGCGGTTCTAGGCGTTACAGTCTGGGACCGCGAGACCGCTACGGTCGCAGGTTCGAATCCTGCCTCGCTCATGGTTGTGTGTGATGTCTTTAGGTTAGTTAGGTTTAAGTAGTTCTAAGTTCTAGGGGACTGATCACCTCAGAAGTTAAGTCCCCGAGTGCTCAGAGCCATTTGAACCATTTGAACAAACTACGGCGAACACACACTTCGTTCAACTTGCAAACGTCACTACCGATATTCGGATTTACGCTGCGACATGCTCGATATTCCTTCCGTTATTGGCGATGATACGGCGCAGACGAATAGCGAAATTCTGCAAGGCCCGCAGAAGAGTCGGAAAATCGACGTTGTCGATGACATCCTGATGGCTGTTTTCAGCTAAGCAATGGTTTTGGGGCTATTTCTGTACACCTTGTCTCTAATACAGCCCCACAAAAAGGAGTCGCGCGTAATCAGACCCGAAGAATACGGCGGCCAATCGAGGCCCATGCCAGTGGCCTCTGGGTACCACAGAACCAGAATGCGGTCCGCACAGTGCTCTTCCAGAACATCAAACACTCTCCTGCTTCGACGGGGTCGAGCTCCGTCTTAAATGAACCACATCTTGCCGAAATCAGGGTCAATTTGGATAATGGGGATGAAATCGTCTTACAAAACCTTCAGGTACCGTTCGGTAGTAACCGTGCCATCAAGAAATATCGCATCTATTATTCCGTGACTGGACACTGCTCAGCACGCAGTTACCTTTTGAGGGTCAAGAGACTCCTCAAGAGACTCCTCGATCGCGAAATACGGATTATCATCCCCAAAATGCGCCGATTTTCGCTTATTTACGAACCCATCCAAATGAAAGTGAGCTTCGTCGCTAAACCAAACCATGTGTGCGCATACTAAATCCAATCACGCTCCGCGGCCAAGCGTACAGTTTGAACGTCCTAACGCAAAGTGTTCAGATATTATGACGATTTTATTTCATGTAGTTCAATAATTGTCATCCTATCAATGCCGACTCCTGAATCCACCGTACTGCGGACTTTCCTGCACGACCATTTCACGAGTGTACCCTGAATATCAGGAAGCCGGTTACACATGAAATCTCCGAAACCGCTGCGGCAGGAAAAAGATCCTGCAAGAACTGGACCAACGACGACTGAAGAGAATCGTCCAACGCGACGCAAGTGCAATTCTTCCTTAAATTGCTGCAGATTTCAGTACTGGGCCATCAACAAGTGTCAGTGTGCGAACCATACAACGAAACATCATCGATAACGGATTTCGGAGCCGAAGACCCACTCGAGTACCCTTGATGACTGCGCGACACAAATCCTTATGCGTCGCCTGGGCCCGTCAACGGTGACATTGGCCCGTTGATGACTGGAAACATGTTGCCTGGTCGGACGAGCCTCGTTTCAAATTGTATCAAGCGGATGGACGTGTACGGGTATGGAGAGAACCTCATGAATCCATGGACCCTGCATGTCAACTGGGGACTGTTAAAGCTGGTGGATACTCTGTAATGGTGTGGGACGTGTGCAGTTGGAGTGATATGGGACCCCTGATACGTCTAGATACGTCTCTGACGGATGACATGTACGCAGGCATCCTCTCTGATCTCCCGCATCCATTCATGTCCAAGCCGGCCGCCGTGGCCGAGCGGTTCTAGGCGCTTCAGTCGGGAACCGCACGACTGCTATGGTCGCCGGTTCGAATCCAGCCTCGGGCATGGGTGTGTGTGATGTGCTTAGTTAGTTTTAAGTAGTTCTAAGTTCTAGGGGACTGATGACCTCAGATGTTAAGTCACATAGTGCTCAGAGGCATTTGAACCATTCACGTCCATTGTGCATTCCGACGGACTTCGGCACTTCCAGTAGGACAATGCGACACCCCACACGTCCAGAATTGATACAGAGTTTGAGCCCTTCCGCTGGCCACCAAACGCCCCAGAGATTCACATTATTCAGCATATCTGGAATGCCTTGCAACGTGCTGTTCAGAAGAAGTCTCAGCCCCCTCTTACTCTTACGGATTTATGGACAGCCCTGCAGGATTCATGGTGTCAGTTCCGTCCAGCACTACTTCAGTTATTACTTGAGTCCATGGCACGTGTTGTTACGGCACTTCTGCGTGCTCGCGGGGGCTCTACATGATGTCAGGCAGGTGTACCAGTTTCTTTGGCTCTTCTGCGTAAGTATCAAATTACGTTTAAAGACATTAATTTACTGCAGAATAACTTTACTTGTTTTACATAGTTATACGAGGTGCCAACAGATGGCAGCACAGAACTGTCAAGTACCGCATATTTAAAGTACATAAAAGGAGCAAAATTGTTATACACGTGAAGCCTTCACCTGGGAGGTCACCGCGCCTGCTTGGCGCCCCTGCGTGTTCACGCCCTCTTGCTGAGCTCTGCTCACCTATGTCCATGAGGTCCAAGAACCTTAGAGAAAAGTACTCAGACTGATGCCGTGTGTCCTGACTCCCGCAAGGTGTACTTCGCAGCCCAGCAATTGCACTTAGTCAACAAAATACTCGGCTTATAGAATACACTGACAATATTTGTGTGTGGAATCAAAGCTGCCCATGATACAGATCGATAGTTGCGCTTGTGACCGCTCAATGTCATTCAATACAATCATGACGACACCCCTCGATCGACGTTAACACTCGTGGTGTCACTCGCCTTCATACATGGCAGTGAACGTTTGAAAATTCGTGACGCTAGCTCAATGGTCGTCAATTGATTTAAATGTTATTCCCGGCTGACTCTTAATTCAGTTACTGCCACGGGGGTGAGGTGAAAGAACACATCCTGGTGATACCAGCATTATGCGTATTTAGATGTTCGATTAATCTGAATGGTTTGCAATGTTCCAGCGATCCTATTCGAACTCTATACTGATGTACCGACAAGGACCATTGTCGCAGATAAACATGCAAGTATGTAATGGATGTTCAGATTCTCAATATAGTTCGTCGCACTCACACATTATACATCCGCTGCAAGAACAATTTCATGCATTTACATTTTTGGTGTCCCACAATATTGGTTGGCTAAATATTAAGACGATACGTTGGATACAACTTCCACAAACATTGTTTATCGTGTAGTCAAGACTACGTAATGAAGCCAAAATCGTGGATAAAATTGAAATGTAGTTTGTTTATTAGCACTTTTCTTTTCACTAACTAAATATGAATTATGAATGGGGATTGGAGGTGATGATCCTATCCTTCTTTTTTAGTATTTCAGGTCCCCGTTAATTAATATTTGGTAGTTAATAAGCGAACTATTTTTTATGCTGGCGCGTTGTTTGTATCAGTTACCCCCGCAACCGTCCAAGGGTAAGATTCTCTTAATGTTCCGCGCACACGCGTTTCACAATTTTATAAAATGCAGAATTACGTAAACTATAGCTTTACGTTGAGTACATCTTTCGTGGGTTCCACAAGCATAATAGTTTCCCAAGAGTATTTTTCCCAGCTAACACAAAGTTCGAATTATGTTGTCGGAATCATTTTCACTTCACCCGACAATAAACGTCTCTGATCACTTCGTCACACGTAGTGTATTTTAAACGTGCTTGAAGAGTCTTTAAATAACCTCCTTAACGAATTTCGCAGTCGCGTACCACTTTTTCATCGACTAGCCCGATCACGATAACTGAAGGTAGAGAGCTCAATAATGTGTTAGATGTTGTTTTGGTTCAAATGGCTCTGAGCACTATGGGACTCAACTGCTGTGGTCATAAGTCCCCTATAACTTAGAACTACTTAAACCTAACTAACCTAAGGACAGCACACAACACCCAGCCATCACGAGGCAGAGAAAATCCCTGACCCCGCCGGGAATCGAACCCGGGAACCCGGGCGTGGGAAGCGAGAACGCTACCGCACGACCACGAGATGCGGGCCAGATGTTGTTTTATATGTACTAAAAAACAAATGGTTCAAATGCCTCTGAGCACTATGTGACTTAACATCTGAGGTCATCAGTCCCCTAGAACTTAGAACTACTTAAAACTAACTAACCTAAGGACATCACACACATCCATGCCCGAGGCAGGATTCGAACCTGCGACCGTACCAGTCGCGCGGTTCCGGACTAAAGCGCCTAGAACCGCTCGGCCACCGCGGCCGGCATTAAAAAACAAACGCGCCCCTGTATCTTTCTGTCCCTCTTGGTCTTTGCTACTTTGCTTTTTATTACTTTTCATTATATTGCTTCTTAGTAATACTGTGCAGTTATTAAAGTTTCGTATTACTTTCCCCTTTTTAATTCTTCCAAAATAAAGTCTATTTATCCCCGATTTTAATTAATATGATGCTAATTGACACGCGTGCGCGCAAAGTACCGTTATACGCTCTACCACAAATACGATTCGGTAGTTTTGGTCCAATACATAAATGACGTAGTAAATGGTTGCATTACTGGTAGTATTGGTGGACTTGGTAGGGAAAGAAAGATAAATGAATTTGTACGAGAGGAACTGGAGCTGACGACTTCTCTTGTACTTTCTTTGTTTGTTTTGGCACTTAATTAAAAACACATGTTCAGTGCTAGTCCATTGCGTATTTATATCCTCACAAAATGTAAATTCCTTTTCGAAAGTAATAAAAATTAGCTGCTAGGGCAACTTCTGCTCCTTTATATAATCAAGCAATTTCCTTTGTTGCAAATACTGTTTACATGTAAAAGCAAAAAAATATGTATAATTACTGTTGTTATTTTGTACTCAATAGAACGTTCTCAGGGTGAAACGTAAGAATTTCCTCTTATTAGTGATAATCACGAAAGTTGTTTAAAACAGTTGTTGTATCTGCGACCGGGACGGTCGCGGGGTAGAAATGACGGAAAGCGCGGCGGGAGCCGCGGAGAGGGCCGCGAACAACACAACGGGAGAGGACGGACACGACCGACGAAGGACAGAAGGAACAACAACAAGATCGAACAACGGAGCCACAAGGAAACCTAACAAACACGTACACTATTACAAAGAACAAGAAAGTAAGTAAGCTGTCTAACACGAGGCGATGTGTCCACAGACTTACGCGAGATTAGAATGGGTGGCTGAGCTTTTTATTTTTTTTCCTGTATTGAATTTCGATTCCCCCTAAGGGGGCGGGCTGGCAGCAGCTTAGTACGCTGCTCTACAGCCTACAGACGGTCAGTCTGGCTTCCGGAAATGTGAAGGCACCAGAGGGGCAGTTCTGACATTGCGGCTGATAATGGAAGCAAGAGTGAAGAAAAGTCAATACATGTTCATAGGATTTGTCGACCTGGAAGTAGCGTTCGACAACGTGAAATGATGAAAGCTATTCGAAATGCTGAGAAAAACAGGGCGTAGTGCTACGCGGCAAACTTCTGAGAATCATGTTCGCCAGCAGTATGCACGGACGATACGAGGTTTTTATCATCTGTGTGAATTTTATCATTTTTGCTTTCTATCAATTATGTGCCTTTTATCAAGTGGATTTTTATCACAACATGTATGTGTGGAGAGTGCCTTTTATACTTTGATTCATGTAATGTAACATGGCAATTTCGTAACAAGTGCCATAAGATCAGATGACGGCAACATGAAGCTGTTGAAACCGGTACGAAATGTGTTCAGTTTCAATCACGTGTACGTTACGAAGTTCGAACTGTTACACTGATTAGTAGTAAAGCGAAGACCGATATAAATTTGCGTCACACTGTGCATCCAAAGTAAACTGGAAAAGAAGTGTTTCTCGGTAAGTTGAGTAGAAACACTCACGTGTTACTGTTACCGAGATTATGGATGAATTTCTTTCTTAAGTGAAATAAAGGCATTAGAAATGTCGGAGGGTGAAGCTGAATATCTCAGTTCTGTGTAGATACAAATACAATGAAAAGAAAAGTGTAGTGGAGTATTTCTGAATCTTCCAAAAAATTACGGGTCATGAATCACGTTACAGGTGACGATTGTAATTGCTTACGATTTAGATGTTCCTAGACTGTACCGTTTATAGAAATGAATAGATTAATGAATGAATTCAATCAAATTGCTTCCTATGATACACAAAACTCACCTGATTCGACTTATTAGTGTAAGTATTGTGATGCGAAGGAGGCCAAACAAAAATCCATATGAAGCTACATGTCATGATTTCTCCTGCGCCTATAAGGTGCTTATTAACAGACTTGGGCGAAGGCAGAAGATTCAGATGTGTCAACCAGAATTCTTGACATTCCACAGCATCACCAACAGAAGTCTCACCACTCTTGAAAAGGCATTGGTTGCTGCAGGAAAGGCACGGAAGAAATAACACTGGACCAAACAAACGTCAAGGAGAAACCGTGTCTAACAACGTTATAGTATTCCCGATAGCAGCGATTGTGTACACCAGAAGAACTTAATATTCGAAAGTTACACCTGTTACATTAAGAGAAAAATCCACCAAACCCCGTGTCATACGAGCAATATCGACTGAGTTCTGTGACGACCTGCAACATAAGTTTCGGGTACGCCAGAACTGACACGTCTTCAGTGTATGACTTACTTAGAACCGACTATTCTAGACTAGATTTACTGATAAACAACGAGTAATATGCACCCATATACAAGCTCTGAATACGTTGAAACAACATATAACGAATTAAAATGAGCAACATACGAGGAAAGCAGACAACTTATACAAGATTAAACGTTCCGATCTTTGAGGTCGGGAAAATCTGTCATTAAGAAAGCAATCTCTATGGGTTGCCACAAGAAGCTTACGCTTCCAAATATTTCAACTAACGATGCGTATTATTTTATTCACTGAATATTCATTTGCTTTCTTCTGGGAAATCTGTATTTTATACAAACGACGAAACACTTTCCAATGAAGAGCGATCGTAATGAGTACACCTATGAACGATAAATGGTGGGATCAAACAAAATTCGATACTTGAAACTATCAAAACACCTTAAGGTTACGTTTTGGGGAAAGTGTTTGACGTTATGACAACTCCCGTTATTTTTCCCTTCATGCTTATATCTAAGCAATCAATTAATATCCTTTTCCGATTTTTGATCGTAATACATTTCTGCAAAAAACAAGGTACGATATGTCGTCTTCTTATTGCTACCTTTTTTTGTTCCGACCACCCAGCTGTAAGGTATGTGTGTTTTGCATTCTGTAATTGAATATGAAATAATAATGTACTTAGGCTTAACTACGTTTTTATTAATTATTACTATCAAGATCCTTTCTACTAACAATTTCTAAAGCTTGTATTTATGTTTCAGTCTGTTAAATACGTTGGAAGTGACTGGTTTTGTGACGCAATAATCGGTGGCCATCAGAGTGCTATCGTTTATGCATTTTCACTTTTAGAAACAGAGCTTGCAAACTGATATTTTTTAAGAAGTACGATTGTCACTGTTATTGTTATGCAGTTGAAACTGAATATTAATTGGGTCTTGTGCCATCAAGTGTTTCGACTCATCAACAATGAATTTCGTGCTAGATTATACAGAATTACACAGGTATCAGGTACTTAATTAACTCTCAGACTAATCGACGCAGTAGGAGAACTTTCATCTAACATCAGTAATTTTAAAGGCTTCTTTTTTCATGACCTTGGTTCAAACGGCTCTGAGCACTATGGGACTTAACTTCTAAGGTCATCAGTCCCCTAGAACTTAGAACTACTTCAACCTAACTAACCTAAGGACATCACACCCATCCATGCCCGAGGCAGGATTCGAACCTGCGACCGTAGCGGTCGCGCGGTTCCAGACTGTAGCGCCTTCAACCGCTTGGCCACCCCGGCCGGCTTTCATGACCTTAGTTTCCTCTTATTGTTGTCAGTGTGATGCGACGTTGTTTCTTGAACATTTTACTATCAATTCTGAAATTTTGAACAAATCCACATCGGTCGAAACAGAGCTAACATTACAATCTGCAACTCGAGATAACAGATAGCTAAACGTATTACAGATAGTTGAACTGATCACTGCAACTAGTTTGGCAAAATCTTTTTATTTAGAACAACGCTAGCCCGTCCCCAAAGGAATAGCAGAATCAACAGTGTCTGAAGTATGCCATTGGCAAAGGCACACAATTCAGACTCGCATCCAGTGCATTAACACTAGAGGTGAGAGAAGCAGGTCAAGGTCTGATACATATCCAGAAAAGAAACAACAGCCTTGTACGTAGAGAGCGAAAAGTATCCAGACACTGTCAGAGCAGCCTTCCTGAAGGCGACAGAACCCAAGGGCCACAGTCCACCTACTAATGTTGCACCGATCAGTCCTAAACTAAAGCAAGTATGTCAGTCCTACATTGAACTCAGTTACATCAAAATCAACCAAAGTAAGCAGTTAAACATAGTAGGATTACGCAAAATATGAAACGAAACGAAACAGAGCAGGTTACCCAGCTATAAATTGAAAGGTGGTCCGGAAATTTCTAAACAAGCGAAATAAAGGAATCCAGAGGGTGGGCAGTGGCAAGAAAAAGTAGGCTCTGCGTGACGCCGGAAATGCTTATCCTCCTATTTCCATCTATTGTACTATAAAGTTTTTCCTTATTTTGTTACCTGAAGATATGACATTTCTGTATCTTTATATATTGTAATTGTTTTGCTATATATGTCATAATTTTCCCTAGGCCGGACCCAGCGTAAAAATACGAATAATATTTACAAAACAAACCAATTATACATCGACATAAATGCATATATATATATATATATATATATATATATATATATATATATATATATATATATATATATATGCCATTGGCAAAGGCACACAATTCAGACTCGCATCCAGTGCATTAACACTAGAGGTGAGAGAAGCAGGTCAAGGTATGATATATATATATATATATATATATATATATATATATATATATATATATGCATTTATGTCGATGTATAATTGGTTTGTTTTGTAAATGTTATTCGTATTTTTACGCTGGGTCCGGCCTAGGGAAAACTATGCTATCGAACGATTACATCGTTAGGTCGTATGGAGAACCAAAGTGTTTAGGGTCTTTGGTAGTGTTAACTCTGCCGCGTGGAGCGCGGGCAGAGCGGAGTCTGGCTGGAGTAGAGCGGTGGAGCAGGTGTGTTGTGTGACGCTCCCGCGAGTTGCCGCGCTTTCGAGGTTTGGCAGCATGTAATTGCACTCGACTTGCTATCACAGCTTCTGACACGGTGTCGCGGACGGGAAGCATTAGCTGGCGCACATCAAGGGCCCGTTTCGCCTGGTGACCGTGTCGAGAAGAAGGCGCGCCAACATCCAGCTTCTGCAACAGCGACGTCCGACAATAAGTGATTGTCGCCACCTCCTCGACCGACGACTTCAAATCTTCAATGAACCAACAAGGAAGACTGAAAGCATGTTAAATTTTAGAACTGTATGGAAGACCTCAGGTTTTAAAATGTTCCATTTGCACCACTAAAATACAGCAACTTAGCATTAACCTTTGTTGCTCATTGTCCCAATTACATTACCAAGCAGGGTCCTTCCTTTTCTGGAATGAAACCGAGTGTCGTTGAAATTCAAACGCCAGCATTAAAGTAATATCATTCCATTTCACTGCTTTAATTTCAGAGTTCAGTTAAAGTATTCATAGCTGGCTACAATATTTAGATTACACAAGCACAAATTAAGAGTGCGAGTTTTGTTACCATATTTTAGCTTACCTGTGACTGCAGCTCAGCTTGGTACGTACTAAATTTTACTATTGTCAATTGTAAAAAATCATTTAATTCAAGTTCAAAGTTAAATCTCTTGTTTCTAAATTGCGTAGATTCAAGTTGCTTTTGAGATGATTGTTGAGGTAGTTCAAGACTAACCTTCTTTTATTTTATTTCTTAGTGCTTCAGAAACAAGGTTCACTATTAATTTCAGTCACTAAATTAACTTTCAGTTTTCTGGTTTTATTAATTCTTTTGCTAAATTAAGTCAGAGTGTAGCGAAATTTATTACCTCTGACAAACATTCAGTTTTCACACAACACGTGTCAAACTTCAGTTGCCACGCTTCTAGTGATAATTATATGTGCATTAACCTTTCTTCTTCAGTTAATGTAGTAGTTGTCCATAGGACTGGCGGCCGTAATTTTCCCCAAATCTCAAATATCTAATTAACGCCAGTTAATTGTTAACATAACGACCGCACATTTACATTCTTTATTAACTTTACCCTTTTTCAAAATTAATTTCCACCAATTTCATTTGCATTTTTCCTTTCGTTTAGATGTAGCCCTTCCTCCCTCTTTACCGACAGATTAACTTCGGTGACGATTGCTTTTCCCAAATTTCCATTAGGTACACGCGGTTTAATTTTTCCATGTCATTAAGGTCGATAAGTAAGGGGGAGGTTACAGGCTTCGTGATAGATAGCTATTGTTGCCAGAAAACCCTTCCTTCCTGCCACTGTCCACACGCCAGCTGGTGCGTGGCTGCCGGCTACTGAGGTCAGAAAACACACTCGCCTCCTGTCATAGGCTTCATTAGTTGCGGGATCTTTGCTATTGTATGTTTCTTCAGGGGCCAGCTAATCTTCCCTGTTACTCCCAAAATGGTAAAACAGAAATCTTCGTGTCTCCTTCGGAGGTTTACTGCTTTCGCGGCTTAGGTGAAACTGCATACGAAATTTGTCTGTTGTTGTAACCGTTTTCCTTGAAAACTTTACTCAAGTGTCTCAGTGCCCTCGACAGGTTTTCGGCGTCTGAGTCGGTTTCATCTCGATGTAGCAAGGTCCTCGGAACCTACTGTTTCTGCGGTGGGTGTTGGTAGCTGGTGGCATGCAGATAACGATCCTCGTGGATGGGCTAGCGGTAAACGCTATGACAGAGACACCCATTGGGTTTACGTCGGCCAAGGATATCCAGAACGGCAGGGACTCGTCCTTCTCTACTTCCTTCGTGAACTTTATGTGGTCGTGGATATTGTTGGTGTATTCCAAGAAGTTTCCCAGCTTCTCATGTCCATGAGGCCATATGAGGAAGGTATGCGTAGAGATAAAAATAACTAGGCTTTGCAGGAGCCGTGTCTAAGGCGATGTCCTCAATTGCACAGTAAAGAGGTTTGCTACAACTAGAGCTAACAGCTTCCAAATCGTAACGCCCTCCGTCTGGCTGAAATATTCTTCACCATTTAAAAAAATGCGATGACCTCAGGGTATGTTTAAATAAATCCACGATGGTATCGTCAAAGAGCCGGGACAGCAATTCAGAGTCTGTGATGGGTACACTCTGAGCAAGAAAACCACACCAAACTTAACCGTAATATCTCCTTCACCAAGTCGTAGATGTTTAATTCGGTCGATGAAGTCCCCTTTAATGTTTATATGGTGCGCACAGTGTCCAACGTAAAAAACATGGTGCGTACAATGTCCAGCATGCATCGACAGGAGGCTGGCCAAATGCTTTGAAATTCTATAGGTCAGCGATTCGATGGTGTTCACTACAGGCCTTAAAGCTGTATCCTTCTTATGGACCTCTGGCAGAACGTAGAACATGGGTGGTCTCGGTGCCAGAGTGAAGAGGTTTTTGATAACACTTGTAAAGACATTGCTTTCCCCGAAAGTCGATAATATTTTTTTTGCTTTTGTGCATTACCTTGTCATAGTACGTATGTATCATTTATTTCAACTATTCTTTATTTGTTAATTCCTCACATTATTTCTTCATTCATTTTGCTACTGTTTTATATTTTATATTGTACAAATATGAATGTTCTGGCTTTATATGCTTTGTAAATCTTTGGTTAGGCTAGGAGAAGTAATGTGTCAGAGAGAGAGCGAACGACTATCGATAGAGAGCGTGCGAGTTGTTGTGGTACCGTGGCCGGTTCGTGGGTTGAGAAACGTTGCAAAGTTCGGCGTGAAAGACGGTGATGCGCGGAGGAACAATTAATTACAGTGCGTCTGCTGTGTTAATAGGAGACCCTGCATTATTAAGTGAGCAGTAAAACCTCTAAAGTATATCGAGTGTTTGCCGTGACGATTTTACATACTGTGTGAACTTGTGACAATTAGCTGTGAACCAGACACCATTGTCGTGTGGAGACACTAACTGTTAGAACTGCGTGAAAGTTGAACAAACCAAAATGTTAAGTAAAAGAACAGTGCTGTGATTTGATCAAGAAACATTTATTATATCATCTAAAGTGTCTTAAAGACGACGACGTAAATTGAACTGATGTTTAACGGACCGTTACAGTGATAAACGCATGTGACTGCTTTCCTGTGGCAACACGGTGAAAGGACTGTGCTAAGTATTGGCATTAACCGGCTATATACAGGGTGTTTCAAAAATGACCGGTATATTTGAAACGGCAATAAAAACTAAACGAGCAACGATAGAAATACACCGTTTGTTGCAATATGCTTGGGACAACAGTACATTTTCAGGCGGACAAACTTTCGAAATTACAGTAGTTACAATTTTCAACAACAGATGGCGCTGCAAGTGATGTGAAAGATATAGAAGACAACGCAGTCTGTGGGTGCGCCATTCTGTACGTCGTCTTTCTGCTGTAAGCGTGTGCTGTTCACAACGTGCAAGTGTGCTGTAGACAACATGGTTTATTCCTTAGAACAGAGGATTTTTCTGGTGTTGGAATTCCACCGCCTAGAACACAGTGTTGTTGCAACAAGACGAAGTTTTCAACGGAGGTTTAATGTAACCAAAGGACCGAAAAGCGATACAATAAAGGATCTGTTTGAAAAATTTCAATGGACTGGGAACGTGACGGATGAACGTGCTGGAAAGGTAGGGCGACCGCGTACGGCAACCACAGAGGGCAACGCGCAGCTAGTGCAGCAGGTGATCCAACAGCGGCCTCGGGTTTCCGTTCGCCGTGTTGCAGCTGCGGTAGAAATGACGCCGACGTCCACGTATCGTCTCTTGCGCCAGAGTTTACACCTCTATCCATACAAAATTCAAACGCGGCAACCCCTCAGCGCCGCTACCATTGCTGCACGAGAGACATTCGCTAACGATATAGTGCACAGGATTGATGACGGCGATATGCATGTGGGCAGCATTTGGTTTACTGACGAAGCTTATTTTTACCTGGACGGCTTCGTCAATAAACAGAACTGGCGCATATGGGGAACCGAAAAGCCCCATGTTGCAGTCCCATCGTCCCTGCATCCTCAAAAAGTACTGGTCTGGGCCGCCATTTCTTCCAAAGGAATCATTGGCCCATTTTTCAGATCCGAAACGATTACTGCATCATGCTATCTGGACATTCTTCGTGAATTTGTGGCGGTACAAACTGCCTTAGACGACACTGCGAACACCTCGTGGTTTATGCAAGATGGTGCCCGGCCACATCGCACGGCCGACGTCTTTAATTTCCTGAATGAATATTTCGATGATCGTGTGATTGCTTTGGGCTATCCGAAACATACAGGAGGCGGCGTGGATTGGCCTCCCTATTCGCCAGACATGAACCCCTGTGACTTCTTTCTGTGGGGACACTTGAAAGACCAGGTGTACCGCCAGAATCCAGAAACAATTGAACAGCTGAAGCAGTACATCTGATCTGCATGTGAAGCCATTCCGCCAGACACGTTGTCAAAGGTTTCGGGTAATTTCATTAAGAGACTACGCCATATTATTGCTACGCATGGTGGATATGTGGAAAATATCGTACTATAGAGTTTCCCAGGCCGCAGCGCCATCTGTTGTTGAAAATTGTAACTACTGTAATTTCGAAAGTTTGTCTGCCTGAAAATGTACTGTTGTCCCAAGCATATTGCAACAAACGGTGTATTTCTATCGCTGCTCGTTTAGTTTTTATTGCCGTTTCAAATATACCGGTCATTTTTGAAACACCCTGTATATCGTAAATACTAAAGACATTGCATAATTCCGACCTACCCGCACCGCGTGATTAATAAACTTTTAATAATAAAACGTCGCAGGCGTAACGACAACGCACACACTGGAACTATTATTACCGCGCCAGTGCTGCCAGCTGATTCGACTACAACGGAGGCGTGGACCACCGCCGTAACTGGAATATTAATGAAACAGGAGGATCCGTCATTATTTCCACGCCACGAACCAGGATTCACTTCACACCACCGCTGACGTCATCGCACTGCCTGCACCAACAGTTAAGACGTTAAAAGAAAATTGTTACGCTCTCTCATTTCAAAATTAAAGACAATTGCAGTTAAATTATCTATTTTAAAAATGCTGGCACAATATCATGGTTCAATTTTGTTTAGTTCCAATAAATATTCTTTCCATTATTTCGTCTTGTTGACAGAGTTGAAAACCCGCCAAATTAGAGTTCAGTTAATAATTTTCTTTCAAATTTCTTCTCAGACATTTAGCTGCTCGTCGTAACTTTATTTTAATGTTTGTGTGTAACTTCTTTTGGAGGGAGTAAATTTTTTTTTTTTTTGTGCTGTAAAATTAGCTACCATAAAATTACGTATATTACCAGCTGGTGCTGTCCGCCATTACTGCTTGAAAACTGATCAATAGTATCTTTGGGCCTATTTTCTCATTGGTTGTCAGCTTCAAAACAAAATTACGTATTTCTTGGGCATCTAGCAGATGCGCGATGTCTATGTAGGCCCCTACAATAATTTTTTTTTTTTTACTTTTGTAGGTTTACTGAAATTATATTGACTTAATTGTTCATTTTGCCCCGTTAAAGTGATTTATCGCATCTATATAATAATTGTACTGAATTACCTAATTTATTTTTTTATTGCGTAAACATTGGAATACCATATTTAGATTAAAACTGACGTCTTATTCGCCCCACATAAGATTCTGCACGTTCTGACAAAGAGTATGCCAAATTTCTTTTTCGTCCATGACTAACACGGGTAGTCAGGTTCCTTATATAGGTCATATTTTATTATTTAAAAGGTATTTTTTTCAGAAGTAGAGAACCAGTTTCTTTACACACTCTCCAGCAACGACCGTCTGAAAGGCTCCGAAGTCTTCCTCACTATTCTGTATGTTGCGTCTCGAGACAGTTTTCGATACGTATCTTCCTACAGCATTTGTGGGATTTTCGCATCATTGCCGGCTCGTCCTATTATGACGGCAGCAGTGCCCTCGTCAGGCGGCAGGACTACGGTGAGAGGATCGTTGGGGAGAGCTCGGAGGCCCACGCGATCAGCTCTAGTCACGTTTGGTTATGGCGGCTCGGATTTTAAAAGAATGCTGCTCGTTTCTCTACGAACTTATTCTGCAGTTGCCGTCGGGAATTTACAAGCTGCTTGTTCAACTCCACCTAATATGTCAGCGAAAGGGATACTTCGTGGTGAAGAAGCAAAGTTTAGTCCTTTCTTAACTGCTGAAATGACACCCGCGTCGAAGTTTCTTGCTGCCATGTTCATCACGGTGCGTTCCGCAGCCGGTCAGGCTGTCCACCATTTTGAAAGCGTCGCGTAGAACATGAAAGGTGTTTCAATCTACGCTCTCCCGAAAATTCAGCTGTAACTGAGCATACACTGGATAACGGACACTGAACTGCATTCGACGATACTTCTTCTATTAAACAGACCAACGGTTTCTGGGATAGCTTAATACATGAAGCAATAGAGATCAAAATACCGGACAAAACACTCAGTAAAGACTGTGCATTGCAGCTGAGTACGAGCTGGGGAGCGGAAGAAGCCGCGGTGGTGGCGCCACCAAAACCTTGCCATATACACTCCTGGAAATGGAAAAAAGAATACATTGACACCGGTGTGTCAGACCCACCATACTTGCTCCGGACACTGCGAGAGGGCTGTACAAGCAATGATCACACGCACGGCACAGCGGACACACCAGGAACCGCGGTGTTGGCCGTCGAATGGCGCTAGCTGCGCAGCATTTGTGCACCGCCGCCGTCAGTGTCAGCCAGTTTGCCGTGGCATACGGAGCTCCATCGCAGTCTTTAACACTGGTAGCATGCCGCGACAGCGTGGACGTGAACCGTATGTGCAGTTGACGGACTTTGAGCGAGGGCGTATAGTGGGCATGCGGGAGGCCGGGTGGACGTACCGCCGAATTGCTCAACACGTGGGGCGTGAGGTCTCCACAGTACATCGATGTTGTCGCCAGTGGTCGGCGGAAGGTGCAAGTGCCCGTCGACCTGGGACCGGACCGCAGCGACGCACGGATGCACGCCAAGACCGTAGGATCCTACGCAGTGCCGTAGGGGACCGCACCGCCACTTCCCAGCAAATTAGGGACACTGTTGCTCCTGGGGTATCGGCGAGGACCATTCGCAACCGTCTCCATGAAGCTGGGCTACGGTCCCGCACACCGTTAGGCCGTCTTCCGCTCACGCCCCAACATCGTGCAGCTCGCCTCCAGTGGTGTCGCGACAGGCGTGAATGGAGGGACGAATGGAGACGTGTCGTCTTCAGCGATGAGAGTCGCTTCTGCCTTGGTGCCAATGATGGTCGCATGCGTGTTTGGCGCCGTGCAGGTGAGCGCCACAATCAGGACTGCATACGACCGAGGCACACAGGGCCAACACCCGGCATCATGGTGTGGGGAGCGATCTCCTACACTGGCCGTACACCACTGGTGATCGTCGAGGGGACACTGAATAGTGCACGGTACATCCAAACTGTCATCGAACCCATCGTTCTACCATTCCTAGACCGGCAAGGGAACTTGCTGTTCCAACAGGACAATGCACGTCCGCATGTATCCCGTGCCACCCAACGTGCTCTAGAAGGTGTAAGTCAACTACCCTGGCCAACAAGATCTCCGGATCTGTCCCCCATTGAGCATGTTTGGGACTGGATGAAGCGTCGTCTCACGCGGTCTGCACGTCCAGCACGAACGCTGGTCCAACTAAGGCGCCAGGTGGAAATGGCATGGCAAGCCGTTCCACAGGACTACATCCAGCATCTCTACGATCGTCTCCATCGGAGAATAGCAGCCTGCATTGCTGCGAAAGGTGGATATACACTGTACTAGTGCCGACATTGTGCATGCTCTGTTGCCTGTGTCTATGTGCCTGTGGTTCTGTCAGTGTGATCATGTGATGTATCTGACCCCAGGAATGTGTCAATAAAGTTTCCCCTTCCTGGGACAATGAATTCACGGTGTTCTTATTTCAATTTCCAGGAGTGTATGTTGCGGGACTGGGCTCCAGTGACGTCACTGGCGACGGTGCGGCTGTATAAACACGGCAGCGGCGTTCACACTTGACAGTGGCAGAGGAGACCTCTGCCGAAAGCTCGCGGACAGTCAAACAGTTGACGCAGTCTGAAACCCGAGAATGTTTTGTTAATCGATAGTGCCGCGAGAGTACGCATTCGTACTTTTCACTCTGTTTATCTGTTAATTTTCATAGATATTACCTTGTATATTTCCAACGTATTGAGATACCTACAGCTTGCAGTGTTCACTTACGTCCGTTATCTAGGCCCGTAAATATTGTATTCTTTAACATAATGCATTTTATGCCAGAGATTATGATGTGGTAAAGGGTAACATTTCGCATCATCATACTCTTTGCATTTACGTTAAGAGTTTTTTTATCGCTGTAAACCCAAGTGCACCTAAATAATGTGTGTGTGTGTGTGTGTGTGTGTGTGTGTGTGTGTGTGTGTAAGCTGGATAAAAAGTACATTATCGAAATGAATTTGATAGGGATACCAAGACAGCATGCAGTGTAAGTATACTAAAACTTGACGGTCTCTTCACCTCGTACTCATTTCGTTACCGCAGGTCTAAATTTCTTTCATTTTCTGGTTCAAAATGGTTCAGATGCCTCTGAGCACTATGGGACTTAACATATGAGGTCATTAGTCCCCTAGAACGTAGAACTACTTAAACCTAACTAACCTAAGGACATCACACACATCCATGCCCGAAGTAGGATTCGAACCTGCGATCGTAGCGGTCGCGCGGTTCCGAACTGAAGCGCCTAGAACCGCTCGGCCACACGGCCGGCTCATTTTCTGGCACCAAAACCTTAGCATCTATCTGCACTTGGTTCAAAAAATAATCTTCCTCTAACATACCTATGTGTTGATGAGCCTGCTGTGACTTGAAAATAGTTAATCGAAAAATGAATCGTGTGGACTTAAGACACCGACTGGTTGCAGACCGTACCTACATAAACCGCCAATTTACACCATGTCTAAGGCCAGTAACTGAATGACTCGTGCTTACTACAGTGTATTTCTTTGCAACCTACATTTCGTAATACATTGCTTACAAAAGATTAGTTACAGTAGCCTCATGACTTTGGTAGTTTGGGACTTTATGACTTGTGTACATTGCACATGTGTCAACACGTCTCAAAGGGATTTTTCAGGCTTAGGCCGTGCTCTGATCGTCACTTAAAAGTAAGAAGGGTTTTCGGCATGAAAAGTTGCTCCTCTGTCTTATATTCATCACAGCATAGCACCATATATCGGTGGATCTTTTTCACGTTTTTTCTGCTGTTTTCCTAACTATCGTCTGACTAACTGTTTTACACGTTTTGTAGCTTCCGTGCTGGTGGAAAACTGCGGTGGAATCACCCGATAAAGGTTTCATGGAAGAAAATTTGTGTATTTTATTCTATTTTTTCTCCTTGTTTTTTCGTCCACTAAGCTATACTAATTGATAACAGATTTACATTCAGAGATAAATAGCCCCATGTTTAGGAACCTTACAAGAGTGCAGGAACCAATCTAATGACCCAGTCTATGGCATTTCCTAATGGAGAGTATGACAATAGTTTTCTGTATGTCAACAGGACAAAGACCTGAGTCGAAACAAGGCCCCGGGAGTAGACAACATTCCATTACAACCACTGACAGCCTTGGGAGAGCCAGTGCTGACAAAACTCTACCATCTGGTGAGCAAGATGTATGAGACAGGCGAAATACCCTCAGACTTCAAGAAGAATATAATAATTCCAATCCCAAAGAAAGCAGGTGTTGACAGATGTGAAAATTACGAAACTATTAGTTTAATAAGTCACAGCTGCAAAATACTAACGCAAATTCTTTACAGACGAATGGAAAAACTGGTAGAAGCCGACCTCGGGGAAGATCAGTTTGGACTCCGTAGAAATATTGGAACACGTGACGCAATACTGACTCTACGACTTATCTTAGAAGAAAGATTAAGGAAAGGCAAACTACATTTCTAGCATTTGTAGACTTAGAGAAAGCTTTTGACAATGTTGACTGGAATACTCTCTTTCAAATTCTAAAGGTGGTAGGGGTAAAATACTGGGAGCGCAAGGCTATTTAAAATTTGTACAGAAACCAGATGGCAGTTATAAGAGTCGAGGGGCATGAAAGGGAAGCAGTGGTTGGGAAGGGAGTGAGACGGGGTTGTAGCCTCCCTCCGATGTTATTCAATCTGTATATTGAGCAAGCAGTACAGGAAACAAAAGAAAAATTCGGAGTAGGTATTAAAATCCAGGGAGAAGAAATAAAAACTTCGAGGTTGATCGATGACATTGTAATGCTGTCAGAGACAGCAAAGGACTTGGAAGAGCAGTTGAACGGAATGGACAGTGTCTTGAAAGGAGGATATAAGATGAACATCAACAAAAGCCAAACGAGGATAATGGAATGTTGTCGAATTAGGTCGGGTGATGCAGAGGGAATTAAATTAGGAAATGAGATGCTTAAAGTAGTAAAGGAGTTTTTCTATTTGGGGAGCAAAATAACTGATGGTCGAAGTAGAGAGGATATAAAATGTAGACTGGCAATGGCAAGGCAAGCGTTTCTGAAGAAGAGAAATTTGTTAACATCGAGTATAGATTTAAGTGTCAGGAAGTCGTTTCTGAAAGTATTTGTATGGAGTGTGAAACATGGACGATAAATAGTTTAGACAAGAAGAGAATAGAAGCTTTCGAAATGTGGTGCTACAGAAGGATGCTGAAGATTGGATGGGTAGTTCACATAACTAATGAGGAAGTACTGAACAGAATTGGGGAGAAGAGAAATTTGTTGCACAACTTGACTAGATTGGTAGGCCGTATTCTGAGACATCAAGGGATCACCAATTTAGAATTGGAGGGCAGCGTGGAGGGTAAAAATCGTAGAGGGAGACCAAGAGATGAATACACTAAACAGACTCAGAAGGATGTAGGTTGCAGTAAGTACTGGGAGACGAAGAAGCTTGCACGGGATAGAGTAGCATGGAAAGCTGCATCAAACCAGTCTCAGGAATGAAGACCACAACAACAACAACATGTCAACAGGTCCGTGTATGAACTGACCGACATACCTGAACTGCTAGGTATCTGCTTGGCAATTCTGTGTGTTGAGTGGTGGGTGGTGGTGGGGGTGGGGGGTGGTAGGGAGGGAGTCGTGGGGAGAGGGACCCTTGGACGCGTCTGCAACCTCGAAGAGCCGTATTGCCATTGAGAAATGGCCAGTCGACAATCGAGTACGCTGTCAGTGGTCTACGTCGTTCGCCCCTCTATATACTCTGTATCGAGTACTTAAGGATTACTGTGACTCTTGTACTGTTCCTGTTGCAGAGATATTTAAAAATAAGTTATAAGTTTTCCTTTGTGACTTGGTGACTCGAAACGTAGTTGTGTATCTGTTTCCGACTAAATACGAAAGGAAAGTGTCATGAAAGTAAAATGTCATGCAATTGTTTGGCAGTTTATATAAAGTAAATTATTAAGTAAACTAACTAAATATTTAGATTTTGGTGAAATATTTCGCTGCAACTCACTAAATTGTCACCGGAGTAAACTGAATTTTCTATTGACGTCTTCACTACGTCAGAGCTGGTTTTTCGAACTGTAGGATGTGATACAGTAACAAACATTTTCTGTTGCTTGAGGCGGGTCGCAGTTCACAGGGCAGGACGGTAGAGTGGACTTGTGGAGGAAGTCAACACGGTATGAGGTTTGCTCATTCTGTGAGGGGCACTATCAGAGCATTACCCTGTAAAGCGCTTACAGTGGACCGTTTTGGTACCCTGTAAAGCGCTTACAGTGGACCGTTTTGGTAAGTATTTGATTTGTTAAGAGCAGGGCCGGCCACGGTGTGCAAAATTTCACGCTTGCCTGGTGTGCAGGTAGCGTGTGGGTCAAGGCTCGGTCCGTCTCAGGATTACCCGCTACAAAGCGACATTTCATTTCGTACTGCGATGCGGCGTTCTTCTGTCGGCACGACTGCCTTCAGTTCGGTAGAATTGTGGTGTCAGCGCTGTTTATGTTTCGCTATCTGTTCGTGGTTATGATGGACAATCACAGGTCCAGTTGTAACACCATAGCTTAGACACTACACACCTTTTGTTGATTCATTTAGCTTCCTATTTTGTTCAACATCCCATCGCTGAACTTCTGTAATTAGTGTACGATTGATTCGATACTGTAATGAAGTGTAATCTCTGTAATATGCACAATATGAGCAAATGATCTTTTATCTTCCTCATATAATCTCTTTGGTTATCTTTAAAATTAAATAATTTTATTTAAATAATTTTGTGGAGAATTACCAATACGTACAAATGTTATGTTTTTTTTTTTTCTTTTATTCCGATTTTGGCCGTCTAGGGACCGCGTTAAACAACTATTTTTCAATGTACATTTCTCCTATTGCGCTCCTCCTCTTTTCTCTTCTGCCAATATGTCTTCATCCTCTCTCTGTGCTGCTCCCTTCGGTCTTCTGTCCACACTGTTCCTCCAGGTCTTCTCTTCTTCACTTCAAATCCTTCAAAATGTTGAATTTTGTCTCTCATTAAGTCTCTGTTGGTTATATCATCTTCTCCTATACCCATCTCCTCTAAGTCTGCTTTGACTTCTTTGAACCAGGTTATTTGGGTTCTGGGGTTCTTGTCAAAAAACATGAATATTTTCTTTGTCAGCCTTTCAGCATTCATTCTTTTCAAATGGGCGTAAAAGCTTACTCTTCTCTTCCTCATAGTATCTCCCACTTTCACAATTTTGTCATACACTTCTCTATTACTTCTAAGCTTCCAAGTCCCATTCTCAATATGTTTGGTTGCTTTTATGTAAACTGCTGACCTTCATTTAGGGTTCTTAGTTATTTTGCATGTAAAGGGTTATTTCGTGTAGAACTACCAATATATGCAAACATTTCGTTTTATTTAAAATCTTTGTTTGCTGTTATGTAAACTGCTGACCTTCTCTTAGGGTTCTTGGTTATTTTGTATGTAAAGGATGTTGTGGTTCCCCTCGGGAGCGGAACTGTTGTAGCGCGCGCAAATTTTGGTTGGTTTGGTAGAAAAGGTGGAACGAAGAGTCAGTCGGGGACGAGCTACCAAACTGTCAACTGCTCATGTAAAAGTTGTATATTGTGCTGATGCCGAGAGAGGCTTTCCGTGCCGCTTTCCAATGCCTCGGATAGATGAATAAAGAACTTGAACTATTCTGGAATTGATATCTATCATCGCCACCAAGAAATGACAAGAGTCCAGCAGTTCTATCTGCAAATCCACCTACCAACATGCAATCGCCACCACATTGCGCAGTCACTGAAAAGGAACCAAGGAATAGCAGAAATGTATGGTGTAAGATCAGCTCATTGGATGTTTTAGTTTGCACAAATATAAGGTAACTTATACTCGAACTCTTATGCCTACCTTGATTTTTTATCCCTAGTCACACAACCACTTAGGGTCCTTCACACGATAAAGTGATTACCGAGTGTCCTCATTGAAAGAACATTAAAACTCAGTGTTTTGGAAGAACTGAGTAATATAGTAAACAATGCTTGCTGAAAATAAATTTTCTATTAAAACTGTTTATTAATATTTTGTTGCCAACTTCTAAAGTGAATGTTCTCAAAATTGTGGCTTATTGAGTTTTGTAAATCAAGTGATCACGGTGCAGTCTGCTGAAAATCACCGAAAGGTGAGTTATAGTCTTATAACCACATCAAGTTGTGTTCTACTGCAGTAAAAGTTGAGGACTATTACTGTTAAAAGTTATATGTTCATGCTTGTCAAGGGCTTGTTTCTTTAGTGTATTGAAAGTGTGTTTAGTATGCTCTGCTACAGTGGTCAAGATTAAGGGCCCCCCCTCCATTGAATGTAGTTCAAATGTACAAAGTTACTTAATTATAGCAAGTTTCAATTACTCTTTCTATTCAAGTGAAATTCTGTACAACTTTGGGCTCCTCTTGTGTATTAAAAGTCCACATTAATGGCGTAACAGGACCAACAGTTTGTCTATTGTGCTCATGCTAGATAACGATTAATAGAAAGACCACTATTTATGAAAACAATAATTTCTTTATTCAAAAGACCGTGAGAAGTAACCTGTTAGTCAATTCCATTTAATTTTCATTCTAGAAAGGTGTTTAGTAGTGAAAGGCTTAATCTATGCACCGCAACTAAATTTGCTGTGAACCATTTCCATATTTCATGTCAGAGAGGAATTTGTTTGAAAAGTAATACTAAACCTATGTCCAATTTACGATTCTACAGTGAATATTAATAGTAACGTTATTCAGACCATTCAGTTTGACTAAGTCCTCAAGGTAATAGCGTGTTTTGTTATCAGTTATACACTCCTGGAAATGGAAAAAAGAACACATTGACACCGGTGTGTCAGACCCACCATACTTGCTCCGGACACTGCGAGAGGGCTGTACAAGCAATGATCACACGCACGGCACAGCGGACACACCAGGAACCGCGGTGTTGGCCGTCGAATGGCGCTAGCTGCGCAGCATTTGTGCACCGCCGCCGTCAGTGTCAGCCAGTTTGCCGTGGCATACGGAGCTCCATCGCAGTCTTTAACTCTGGTAGCATGCCGCGACAGCGTGGACGTGAACCGTATGTGCAGTTGACGGACTTTGAGCGAGGGCGTATAGTGGGCATGCGGGAGGCCGGGTGGACGTACCGCCGAATTGCTCAACACGTGGGGCGTGAGGTCTCCACAGTACATCGATGTTGTCGCCAGTGGTCGGCGGAAGGTGCACGTGCCCGTCGACCTGGGACCGGACCGCAGCGACGCACAGATGCACGCCAAGACCGTAGGATCCTATGCAGTGCCGTAGGGGACCGCACCGTCACTTCCCAGCAAATTAGGGACACTGTTGCTCCTGGGGTATCGGCGAGGACCATTCGCAACCGTCTCGATGAAGCTGGGCTACGGTCCCGCACACCGTTAGGCCGTCTTCCGCTCACGCCCCAACATCGTGCAGCCCGCCTCCAGTGGTGTCGCGACAGGCGTGAGTGGAGGGACGAATGGAGACGTGTCGTCTTCAGCGATGAGAGTCGCTTCTGCCTTGGTGCCAATGATGGTCGTATGCGTGTTTGGCGCCGTGCAGGTGAGCGCCACGATCAGGACTGCATACGACCGAGGCACACAGGGCCAACACCCGGCATCATGGTGTGGGGAGCGATCTCCTACACTGGCCGTACACCACTGGTGATCGTCGAGGGGACACTGAATAGTGCACGGTACATCCAAACCGTCATCGAACCCATCGTTCTACCATTCTTAGACCGGCAAGGGAACTTGCTGTTCCAACAGGACAATGCACGTCCGCATGTATCCCGTGCCACCTAACGTGCTCTAGAAGGTGTAAGTCAACTACCCTGGCCAGCAAGATCTCCGGATCTGTCCCCCATTGAGCATGTTTGGGACTGGATGAAGCGTCGTCTCACGCGGTCTGCACGTCCAGCACGAACGCTGGTCCAACTGAGGCGCCAGGTGGAAATGGCATGGCAAGCCGTTCCACAGGACTACATCCAGCATCTCTACGATCGTCTCCATGGGAGTATAGCAACCTGCATTGCTGCGAAAGGTGGATATACACTGTACTAGTGCCGACATTGTGCATGCTCTGTTGCCTGTGTCTATGTGCCTGTGGTTCTGTCAGTGTGATCATATGATGTATCTGACCCCAGGAATGTGTCAATAAAGTTTCCCCTTCCTGGGACAATGAATTCACGGTGTTCTTATTTCAATTTCCAGGAGTTTATTTATGCAAATAGTTTGTTCTGATCTGGTAGCTCCAAAGTTTGCGTGAACGTACTGTATTCAGGTGCCAGAGTTCATTGTACTCGCGTGTGGCAAAGTATAGGTTGTGTTTGTCCGTTAAAGTTACTCATACTTATTTTCTTGAACAACAATGTCAATCATTCTCTTGCCTAATTAAGCTGGCGACCGTTTTCCTTATTCTTTGAACAGTGTCGATGGGTAAAATATTGTTTGTTTCTGTTTCAATATTTACGTAATTCTGACTTTCACTTCCGATAATCCACCTCCGTTAGGTACAAAACGGTCAACATAAGAAAATTCCTCTCAGAGGGTAACACTGCACTGTTGCTTTATACCATAATTGCTTTAACAAGATAGTTTTTATTTCACGATCTGCCTCCAACTTTAAGGTTATGGTATAGCAGTAGTGGACAGAAGTGTTATACAGTGACTGCATAAAAAGAGGCAGTCCAGTGACCTATCGCCACAAGTCTTTAAAAATGAATGGAACGACAGAAGAGAGATGAGAATTCTTAATATACTGGGTGATTATAACTAAAGTTAAAATTTTAAAACGGAATATTATCGGAGAAGGGGCAAAACGTATGGCAGAAGAAATAAATACTGTGAAAACTGATCAGTAGATGGCGCTATAAGCGTCAGAATACGTAAATGAAAACACCTGTCATGCGCACGACCAATTGAAGTTGGTATGAACACACCGGGTACACGGCTTTTCCTCCTTTCGCGTCTGCGACATTCGTGATAACTGTCTCACTGCAGGATCGCTCTCTGCTTGTAAAGCTGTATTACAAGAATGGTGACTGTGCACACGTCGCTCTGCACAAGTTCCGGACACTGAAGGGTTTGAAGAAAATGCGTTGGTCTGATGACTGCCGTGGTCTGGAGAAAATGATTCGGAAATTCGAGAAGACGGGTTCTTTTGGTGTGCAACATGGTGGAGGAAACGAACTGATTCGACGACAGTGGAAGCAGTGGGCACAGCAATGCAGGAGGAGACGAGTGGTGGTGTGAAAACGTGTAGCGCACGCAGAATTACCCGAACATTGGACATACCCGTGAGCACGGTGCGTAAAATCCTACGAAACATCCTTCTTTGCTATCCATTCAAAATTACGCATGTGCACGAGTTGCTTCCTGTTGACCTGCCAGCAAGAGAGATCTTTCCTTCAGAATTTCTTGCTCGCGTGGAAGTGGACAATGATTGGCCGTGGAAGATATTGTGGGCAGACGAAGCCCTCTTATATCTGACATGACATGTCAACACACAGAATTGTCGAATATGGGCAACGGAAAATCCACACGCAAATAACTCAGTACCACTTCATCCTGAAAAGGTCACTGCATGGTGCGGGTTTACGGCATCATTTATCGTAGGGCCTTAGTTTTCCGAAGAGACAGTTGCTGAACCGTCACTGGTAAGCGCTATGAGTGTCTTTTGCGCAACCACGTCATTCCAGCTCTCCAACACCGTGGATGAATGGATAGGATCATTTTTATGCTACGTGGTGCACTTCCACACATTGTAAATCCAGTTAAACAGCTGCTGAAGCGCCATTTTGGAAATGATAGAATTATCAGCCGCCATTTCCCTACAGCCTGGCCGTCCTGATCACCTGATTTTAATCAGCGTGACTTCTGGCTCTGGGGCTATCTGAAAGATGCTGTATTCAGTGTTCCGATTGCAAATTTATCTGCATTGAAGGCACGCATTGCGCAACACATTCTGAGCGTGACCTCGGAAACACTTCGATCTGTTGTGGAAAATGCTGTTTCTCGATTTCACGTGTTGCAGAAAAGTGGGCAGCATGTTTTACGCCAGTCACGTGAATTAATAATCCGATTTGATTTTTATTGATGCTTTTTATGCAGTTTTTGGCCTCTGGACAATTAAAAAACGACGAGGTTGATGATTTTTATGCGATTTTTGTCCTCACTAAATTAAAAACTGATTTTTCCCCTCCGATGTGATATGACCTTGCTATAGTGGATGGGGTTATGTAATTAACAGTATCACACGCGTACATCCATGCACACTGAGCAGTACGGATTCTTTAATGTCAAATGCACAACTTAGGCTATGTTGTATGATTCATTTGTCATTTTTAGTCGAACACTAATAAATTATGATGCTTAAAGCGGCATCTGTTGCTACATTTTGTAACTATTTATTTTTCTTCAGCCATACGTTTTCCCCCTTCTCTGGTAATATTCCGTAGCAATTTGACGTAATTCTGACCAGTGGTGTTATTTCTACAGCGGTTTGAAAGTTTAACTTTAATTATAATCACCCAGTACATTACGCAGTCGTATAATCGACGGGTACTGCAAATTCTCTATAAAACGACATTACAATACTTTGCATAAGGAATTTAAAGATTCAGTTGACAATGAAAGAGCAAAAAACTTATACCGATCAACAGATAGGATTCTTTGTTCTGTACATTAAGAAGCACTTTGTACTAAATATACAGGCATACAGCACGCGAAGAAATTGGTGGTACGAACAGTAAAATTCCTAAAGTCGCACGCATTGTTCCACTGTCAGTAGCAACATTTCTCGATAGAATTAATGCAGAGTACATTGATTAAGTCAAGGACATGGCCTAGAACGATTTTTCTATTGAAAACTCGCTATTGGTGAAGTTATGAACGGAATAGGAGTGCAGAAACGGGAACTACAACATCAGAAATGGATTGTAACTCTCGCATTTTAAGTGGACTTGACTGCACTCTGTGTACAGTAACCCAGTGCAAGGTGAGAAACAGCTTGCTTCTGATTTGATGTGGATGCATTGAGAAAGAAAATCGCGTTATAGTAGGGACACATTCTGAAGAATGCGGTCCAGTTACTTAAGTTCACTACCGTTAAGGAAATCATGAGGTTTTAAGAATGTTTTGAGGACCCTGCCAATCTTACTTCTGTTTTCGAGTCTATTTGCTGTTTCAGTTGAAAGTGCCCCTATGCATGTGCAGATGTAACTGACTGATACGCAAGGAAATTGGTGTTTTACAGACAAATCCGTTAACTTTGAAACTGTTCAGGGCGTCTACATTGCTTTCCTTAGATAGATTTCCACGTCTCCATAATGAGGTGGCAAAAGTGCTGCCATATTACGAGTAACATATGTGTGAAAGACCTTTTCTCGTTTATGAAATTGAATAAGTCACGATTATGTCTATATATATGTCTATATATATATTCTATATCTATCTTCTTCATTTCTTCCCAGAGTCCTTCCCTGTTAACTGAGTCATATGCCTTTTCTACGTCTATAAAAACTCCCAACTTTTTTCCATCAATTGACGGATAGAAAATATCAGGTCGATCTTCCTTTCCTAAGCCCATGATGTTCTTCACTCAGTTTTTTTTCTACCTTTTCACTTATTCGATTTAGTAAAATTCTTTCAAAAATCTTAGGTGCATGACTCATGAGGGTTATTCCTCTGTAGTTTTTACAGTTTTTTATTGCCTTTCTTGAAGATGGGAACAATGTCTCCTGTTCTCCAGTCGTCAGGTATTGTACTATTTCTCCACACGCTTGATAGTACTCTATACAGCCACTGCATTTCCACTGGACCTGCTGCTCTTATCATGTCCACTGATGTTTCATCTACTTCACAGCTATTTCCATTTCTTCCAGTGTAATTTGTCCTAATGCTGCTTCCCAACTTCTCTCAATTTATCCATTATCTGTTGTTTACTCGTGTACCTGCTCCTCAGCGTTTAACAGTTACTTAAAATGTTCTTTCCAGAGATCTTTTTTATTCTCTGGATCTTCAATCACGGTACGGTCCTCTGTTTCCTCCTTTACTGGTACTTCAGAACCCTTCATTTTATTTTTCATCATTTTATAGAACATTTTCTTATTGCTCTTCACATCTTCTTCAAGTTTGTTTATAAGCTCTTCCCATACCTTTTTCTTTTCTGTTTCCACTATTTCTTTGCACTTCTTCTTTTCCTCCATATATCTTTTATGGTCTTCGTCATTTTTAGTTTTCCACCACTGTCTCCCTGCACCATTTTTTGTTCTAACTGCCTGGATTGCGGTATCATCCCACCAACTTGTCTGTCTTACTTTTTCCTTTCCAGATGTTCTACCACATACTTTTTGTGCTGCTTCGACTAAAGTGTCTTTGAATAAGCTACATTCTTTTTCTGCATCGTAGAAAACTTCTTTTGGAAATTTTTGTGTGATTAATTCTCTATACTTCTCAGCACTTTCACTCTCCTTCAGTTTCCAATCCCGTATCCTCATCACTTTCAACTGCTTTCTATTTTTCACACACTGATTCATTTTCCATTGTTCCACCAGTAATCCATGGTCTCCATCTGCACTCACACTTGGAATTACCTTCACATTTGTTAGTTTCTCTCCCTATTCTCTATCTACTAGAATATAATCAATTACACTCTTGGTTCTTCCATCCCAACTGTACCTGGTGATAACACGACTTCCTCTCTTCATAAACCAGCTGTTTGCGGTTTTCATTCCATTCCTCTGGCACAAATCCAGGAGTCTTTCCCGTTCTTCATTTCTGCCTCCATATCCAAAACATCCCAACGCTTGCTCAAATCCCTTTCTGTCTTTGCCTACCTGTGCATTAAAATCTCCCAGCACTACACTAACACTCTTCTTCGCTACATAAATCTGGATTACTTTTAGTGTTTCTTTTTGGAATCTCAGGTTTAAGATTATGATCCTGTCTGATATATATCTCACACTTTCAATACAGCTTTGTACATTCTTATTCACCATCACTGCTACACCATTTCTTCCAAACCTGTTATTCCCACTCCAGTACAGTTTTCGTTCTCCTTTCAAATTCTTCTCACATTTTCCCTTCCACTTTGTTTCGCTTAATAGCGACAGCGGAGAAGAAAGACTTCGGAGCGGCGTAGCTGGCAGATGAGGCAACCCTCCTGTCTGGGGATTAAATGAGGAGGGAACCACTGCCTTGTGGTGGCGGAGAAACTCCTTAATGGTAAGTTATAATCATCAGCAAAAATTGTTCTTGGTAACCGCAGAGGCCAGTACAACTATTACCTTCATGAAAACGATGCCCACCTACCACGAAATGCTGCCATCTGATATATGTGATGTAAATGCTATGAAGCTCCCCACGCACATCCTGGTAATACACTGCATTCGTAAATTCTGCTCAGAGGCCCTGGAGAACCCTCAGTTTATAACACTATTTGTTTATGGTTCAAATAAATTTTTATAATTTTTTGCTTTAAAATTTTCGCATATTGATGCTGTATTTCCTGTATATGTAAAGTAAAGTGTGCTATACTAGAGGTTGAAGTTCTTTACATTGTATGCGAGTAATGTATGTAAAATACTATGTAAATTGTTTATTATGTTAAATAATTTTCTGATGATAGTTTGTATTTAAAAATATTTGTGTGTATAAACTGTTCATGTTGATGTAAATTTGACAATTGTAAGAAATAGTCACGCTTAGTAACGGTGCAAGAAATGTGTTATGCAAAAGCCAGTGTGCTTTTGCTTGAAACGAAAGTGGCTCTGGGGAGTGGAAAAGGTGGTAAGGGCGAAATGGCGCGCTACCTAGAGATGACGCGGGAAGTAAGTCACGCAGTCTGTAGGCAGCAGTGACTGAAGCAACACCCTTGTGGCGCTGGAGAAGCTTTGCCTGCAAATTTGCACAAAAACTTCCTCGGATGAAGACTGCAAACGGCTTACGGCATACTTGCGAGTTGTTGGGCTACTGCACGTAAAATTGAACAACGCCAACATGAGAAATTGAGTCTATACCGCAAGATACCTGCATGCCGTACTGTGGGTAGCGTAGCCATCATAATTGTTTCCCACACCCAAACCTACAGCCATCAGATATGATTTTTTTCTTCTTTTTTGGTATTTTACTTTTGTACAGAATGAACCATTAATTTAAATTGTGTTTTATTTATAAATAACCACTCTTGAAATTTTAAGAAAGTGGTTCACTCTGTTGATTCATCCGAATCATACACCTATATAGGGTTCTTTCCTGGCGTTTTATTAATCCGGAGCCGTGCGGAGTGGCCGCGCGGTTTGAGGTGCCATGTCACGGATTGTACCACCCCTCCCGCCGGAGGTTCGAGTCCTCCCTCGGCATGGGTGTGTGTGTTGTCCTTAGCGTAAGTTAATTTAAGTTAGTTTAAGTAGTGTGTAAGTCTAGGAACCGATGACCTGAGCAGTTTGGTCCGTTAGAAATTCACACATATTTGAACATTTATTAATCCGAGTATCCTGTTTTACAGACTTACGAAGGACCAAGTTAATATAAAGAGCCATATAAATTGCTTTTGTGTAAAAAGTTGTCTTAGTTGTTTCACTGAAAGGCTTAATAAGAATTTTAGTTAGAGTAATAGCACGTCCATGCTTTAGAACATTACAAAGAAATAAAGTGAAACTATTCTTGTTTTATACGTTTTCTCAGCTATTGCAAAGTGTTATAGTAAATGTTTGTTTACATAAAATTCAATCAGAGTGAAACCAAGTTATTAGAATCTGTTAAATGACTATACAGTGTTAGGTCAAAGAGTAATAGCTTTTGAAAGTAAATTCCAATAAGAAAGAGGTTTTTTGAAGTGAAATGTTCAGTATAAAAAGTGTGTGCTTCAGTATCTAAGTGTTTTACTATTTAAGTTTTTTGGTTATGGAAGGTGCTTTTCTGAAGGACACCCCTGTCCAATTTTTTTTAGCTTCCTTGACAGTATCTACTGGGCTTTTTCACTTTTGAAAACGTAATGAACAAGGATGTAGTAGCAAAAAAATTCCAATGTCTGCGCCAACATTGTTTACGTGGAGTAATAAAATTCATACTTTTGCATTTCGAATACTTCATTCTTTCATTGCCTGGATAGGCAGGCGATAGTTAGTACATATTTCAAACCACCAAATGAACTTGTAACTGAGTTGTCCTAGGTTCAATATAATACTATTCATACTGGGTTTATAGCTAACTGCTGGATAAGGTCTTAGGAAAAGAATTAAATAGTCTGATTTACTTATCCATTAGATACAACACATGGTTAAATCCTGTAAAAGGGGGTAAATCTATTGATTAGCTTTTCCTATTAACATGACTATCCTCCCAGAGTGTACTTTATTTGGAAACCACGGACCTTACCGTTGATGGGGAGGCTTGCGTGCCTCAACGATACAGATAGCCGTACCGTAGGTGCAACCACAACGGAGGGGTATCTGTTGAGAGGCCAGACAAACGTGTGGTTCCTGAAGAGGGGCAGCAGCCTTTTCAGTAGTTGCAAGGGCAACAGTCTGGATGATTGACTGACCTGGCCTTGCAACATTAACCAAAACGGCCTTGCTGTGCTGGTACTGCGCACGGCTGAAAGCAAGGGGAAACTACGGCCGTAATTTTTCCCGAGGGCATGCAGCTTTACTGTATGATTAAATGATCATGGCGTCCTCTTGGGTAAAATATTGGGGAGGTAAAATAGTCCCCCATTAGGATCTCCGGGCGGGGACTACTGAGGAGGACGTCGTTATCAGGAGAAAGAAAACTGGCGTTCTACGGATCGGAGCGTGGAATGTCAGATCCCTTGAATGTCAGATGTATGATGAGATAAAAGAAATTATTCAGATAGTGAAGGGAGACAAAAATTTTATAGTCATGGGTGACTGGAATTCGAGAGTAGGAAAAGGGAGAGAAGGAAACATAGTAGGTGCATATGGATTGCGGGTAAGAAATGAAAGAGGAAGCCGTATGGTAGAATTTTGCACAGAGCATAACTTAATCATAGCTAACACTTGTTTCAAGAATCATAAAGAAGGTTCTATACATGGAAGGATCCTGGAGATACTAGAAGGTATCAGATAGATTATATAATGGTGAGACAGAGATTTAGGAATCAGGTTGTAAATTGTAAGACATTTCCAGGGGCAGATGTGGACTCTGACCACAATCTATTGGTTATGAACGGTAGATTAAAACTGAAGAAACTGCAAAAAGGTGGGAATTTAAGGAGATGGGACCTGGATAAACTGACTAAACCAGAGGCTGTACAGAATTTCAGAGAGAGCATAAGGGAACAATTGACAGGAATGGGGGAAAGAAGTACAGTAGAAGAAGAATGGGTAGCTCTGAGGGATGAAGTAGTGAAGGCAGCAGAGGATCAATTAGGTCATTAGATATGGTGCGGAGAGGAGTGGGATCAGAACGCAGCTCTTCCGGCCATTTTCAGTTGTGGTCAACTGGAGCTGCTTCTACTCAGTCACGTAGTTCCCCAGTTGGCATCACGAGACTGCTTGCACCATTTTACTGCCATACCATCAAGGAAAACTTCCTGACAGTACCAGGAATCGAACTCGGATCAGAAGCGAACCTGGGTCCCTGCATATCAGACAACGCACTGGCCACTCAGCTGTGGAGCATGACTAACACAATCCACTGCAGCCCGCCTACCAATGTCTGTCATGAAGCAATAACTGACGTCCAGGAAAGTCACCTTGAAACTATTGTTAACATAAAGGCTTCGTGTGGTGCAAAGATATTTCGGAATAAGTTTTGAGAACGTTAACTACAATGAGTTTAGCCATAATGTAAATTAAATTAGTTTTGTAGAAATAATAGCAATTATGATACAGTGTATCCAGGGTTCTCGGGTGTCCAGCCGGATCCGATTGTCGAAGTTCCACGATATTTCGGCGAATAACAGTTCCGCCATCATCAGGTGCTGCTTATAGAATGATCTGTCTGCGCTGTGTCCGTGGTACTTACGTCCGTGGGGTCCCGAGTCGTACTCCGGCGCTGACGGCCGGCGGGGCGCCGTGAGGTGGGGGGGGGGGGGGGGGGGGGTAGCTGCAGCCACGCCCGGTGGTAGGCGCAGTTCATATCTGTGCGCCGTGGCGGATGGATCTCGCGTCCGCTCGCGCCGATGCTCTTTGATGGTGTTTAATAATGGTTTCCAGGCCTTGCTAAGTTTAAACCCGGTGTCCCTGTTGATGAGGTTATCTGTTACGCGAATTTCTATGGCCTCCTTGTAGATACTGTCCCAGTAGGCACTTGTGGCCGTCAGGATTTCTGTCTTTTCGAAATTCGCTGTGTGTCCGGTTTCAATGCAGTGTTCTGCTAGGGCCGAATGGCTGGGTTAGCGTAAGCGGGTGTGCCGTTCGTGTTCCTTGCATCGATCCTCGACCGTGCGAACTGTTTGGCCGATGTAGGTTTTGCCACAGCCGCACGGGATTTTGTATACGCCCGCTTTCTTAAGGCCTACGTCATCTTTTTGCCGTTCCTAGTAGGTCACGAATCTTTGCTGGTGGCCGGAGGACTGTGTCAATCTCGTGTCGCCTTAACAGTCTCCATATTTTTGACGACACATTGCCAGCAAACATCAGACAGGCCAGAGCTTGCTTCTCTTCTTCGGGTTGTTCTTCATCTCGGTTCTTGCTGCACTTCTGTTGTCAGAAGGCCCTTTGGATTTGGCGGTTGCCATGCCCATTCTTGCGGAACACGGTCTCCAGGTGTTTGAGTTCCGTTGGCAAGTTCTGTTCATCAGAGATCGAGTGTGCTCTATGTACCAAGGTGTCGAGCATTCCATTAAGCTGCGCCGGATGGTGGCAGCTGGATGCATGTAGGTACAGGTCAGTGTGTGTCGGTTTGCGGTACACACTGTGACCCAGTGGGCCATCAGACCTACGTTCCACTAGGACATCAAGAAAGGCTAGTTTTCCATCTTTCTCAGTCTCCATGGTGAACCGAATGTTACTGTGGACCGAATTTAGATGTTGTAGAAAAATCTGTAGCTGTTCCTGTCCATGTGGCCAGATGACGAACGTGTCGTCCACGTAGCGAAAGAAGCATACAGGTTTCAGTTCGGCGGCTTCCAGTGCTTCCTCTTCGAAACTCTCCATGAACAGGTTGGCCACCACTGGGGAGAGCGGGCTCCACGGACACAGCGCAGACAGATCATTCCATCAACACCACCTGATGATGGCGGAACGGTTATTCGCCGAAATATCGTGGAACTTTGGCGATCGGATCCGGCTGGACACCCGAGAACCTTGGATACAGCACATTCGCCGGGAAAGCCTCAGATCACAAATTATGATGTACTTCGCGGTCGTGGTGGTCCATCTCGGGCTCAGTCCTGGGTAGAAGTGGGGACTGTTCCACGTTACAGTCTCTCCAGGATGGCCTCAGGTCGGGTTACCCTCCTACGGAATTGGGTACGGGGGATCTGTTCTTTGGGTAAAAAGGGCCCAGGATGATGGGCTCGCCCTTCTGGTGTCGCACCGAACGAAACGCTGCACCTTACCTGCAGTCAGGTTAAAAGCCTGTTCACGGTTTGAGCACCACAGACTTTATTTTTTACGATGCGTTTAAATTACAGCATTCTAAGTTCTAACAACCCTACCACAACAAAGGTCAGCATTTAATAACGATTGTGGTGTTTCTCACGCTGCTAAATACTGCATTTTCGGGCAACAACAGTCATTTTATGTGGCAGGTGTCATTAGAGCACAGTTAATAGTCATTTCATGTAATAATAAAAAAACTAGGCACACATCTTTTTGTGTTTCCCACGCTGGTGTCGTCGTAAAATCATGGCTCAATCGTTGAAAATCTTGGTGGTTATGATTCCAAGCTCGGATGCAAAGAGGCCTAGGTTTTATTCTGCTGTAGTCAAAAGTTTTGTAGATGCGCTTCACAAACCATTCTTGAAGATTACACTTTTGCTGGACAATCCTTTTAATTGCTTTTATTGCAATATCACGTGACACACAAACATCACTTCACAATACAAAACATACTTGAAAACATCTTCCTCACAGTCACTGTCGAAGTTCACATTTTATAAGCTGACGACGTTAAGCGTCTTTACAACATGACGTTCAAGATTTGACTTTTTCAAGGTCCGACACTCTAACAACTCAACAACTAACTAATTATCGCTTACGCGCCCAAAAATCAGAGTTACAAGTACGTCAAAGATCATAGTGACAAAAGAAAGTATACACATAAGAATAATATCATTGCAATATAAACATATCGATGTAGCACAAATGAAATCAGATCTGAATGTTGTCTCAGAAATATGTCAACTACTACAGAAACACAGTACAATATTACTGGTATCGAGAGGTTCAGGGGAGGTACCATAATGGTTACGTAATTCAAGTACCATTACAAAGTGGAGCTTTTATTGCAAACGCAGCACTCAAGTGCACTGTTGGTTGTTGATACATGGTTAAAGCACCTGTAACCGAGTAATGTACACTACTGGCCACTAAAATTGCTACACCAGGAAGATGGCGTGCTACAGACGCGAAATTTAACCGACAGGAAGAAGATGCTGTGATATGCAAATGATTAGCTTTTCAGAGCATTCACACAAGCTTGGCGCCAGTGGCGACACCTACAACGTGCTAACACGAGGAAACTTCCCAACCGATTTGTCAGACACAAGCCGCAGTTGACCGGCGTGGCCTGGTGAAACGTTGTTGTGATGCCTCGTGTAAGGAGGAGAAATGCGTACCATCACGTTTCCGACTTTGATAATGGTCGGATTGTAGCCTATCCCGATTGCGGTTCATCGTATCGCGACATTGCTGCTCGCGCTGGTCGAGATCCAATTACTGTTAGCAGAATATGTAATCGGTGGGTTCAGGAGGGTAATACGGAACGCCGAGCTGGATCCCAACGGACTCGTATCACTAGCAGTCGAGATGACAGGCATCTTATCCGCATGGCTGTAACGGATCGTGCAGCCACGGCTCGATCCCTGAGTCAACAGATGGGGACGTTTGCAAGACAACAACCATCTGCACGAACAGTTCGACGACATTTGCAGCAGCATGGACCATCGGCTCGGAGAGCATGGCTGTGGTTACCCTTGACGATGCATCACAGACAAGAGCGCCTGCGATGGTGTACTCAACGACGAACCTGGATGCACGAATGGCAAAACGTCATTTTTTTGGATTAATCCAGGTTCTGTTCACAGCATCATGATGGTCGCAGCCGTGTTTGGCGACATCGCCGTGAACGCACATTGGAAGCTTGTATTCGTCATCGCCGTACTGGCGTATCACCCGGCGTGATGGTATGGGGTGCCATTGGTCACACGTCTCGGTCACCTCTTGTTGGCATTGACGGCACTTCGAACGATGGACGTTACATTTCACATGTGTTACGACCCGTGGCTCTACCCTTCATTCGATTCCTGCGAAACCCTACATTTCAGCAGGATAATGCACGACCGCATATTGCAGGTCCTGTACGGGCCTCTCTGGATACAGAAAATGTTCGACTGCTGCCGTGGCCAGCACATTCTCCAGATCTCTCACCAACTGAAAACGTCTGCTCAATGTTGGTCGAGAAACTGGCTCGTCACAATACGCCAGTCACTACTCCTGATGAACTGTGGTATCATCTTGAAGGTGCATGGGCAGCTGTACCTGTACACGCCATCCAAGCTCTGTTTGACTCAATACCCAGGCGTATCAAGGCCGTTATTACGGCCAGAGGTGGTTGTTCTGGGTACTGATTTCTCAGGATCTATGCACCCAAATTGCGTGGATATGTAATCACACGTCAGTTCTAATATAATATATTTGTCCAATGTATACCCGTTTATCATCTGCATTTCTTCTTGGTGTAGCAATTTTAATGGCCAGTAGTGTAATAAAATTCACCGGAACGCAGAGTAGCTATTCCAAGTGTGGCTAACAACTTCACTGTGTAAGTTAGCTTCCTACTACGGGAAAACTGCTCACTGTAGCCTTCTGATCTATAAATGAGTTTCAGTCGTGATTCACTATAATCTTTCTCAAGATAGAGTTTCGAAAGCAGAGAATGTAACCAGCCTCAGATCTGTGGAGATTACATGGCTATGGAGGTAGATGCAGATGTCGACTTTCAGGTGGCTGCAGATAAGCCCCGTAAATTTTCGGCCGCCAGTAAATCCGAATTTGCATAAGTGCGAAAGCCGGGGTGTTCGTTTAACAGCTGCCCCTGGACCGGAACGGTAAGCTGCCCCCGTCAGCCGGCAGACGCTCGCAGGGGGATTATCTGGGGGCACGCAGCGCCGAAATAACGCGGGCGATCTCGCCGGGGCAGGCCGCAGCAACGAAAATGTGGTTGACATCGAAATAAGTGTCCAAGGAATAGAAAACCAACTGAAATCACTCAACAGAGGAAAATCCACTGGACCTGGTGGGATACCAATTCGATTCCACACAGAGTACGCGAAAGAACTTGGCCCCCTTCTAACAGCCGTGCACCGTAAGTCTCTAGAGGAACGGAAGGTTCCAAATTATTGGAAAAGAGCACCGGTAGTCCCAATCTTCAAGAAGGGTCGTCGAGCAGATGGGCAAAACTATAGACCTATATCTCTGACGTCGATCTGTTGTAGAAGTTTAGAAGATGTTTTTTGCTCGCGTATCATGTCGTTTCTGGAAACCCAGAATCTACTCTGTAGGAATCAACATGGATTCCGGAAACAGCGATCGTGTGAGACCCAACTCGCTTTATTTGTTCATGAGACCCAAAAAATATTAGATACAGGCTCCCAGGTAGATGCCATTTTCCTTGACTTCCGGAAGGCGTTCGATACAGTTCCGCACTGTCGCCTGATAAACAAAGTAAGAGCCTACGAAATATCGGACCAGCTGTGTGGCTGGATTGAAGAATTTTTATCAAACAGAACACAATGTTGTTCTCAATGGAGAGACGTCTACAGACGTTAAAGTAACCTCTGGCGTGCCACAGGGGAGTGTTATGGGACCATTGCTTTTCACAATATACATAAATGACCTAGTAGATAGTGTCGGAAGCTCCATGCGGTTTTCGCGGATGATGCTGTAGTATACAGAGAAGTTGCAGCATTAGAAAATTGCAGCGAAATGCAGGAAGATCTGCAGCGGATAGGCACTTGGTGCAGGGAGTAGCAACTGACCCTTAACACAGACAAATGTAATGCATTGCGAATACATAGAAAGAAGGATCCTTTATTGTATGATTACATGATAGCGGAACCAACTCTGGTAGCAATTACTTCCGTATAATATCTGGAAGTATGTGTACGGAACGATTTAAAGTGGAACGATCATATAAAATTAACTGTTGGTAAGTCGGGTGCCAGGTTGAGATTCATTGGGAGAGTCCTTTAGAAAATGTGGTCCATCAAAAAAGGAGGTGGCTTACAAAACACTCGTTCGACTTATACTTGAGTGTTGCTCATCAGTGTGGGATCGGTACCAGGTCGGGTTGACAGAGGAGATAGAGAAGATCCAAAGAAGAGCGGCGCGTTTCGTCACAGGGTTATTTGGTAAGCGTGATAGCGTTACGGAGATATTTAGCAAACTCGAGTGGCAGACTCTGCAAGAGAGGCGCTCTGCATCGCGGTGTAGCTTGCTGTCCAGGTTTCGAGAGGGTGCGTTTCTGGGTGAGGTATCGAATATATTGCTTCCCCCTGCTTATACCTCCCGAGGAGATCACGAGTGTAAAATTAGAGAAATTCGAGCGCTCACTGAGGCTTTACGGCAGTCGTTCTTCCCGCGAACCATAAGCGACTGGAACAGGAAAGGGAGGTAATGACAGTGGCACGTAAAGTGCCCTCCGCCACACACTGTTGGGTGGCTTGTGGAGTATAAATCTAGATGTAGATGTAGATGAAGACTGCCTGAACTGCTTGGCACTATAGGCTACCGTTGTTTTCCGAGATCGAATCAGAAGTGCTCATACACAAGAATGAACTAACTCTTTTTTGTGACTCACTACTCGAGGTTCAGTCCCAAAAACAAATAAAAGTAAGGCATCTAGCTTTTTTATTCATATCACTACATCTGCATTTGGTTCTAGGCGCTTCAGTCCGGAACCGCACTGCTGCTATGGTCGCAGGCTCGAAACCTACTTCGGGCATGGATGTGTGTGATGTCCTTAGGCTAGTTAGGTTTTAGTAGTTCTAAGTTCTAGGGGACTGATTACCTCAGATGTTAAATCCCGTAGTGCTTAGAGCCATTTGAACATCCGAATTTTGACTTGGTCCCAATTTGAAAGACGATAGACTGAAAGATAATAAATGTATGCTGTGTCCTCATGTCAACTGCTTTACACTTCGTCTAATGTAAAAATCAAAAATATTACAACAAAATCCTAAATATTTTCAGCGAAATGGAAAATTTTAAAAATAGACTGATTTTTACTATGTTTTTCACTTTCACTTGAAACAAAATAACATATATGAATTGAAGCATAATTATAATTAGCTTAAGTATCTATAGTCGTCATTTACAATCAGTACGACAATCTGAAGCGCCCAACAAACCCGGTATAGTCACTCGTATTCAAATACAGAGATATGTAAACAGGAAGAATACGGCGCTGCGGTCGGCAACAATAAATGTCTGCCGCAGTTGTTATATCCGATACTGGTGCTGCAACGATAGGTTATCAAGAGGTACGTGAGTCAGAACGTGGTGTTATAGTCGGCGTTCGAGCGATGGGACACAGCATCTTCGTGGTAGCAATGAAGTGGGGATTTTCCCGTAGGACCATTTCACAAGTGTGCTGTGAAGATCCCCGGTAAAATATCTAATCTCCGAGATCGCTGCGGTCGGAAAAAGATTCTGCAAGAACGGCCCCAACGACGATTGAAGAGAATTGTTCACGTTGCAGAAGTGCAACCCTTCCGCAAATTACTACAGATTTCAATGCTGGACCATCAACGAGTGTCAGCGTGCGAACCATTCGACGAAACATCATCTATATGGGATTTTGCAGACGAAGGCCCACTCGCGTAACCTTGATGACTGCAAGACACAAAGCTTTAAGCCTCGCCTTGGCCCGTCAACACCGACATTGGACTGTTGGTGACTGGAAACATGTTGCCTTGTCGGGCGAGTCTCGTTTCAAATTATATCGAGCGGATGGACGTGTCCGGGTATGGAGACAACCTCATGAATCTATGGAACCTGCGTTTCAGCAGGGGACTATTGAAGCTGGTGGAGGTTCTGTAATGGTGTGTGGCGTGTGCAGTTGGAGCGATATGTGATCCCTTATACGTCTAGATACAACTCTGACAGGTGACACGTCTCTCCATAGCTTCTACACGTCATCCTGTCTGATTACATGCGCCCTTTCATGTCCATTGTGCTTTCCGACGGACTTGCGCAATTCCAGCAGGACAATGCGACACCCTACAAATCCAGAATTGCTACAGAGTGGCTCCAGGAACACTCTTCTGTGTTTAAACACTTCCGTTGGCCTCCAGACTCCCCACACATGAACATTATTTAGCATATCTGGGATGCCTTGCAACGTGCTGTTCACAAGAGATCTCCACCCTCTCGTTCTCTTGCGGATTTATTGACATCCCTCCAAGATCCATGGTGTCGGTTCCCTCCAGAACTACTACAGACATCAGTCGAGTCCATGTCACGTCGTGCTGCGGCACTTCTGCGTGCTCGCGGGGGCCCTACACGATATTAGGCAGGTGTACCAGTTTCTCTGGCTCTTTGGTGTACGTACCCAAGAAGTAAAAATTAGTCATTATTATGATTTCTAAATAAAATTCGATCTTTTTTACTCGAAGTGAGTAGACTTATTTCGTCCTGCTTTTGGAAAGTTACATTGATGTGGCCAGGATACATATCCCAGGGTCATGAATTCCTTGAAACTGAGAACGCACTTCAAACGGCTGCTCATATTTTATCCACAGCAGTTGAGGTATACAATCCGTATCTGAGAAAGAAAAATGGCTTTCAGGGGCGATGAGCCAGTTCCCAGCAAAATGATAACAAATTATCAGAAAACAGAAAGAGTAAAGTCGTTCAACTGTTTGGAAAATTCTGTCTCATTTATGACAGAAATGGGTGTACAAAAGAAAGTAGAAAGGTTTCATTACATTAACGGGACAATCTACAGAACAATCAGAATTAAAGTAAGAAAGTAAACTCTCTATAACTTCTACAAAATGGCGTCAGTACCAACTATGACACGTGGAAGTGAGTCGTGGACTGTGACAAAAAGACGCGAATAAAGCACCACTGCGAAGAGCAAACTGTGATCCAGTATACTAAGGTAAATGCATATAACACTCTATGGAAAACCTATCGAATTCCTTCTGTTGACTACCTCTAAAAACATCTTTACAACTGTTTTTATGTGTTTTTGTTATTCTCTATGTATACAGTCCAAAGAAAATTGTGTGACGTTTAATATGTGAGAGATTGTGCACAAATGGACCAAGACAAATCTGTAAGTAGTAGTTATTTCAAAACTCACAGCTATACATAAAGATTGATAATCAAATAAAAATTGCCCGTTTTTATACGTAGCGGTAAAAACTACAGAAGAATGCAGAACCTCGCGCGACATAAACATCACGAATAAATGATATAGTGTCCAGAGAAAAACGCACCTGAAAATGGGAAACCTGTCGTGCAAAATATGAATAAAATAAAATAGTGACTAGTAGCAGAAAATTTACTTACAAACAAACCCTTATTTTCACAGATGCGGACTTTCAAAAATCATTTCCAATGGATCAAATAAAATAAGTAGAAAGAAATACAACCACGGTAGAAGCGATTCCTAAGAGGAATAGCACGGTATACAGTATCTGGCAGAGAGATGAATGCTGTCATCAGAGAAAAACTGGGAGCGTAAAGCTTAAACGAGCAGGTTAAGGAATACAGAAAAAACTGAAAGGGGCTATGTTGCAAGAATGAAAGACAACAGAATATCAGAATTAATGATGAATTACTACCTAATGAAGGTGGTCTAGAGGTAGCGTCTTTGCAAGTGATCAAATCGTCGTGGGTCCTGGGCTCGAACGCAGCCACCACTTAAATTCTGAATAAAGTTCATCTGCAAAAGAAACCGAAGGCTTTCGGCGTAAGAGAACCCTCGTTCTACTAATGGCCTCGTCATGGAGGGCGGAGAAATAGACTGAAGTTCAGGGCACTCTCTTGTTTTTGGGGACAGAAACAGCCCCTGAGAGGTGAATGAATCAGCAATGATCAATGGCATGAGGATGCAAGGGCAATGCAAAGCACTGTATTAAAGACACATACGGGGTGTCAGTAGCATGTGGCCTGTAATTGGAAAGGTGTCATGATGACATCTTCATTGGCATGACATTCTGGATTAGTTCTCCTTTCGGATCTCCGGGAGGGATTGCCAAGAGACAGATGGCCATGAGAAAAAGATTGAATAACAAAGGGTAACGTTCTACGAGTCGGGGAGTCGAATGACAGATTGAACATGGCAGGGAAGCTAGAAAGTTTGGAAACGCGACCATTTCAGTGAACTAGGAAAAGATGAGGATTTGTGGTCAGACGAATATTGCATAATATCAACAGCAGCAGAAAATGGTATAACGAGAGAAGAATTCCACATGAACAGGAGCGTAGCGCAGATAGTCAGTTACTCAGAACAAAGATAGGATTTTTCTCATCAGAATCGACAGCAAACCGACGCCGACAACCGTTCAGGTATACATGCTTAAGACAAACTGCCTATTGGCTTCTGTCTCGGGTTCTTAGGCCGACGTTCATCTAATGATTTTTCTGACGTTTCGCCAGCACGAGTGGCTGGCATTGTCAAAACTTCACCCTCCATTGCCGGTGGTGAACTGGAGCCGAGCTCGCGGCCGCAGAGTATATGTACCTGGCGCGCCAACGTCCGAGGGCTACTCCGCGGTCATTTCCGGTGCGGTTCTCCTCTTGCTACCTGCGACGGTCGTTCGCTGCAGTACGGGAAGCCAGGATCCGTTTACCTTAAGGCTTTCCTCTTTCTTGTTCAAACTGTTCGCGTGTTTTTGTATTTCTACAGCTTCTCTGAACAAGCGCGTGTGATAATGGTTCTCTACAGCCAGAACTTCCGTGTCGGCGAATTTTATTACGTGGTCGGTCTCATTCAGTGCGTGCTATGCCACGGCCGATTTCTCCACCTGCCCCAACCTAAATGTCGCTTATGCTCTTTGATCCTGGTGTTAATTGATCGTCCAGTCATTCCGACATAAACTTTTCCGCATGTGCATGGTATACGGTATATTCCCGACATTGCAAGTGGGTCTCTTCTCCTTCGCCGATCTAAGACGATTTTCAAACCGACAAGGAAGATCAAAGAGGCAGCATTGCACAGCTGAGCGAAAATTCAGTATTTTCACTGAACATTTGCAAGGTTTCCAGAATAAGATTTTCACTCTACAGCGGAGTGTGCGCTGATATGAAACTTGCTCACAGATTAGAACTGTGTGCCGGACCGAGACTCGAACTCGGGACCTTTGCCTTTCGCGGTCAAGTGCTCTATCAACTGAGCTACCCAACCACGACTCTCGCCCCGTCCTCACAGCTTTACTTCTGCCAGTACCTCGTCTCCTACCTTCCAAACTTTACAGAAGCTCTCCCACGAACCTTCTGTTAAGTTTGGAAGGTAGGAGACGAGGTACTGGCAGAAGTAAAGCTGTGAGGACGGGGCGTGAGTCGTGCTTGAGTAGCTCAGCGTGTTCCAGTCGGCTCTCAGCCGTGGCAGCGTGCGGACGGCCCCGCGCGCCGCCCAGTGCTCCGCTGCAGGCGTTGTTTACTTCCGCGTCGTAGCTTTAAGGCTTGTGTCCGTCCACCGTGAACAACATGTCGAGCGCTTACCGCCGTACGACCCTTGAAGTTTCCTTCCCAGCTGAACATGCGCGACCTCGTGCACATGAAGTTGAAACGTTCATACGTGAAGAAGTTCGTTTAGATCCTAACCACGTTATCGGAATCCATTTTTCGACCACGAGTAGTGTCGTTTATATTAAAATGAGAAACACCGAGGTGTGTGAAGATGTTATTCGCCGCCATGCCAATGGACTTAAGTCCAAATACTCTGATGGTCACGTCGGAGCTGTAACACTTGAACTCGCAGAGTACGGTCAACGCACGATTAGGGTGTTTGAACTACCTTTTGAAGTGCCGAGGGACGAAGTTGTCTCTACGTTACAACCATACGATAACGTCATTGGTTACGTAGAGGAAAAATGGCAAACGTTCACGACCTACCATGTCCTTAATGGTGTGCGTCATGTCAAAATTGAACTGAAAAAACATTTACCATCATACCTGACAATTGGCGGGGTGCGAGCCATTGTCATGTACGACGGCCAACCCCGAACATGTGCGGGTTGTGGACAAGAAGGCCACGTCAGATCCGCCTGCATGCGACGCCGCCTGATGCAGACGCCGGTCGGCGAGGAAGCGTCCCCAGCGGCGGTCACTCAGATCCCTGTCACATATGCCAAGGTTGCCAGGGAAGGTAGCACCCCTACACAGGGTCTTCCTGCTCCGTTGACTTCGTCTGATCAGGTAGATGCAACCGCTACTGAGATTCCTTCTGGTGCCACAGACGCCAGATCCTGACCTGCCGAATCCTCGCAGCACTGTGACTGAAAATGCCACTGAGATGGACGTTGATCCGGAAGTGGTACCTACTTCTGCTTTCCTTCAGACTGGTCCGGAGTCAGACGAAAGCCACCCGCAATCAGACTCTGAACGAAATGTTCGAAAACAAGGGTCGACACGAAAGAGAAAGAAACGTAGCCGTACGGCCCCTGATGAATCCATTCCACGGATGGATACCAGGGATGCAGACCGCTCTTTGATGACCAAAATGCTGATTCGAACGACCCGCCACAGGCGACCACTGGCAACGAACACCCCTCCTTACTGGCGCCGTCGCCCCCACAGGTCGACGTTGAAGAGAGCCTATCCGCTGAGCCGAAAACTACGTCTCCTCTCCACGTGGATGATGTGCACAGCCGATGCCCTACCGCAGTATCAGTCTCCTGGGCAGACGACGTGGAGATCGAAGGGACTGGGGTGGACGGTGCTGATGATGGGGGGCCCCCATCGGTTGCGCCCGCGCCCGCAAACTCTCCACAATAGCAGCCTCTTCAGCGGACCGGCACGGTCGACGACCTCTCGCTCCTGAAGAAGGAGCGCCACCTGTGCCTGTGGGACTCCAACACCAGCATTATCGTGTCGCAACGATTAACCTCGCGACCATTCGTGCGCCCCACAAACTAGCGCTGCTCCACGATATGATTTATGATGCGGACATAGATATTGCGCTTTTTCAGGAAGAGCATGTCGCCTATTTTTCACCATCACATGGCTTCACGGTGCATCTTTCTCCCACTTCGGACACCGGTAGTGGTGTTGCCATCATCTTACGAGAAGGTCTTCCTGCCGAAGATGTCCTATACCTCCCCAACGGCAGAGGTATGGCCCTTACTCTCTTTGGTGTACGCATCGTCAACATTTATGCGCCGTCGGGCTCCAGCTACCGTCGTGAACGCAATGCCTTCTTCGCGAATGAAGTTACACCCCTTTTTATGGGACCACACGATGACTGGGTCATGGGTGGAGACTTCAACTGCACCCAGCGACCTCAGGATCAATTGCCACGTCACTCACCATGCGCAGCTCTGGAAATAGTCGTCACGCGGCTACAATTTGACGACACTTGGAGACATGTTCACGGTGATGTTATGGGCTTTACGTACTACACTGCGCACTCCTCTAGCCGACTGGATCGCATCTACATCTCGCGATCCCTAATTCAACACACTCGACAGGCTGAAATGTGGCCTGTTGCTTTCTCAGATCATGAGGTTTACTTATGTGATGTTGTTCTCACAAGACAGGCAGTATGGCACGGACGTGGTTTATGGAAACTGAACACGGCACTTCTTAATTCACCTGACTGTCGACTTCTAATAGAAGACACTTGGATCACATTTAATAGACGCCATCCCACGTGTCCGTCTACCACATCCTGATGGATCCAGTGTGCAAAACCCGCTCTTCGAAAAACTTTGATCCGATATGGCAAAGATGTTGTCACCTGGAGGAAGAGCACTATGGACTTTTACTACAGGATCCTACGACAATGCTCCACGATGCCGGCCTCCCCTGCGCACCATACAAGGATGAACCATGCTAAGGCACAAATCTCCAATCTCATGCGAAGGCATTTGGAAGGAGCGATAGTACGATCTCGTACTGCTGATCGCATGCCTCATGAACATCCGTCGATGTACCATATCATCCAAGAATGCCAAAATCGACGCCGAAAATTGATTCACGTCCTAACAGACCAAGAAGGGCGTCGGTACGTAACCCAATCTGCAATAGGGAACGTGCTTCACGTCCACCACCGGCAGCTCTACGCCGCAATTCCACATTCCCCAGAGTTGATCGAGGAAGTCTCAAAGCTCAACTTCGGTGATATCCCAGGAGATGCGGCGATTGACTTGATGTCAGAGGTGACTGATGATGAAGTCCGCGATGCGATCCGGGCGGGACCCATCAATCGCTCCCTAGGACCCGACGGTCTTCCCCTCGGATTTTATCGCACCTTCCGTCATTTGTTAGAGTCCACCTTCATCTCCATCTGTCGGGAACTGATGTCTCCGGAAGTACCTGTGCCGGACGCTTTCATGGAAGGAATTATTATTCCTGTACATAAACCGCATGGTGGCAACAATATCAGTGTTTATCGGCCCATCACCGTCCTTAACAGTGATATGAAAATCTTCACTCGCCTTTTGGCGGCACGACTTAAAAACGTTGCCCGATATGTTGTGTCGCCAGACCAAGCATTTTTGGGAGGGGATAATTATATCCGCACGGCTTTATGCCGCTACAGGGATATGATCGCCGTTACCCAGGCACAACGCCTCTCTGGGGCACTTGCGTCTTTGGACTTTAGTCAAGCTTTTGATAGTGTTGACCATTCGTTCCTCACCGCCGTTCTCCACCATATGGGTTTCCCAGTCGCCGTTATCACGGTAGTGAAGCGCCTTCTCCGGGGTGCCTCGTCCAGGATTATGTACAATGGCAGACTCACTCCTCCGATAAAAATAGGTAGATCCGTACGTCAAGGTTGCGCTCTATCAGCGATTTTGTACGCCTTGTCCTTGGAATCCTTGCTATGTGGACTAAGACAACGTTTGGTAGGGTTGTCGATAGATCGCTACCTATTTTGTTGCACGGCCTATGCTGACGATGTAGTCATCTGTTTACGTAATGCCGACGAGGTTAGAGCTGTTTTGACCTGGGTAGCGACTTATGGAGAGGCATCGGGTAGCTCTTTAAACGTACGTAAGTCACAAGTTATGTTCATTGGCACGGGACTTCCCGTGGAGTGCGTTACACCTATCACCACCGTTGATACCATTCGCTGTTTGGGAATAGAATTTTCATCTGATCTCCGGCGTCTTAGGTCATCAGTCCCCTAGAACTTAGAACTACTTAAACCTATCTAACCTAAGGACATCACACACATCCATGCCCGAGGCAGGATTCGAACCTGCGACCGTAGCAATCCTGCGGTTCTGGACTGCAGCGCCTAGAACCGCACGACCACCGCGGCCGGCGTGTCTTCTTGTGTTTGGTACATAGATGATATCAGTCATTCCGCGTTATTTATATTAGATCGCGCAGTCATAATAAAAGGGCAGAGATGTTCAATGGATCAGTAATTTTAGTTAGGAAATATAAACATTTGTAATAAAGATTGTATTTAATATACAATAAATGTATAAGCAGCTTTTATCATTTAGTATAATTAGTTCTCTTAATAATTCATTTCTGTTTAGGTTCAAATTTATATGTTAAAGAGCATTAAGAGACCCTAAGATCTGCTTCAGGGGGTAGTCAGGCAGGGCCAAATCTTCATTTTAGCGTTTATTATTTTCCGTTGCGAACATCTTGGAAGGTAAGGAATGAGGAGACTCAACGAAGAAAGAAATACAAGGAAATCGCTGACAAGAAGGAGCGACAGGTTGATAGGAAATCTGTTAAGACATCAGATAATAACGTGCATGGTACTAGAGGGAGCTGCACATGGTAAAAACTGTAGAGGAAGAAAGAGGTTGGGATACATCCAATACACAGGAGAAGAACTGGTGGTGCGTCGCAACAAACCAATCAGAAGACTGAGGAAAAAGAAAAAAAAAAGAAAAAATTGCGAAGTTGCCAGTAGACAGAATATCCTTAGGAAGAACTAGGAAAAGGAGGAAAAATTGTTCAAATGGCTCTGAGCACTATGAGACATAATATCTGAGGTCATCAGTCCCCTAGACTTAGAACTACTTAAACCTAACTAACCTAAGGACATCACACACATCCATGCCCGAGGCTGGATTTGAACTTGCGACTGCAGCAGCAGCGCGTTTCCATACTGAAGGGCCTAGAACCGCTCGGCCACCGAGGCTGGCAAAGGCGGAAACATCAATAACTTCAACTAAGAATGCGTAACAGGCAAATACCTAACACAAGCAGAAAGAAGAAGAAGACATCTCATATTCGAAATATTTTGGTTTTTTAAATAACTGTGAAGTAATAAATTTTGTATGTATGTTCAGCATCTCCTCCAAAACTATAGGATCGCTTAGAACGAAATGTAGTGCACATACCACTTACTATCAGAAAAGAAGCCGAGGACCACCTGCCTCTAAAAGGGGAGGACGTGGCGGTGAAAACGAAGCGTAGCACAAAGACTACATTCGTCCAGTAGTCAAGAATGAGGGCGCTTAGCGACTTGCAACCAACTTTACAGATAATTTCTAACCTCTATGAAACTTTTTTCCATCGACAGGCCCCACAAAAATATGAAAGGACAAAATGTTTACCGCTTGCTACTTTTTCGCTGTCCATGTCGTAAAACTGCCGCTTCAGGTGTGATGTTTTTATTACTTCTTTACTAATAGCTTTATTCGCAACACATTCCCCTGACGGTATCTACATGTACCACTGCAAGCAGTTGCAAAATTATACCACTGCACGACTCACAGTTCAGGAGATAGGACGTCATAAATACCTAGATACGTCAAAAACTAGGTTTTCGTGACACAGGGTGCGAATTACCCAGAGTATAGTCGTCCAGTATTTGATAATGAGAGCACTTAGGGACTTTTCAACGAACGATAAACATAATCTGAAGCGAAACTTTCTTGCAGATGAAAACTGTGTGCCGGACCGAGACTCGAACTCGGGACCTATGCCTTTCGCGGGCAAGTGCTCTACCAACTGAGCTACCCAGGCACGACTCACGCCCCGTCCTCACAGCTTTACTTCTGCCAGTATCTCGTCTTCTACCTTCCAAAGGTCCAGAGTTTGAGTCTCGGTCCGACACAGTTTTAATCTGCCACGAAGTTTCATATCAGCGCACACTCCGCTGCAGAGTGAAAACCTCATTCTGGATAATCAGAAGCCTTTCCGAAAGTATTTCTTGCTTACGTGCATAACATCATATAATATTTAACACATTGGCGTTTGTATAGTAATCAGAAGCTAAAAGCTGTTTTATACAGGGTAGTTCGTGTATTTAAAGAACGATGTTTATTGGTTAATTATTTAAACGCATGCTGTCTGTTCCTTCCAAAGAACTGACATCACTCAGATCCCGCAGCTGTGAAACAGTTTATGTAAACTGAAGAGGGGTCACTGCTGTCAGCTGCAACGGGACATAAAGCGGAATCAGCAGCGACGAGCGAAAATGTGGGACTGGGATTCGAACCCGGGATCCCCTGCTTACTAGGCAGGTGCGCCATCCGGGAGACAGCGTTATGGCAACTGCACGGACTGTCTCGATACGCCTCACGGCCGATCCACGCTCCCACCGAGCCCCACCTATCCGCAGTCTTGTCAATTATACTCCTGTTAGCTACTTAGAGATTTCTTTTGCTCGTCGCTCCTGATTCCGCTTAATGTCTCGCTGCAGCTGATAGCAGTGATACCCCTTCAGTTTACATAAAGTATTTCACAGCTGAGGGATCTGCGTGTCTGTTCTTCCGAAGAAACGGACACTGTGCATTTAAGTAACTGACAAGCCTGGCTGGGCACTGGGTGCACTTTCTTGAGTGCGAATGCACATGTATGTTCGACCTCCTGTGGGAATCTAGCGTCATGCACTCCGCCTCGCCTTCCGTATACGCCTCCCGTCCCCCACGCGCATCCTCTACGACCTCATTCCTTTCCCCCATCTGCTCCTATTCCTCGAACATATCCGCATCCTCTACACCTCCCACCGCCTTGATCCCCTCACCCCCTGGTTGCTCCTCTCCTCTCCTGCCCCTGCCACCTGCCACGTCTTCACTGTTGTGTCCCCTCTACCCCTCCCCCCATCTCTACACCCTTCATCTCCTTCCCCAAGGTGGCTTCCACCAACTCCCTCTCCCAGATGATGCCCTCTTTCCCTCCATTTATCCCTCCTATCAACTCTGATCCTCACTCCCCCTCCTTTCCTCTGTCCTTTTCCCGGGCTCCCTCTCCCCCCCCTTCCATCCTCTTTTTTCCCCACCTCTCCTCTCTCTGCCCCCTTCTCTCCCCTGAGTCCTTCTGCATTTCCCTCCTCTGCCTTTTCTCATTCCCTCTCGCGTCTGCCCTGCCCCTCTCCCCCTTTATGAGTCCTCTCCCTCCTTGGTTCCCCCCCCCCCTTTTCGTTTTTTCCTCTCCTCCCTCCTTGGTTTTCCCCCTCCTCCATGTCCCCCCCCCCCCCCCATCTGCCCTTGGCCGCCATTTTTGTGCAGTGTTTTACAGTGAGTGTTTTACAGTGCGTGTTCCGTGTTGCCTGTCTTTTGGGAAGTGCTGCGAACGGCCATCATACTGTCACTGGGTGTGATTTTTTTTTATCTCTTGTGAACAGAAACCAGACTGTCGCCATTTTTTTAATTGTGTGTCTACTATGTTACTTGCCTGATTCCTGTGTATTTTGTTAACATTGCCAACCCCTTTGCTTTCTGTTTTAACTTTCCGCATTTTTCCGCCATTTTACACTTGAAGTCACCGTTTTATCGCCTGTTTCTCTTGTTTCTTTTCTTCTTCCGTTTTTAAAAAAAGTCTGTTGGCTGTAGAGCAGCGCACTAAGCTGCTGCCAGCCCGCCCGCTTCGGGGAAAATTGAAAATCAATAAAGAAAAAATAATGTGGGAATCTCTGCGTAGTGCGACAGGAGCGTAATGGACAGTGAATGCGGGTAGGTGGCACTCGATGGGAGTGTGGGTCGGCCGTGAGGCGTAGGAGGCCGTGAGGCGTACCGAGATAGACCATGCAGTGACGATAAGGTTGTGTCCCGGATGGCGCCGTGGTTGCCGCACCTGCCTACGTAGCAGGAGATCCCGGGTTCGAACCTCGGCGAGGTACACATTTTCGCTCGTCGCCGCCGATTCCGCTCAATGTTCCGCAGCAGCTAATTACAGTGAATCCCCTTCAGTTTTCTAGCTACGTACTGTACGAATAGAAGAACCGTGGGGTTAAGAACCACATACAGAAAGTGGGTGCATCGAAGCATAACTCAGGAACACACGGAACAATTACAATAAAATTTGTTAGGTGCGTGACATATTATTTGTATAAAAGTAGTGTGCCAGTAATATTCCCCCCTACCACTAGGTGTGGAAGTGTGAATGACAAGGGGTGACGTAACAGAGTTCGAAAATCATATTTTGGTGTTTATTTTCTATATTTACCTGCCTTGGAATTGCTTTAAAATTGTTGTTGTTGTGGTCTTCAGTCCCGAGACCGGTTTAATGCAGCTCTCCATGCTACTCTATCCTGTGCAAGCTCCTTCATCTCCCAGTACCTACTGCAACCTATATAATTCTAAATCTGTTTAGTGTATTCATGTCTTAGTCTCCCTCTACGATTTTTACCGTCCGCGCTGCCCTCCAATACTAAATTGGTGATCCTTTCATGCCTCAGAACATGTCCTACCAAACGATCCCTTCTTCTAGTCAAGTTGTGCCACAAACTCCTCTTCTCCCCTATTCTATTCAATACCTCCTCATTAGTTATGTGATCTACCCATCTAATCTTCAGCATTCTTCTGTAGCACCACATTTCGAAAGCTTCTATTCTCTTCTTGTCTAAACTATTTATCGTCCATGTTTCACTTCCGTACATGGCTACACTCCATACAAATACTTTCACAAACAACTTCCTGACACTTAAAACTATACTCGATGTTAACAAATATCTCTTCTTCAGAAACGCTTTCCTTGCCATTGCCACTCTACATTTTATATCCTCTCTACTTCGACCATCATCAGTTATTTTGCTTCCCAAATAGCAAAACTCACTTACTACTTTAAGCGTCTCATTTCCTATTCTAATTCCCTCAGCATCACCCGATTTTATTCCACTACATTCCATTATCCTCGTTTTGCTTTTGCTGATGTTCACCTTATATCCTCCTTTCAAGACATTGTTCATTCCGTTCAGCTGCTCTTCCAGGTCCTTTGCTGTCTCTGACAGAATCACAATGTCATCGGCAAACCTCAAAGTTTTTATTTCTTCTCCCTGGATTTCAATTCGTACCCCAAATTTTTCTTTTGTTTTCTTTACTGCTTGCTCAATATACGGATTGTATAACATCGGGGATAGGCTGCAACCCTCTCTCATTCCCTTCCCAACCAGTGCTTCCCTTTCATGCCCCTCGACTCTTATAACTGCCATCTGGTTTCTGTACAAATTCTAAATAGCCTTTCGCTCTTCGTTTTTGACCCCTGCCACGTTAAGAATTTGAAAGAGAGTATTACAGCCAACAATGTCAAAAGCTTTCTCCAAGTCTACAAATGCTAGAAACGTAGACCTGCCATTCTTTAAACTATCTCTTACGATAAGTCTTAGGGTCAGTATTGCCTAACGTGTTCCAACATTTCTATGGAATCCAAACTGATCTTCCCCCAGGCCGACTTCTACTAGTTTTTCCATTCGTCTGTAAAGAATTCGCGTTAGTATTTTGCAGCCGTGGCTTATTAAACTGATAGTTCGGTAATTCTCACATCTGTAAACATCTACTTTCTTTGGGATTGGAATTATTATATTCTTCTTGAAGTCTGAGGGTATTTCGCCTGTCTCATTCGTCTTGCTCACCAGATGGTAGAGTTTTATCAGGGCTGCCTCTCCCAAGGCTATTAGCAGTTCTAATGGAATGTTGTCTACTCCCGGGGCCTTGTTTCGACTAAAGTCTTCCAGTGCTCTGTCAAACTCTTCACGCAGTATCGTATCTTCCATTTCATCTTCATCTACATCCTCTTTCATTTCTATAATATTGTCCTCAAGAACATGACCCTTGTATAGACCCTCTATATACTCCTTCCTTCCATCATTCTGCTTTCCATTCTTTGCTCAGGACTGGGTTTCCATCTGAGCTCTTGATATTCATGCAAGTGGTTCTCTTTTCTCCGAAGGTCTCTTTAATTTTACTGTACGGGGTATCTATCTTACCCCTAGTGATATGTGCCTCTACATCCTTACATTTGTCCTCTAGCCATCCCTGCTTAGACAATTTGCACTTCCTGTCGATCTCATTTTTGAGACGTTTGTATTCCTTTTTGCCTGCTTCATTTACTGCGTTTTTATATTTTCTCCTTGTATCAATTAAATTCAATATTTCTTCTGTTACCCAAGGATTTCTACTAGCCCTCATACTTTTACCTACTTGAATCTCTGCTGCCTTCACTACTTCATCCCTCAAAGCTACCTATTCTTCGTCTAATGTATTTCTTTCCCCCATTCCTATCAATTGTTCCCTTATGCTCTCCCTGAAACTCTGTACAACCTCTGGTTTAGTCAGTTTATCCAGGTCCCATCTCCTTAAGTTCCCACCTTTTTGCAATTTCTTCAGTTTTAATCTACAGTTCATGAGCAATAAATCGTGGTCAGAGTCCACATCTGCCCCTGGAAAAGTCTTACAATTTAAAACCTGGTTCCTAAATCTCTGTCTTACCATTATATAAACTATCTGAAACAACTCAGTATATCCAGATTTCTTCCATGTATACAACCTTCTTTCATGATTCTTGAACCAAGTGTTAGCTATGATTAAGTTATGCTCTGTGCAAAACTCTACCAGGCGGCTTCCTCTTTCATTCCTTATCCCCATTCCATATCCACCTACTACGTTTCCGTCTCTTCCTTTTCGTACTATGGAATTCCAGTCACCCATGATCATTAAATTTTCGTTCCCTTCACTATCTGAATAATTTCTTTTACCTCACCATACATTTCATCAGTCTCTTCGTCATCTGCGGAGCTAGTCGGCATATAAATTTGTACTACTGTAGTAGGCATGGGCTTTGTGTCTATCTTGGCCACAATAATGCGTTCACTATGCTGTTTGTGGTAGTTTACCCGCATTCCTATTTTCCTACTCATTATTAAACCTACTCCTGCATTACGCCTATTTGATTTTGTATTTATAACCCTGTATTCACCTGACCAGAAGTCTTATTCCTCCTGCAACCGAACTTCACTAATTCCCACTATATCCAACTTTAACCTATCCATTCCCTTTTTTAAATTTTGTAACCTACCTGCCCGATAAAGGGATCTGGCATTCCACGCTCCAACCCGTAGAACGCCAGTTTTCTTTCTCCTGATAATGACGTCCTCTTGAGTAGTCCCTACCCGGAGATCTGAATGGGGGACTATTTTACCTCCAGAATATTTTACCCAAGAGGACGCAATCATCATTTAACCATATAGTAAAGCCGCATGCCCTCGCGATAAATTACGGCTGTAGTTTCCCCTTGCTTTCAGCCGTTCGCAGTACCAGCACAGCAAGGCCGTTTTGGCTAGTGTTACAAGGCCAGATCAGTCAATCATCCAGACTGTTGTCTCTTGCAACTACTGAAAAGGCTGCTGCCCCTCTTCAGGAACCACACGTCTGTCTGGCCTCTCAACAGATACCCCTCCGTTGTGGTTGTACCTACGGTACGGCTATCTGTATCGCTGCGGCACGCAAGCCTCCCCACCAACGGCACGGTCCAGGGTTCGTGGGTTTAAAACTATTAAATTCTATTTGTCTCTCATTTGTTCTCCTGAGTGCGCCCATCAGTTCACGAGAATGAGCACTGCAGAAAACCAACAATTTTGTGAAAGTGTTTCAGAACCTAGCATCGAGACACACGGCTGAAAAACGCAGATATATTTAACATCAACTCTGGAGACGTATGATGTAAAACGGTAGAGAATTAGACATATATGTGTGTGTGCAATATATGTCAACTAAGCGTATGTTCAACATTTCCTCCTAAGCCTCTTGACGGTTTTCAGCAAAACTAGGTACATATACTACTATTTGGAAAGAAGTACTGTAAGTGTAAAAAGCATAAAAAGCACCACCCTCCCACAGGGTTTGCAGTCGGGGTGATAAAGGGATGATGGGCGGAGAAGGAGGCATTAGGCGGCAGACAGAGGAGACGGACAGACGGAGCTGGGAGGGGGAGAGGATGGACAGTGACAAGGGAACAGATAAGGGGGAAGGGGGAGGAGAAGACAGAGAGAGAGAGTGAGAGAGAGAGATACAGAGGGGGGGGGGGGGGGGAGATGGAGAGAGATGGGGGTGAAGGACAAGATGGAATAATAGAAAACTGGAATAAATAACTGGGCAACGGTAAGTTTCTCAGCTAGTTACATGTAAAACTTTGGTCCGTTGTAATAGAGGTCCTGAAGGTATTAATCTGATCAGGTTAAGTAAATACAAACAATATATGCATGATGTATAGTATATGTGTAAAATTTAGTAATATATGTAGCATTTTTACGTGTATAGACTGAAGTGGCAAGAGAAAATTTGTGCTAAGGCAGGGAATCGAACCCGGGCCTCCTGATTACCAAGGCAGGTGTGTTAGCCACTAAGCCACCTTGGAATAGTGGTTTACACAACTGCGCGGATTACCCTGGCACACCTCCCTCCTTGATTCAAAGACCCAGGTTCGATTCCCAGCCATGGTATAACTTTTCACCCACCGCTTCAGTCTGTGTACACAAAATCATCCACGTTCCGCTTTCACCACGGACAGAATTGCACAGGCTCTCCATGTTCTGGAACAGCACCTCACCATCGAACGTAAATGGGGGATCCAGCCTGAAACACAGATGCAGGCGCTTATGTAAATGAAACGACACAATTTCATACTAAAATGTAGACTTTCACGGCCGGAAACGTCATGTCCATTATAATTATCCGGACTGTTACGCCATGGTCGGTTGATGAATTCAGTGTCAAATCCCAACGTTTCGGCCGGCCGGGGTGGCCGAGCGCTTCTAGGCGCTACAGTCTGGAACCGCGCGACCGCTACGGTCGCAGGTTCGAATCCTGCCTCGGGCATGGATGTGTGTGATGTCTTTAGGTTAGTTAGGTTTAAGCGGTTCTAAGTTCTAGCGGACCGTTGACCTCAGAAGTTAAGTCCCACAGTGCTCAAAGCCATTTGAACCATTTTGAACCCAACGTTTCGTCTCCGTCAGCGGGAGACATCTTCAAGGGTGTCTGTAGCTGGATGGAAGGTCCAACATACCCACTGGCTAGCGAGCCAGTGTGTGTGTTGGACCTTCCATCCAGCTACAGACACCCTTGAAGATGTCACCCGCAGAGGGAGACGATACGTTGGGAATCACCTCAGAATTCATCAACCGACCACAGCATAACAGCCCGGATAATTATAATGGACATGACTCAATTACAGTCTGCACTGGTCTAATACAGATATGACTTCATGTATATAGATTGAAGCAACAAGTGAAAATTTGTACCGAGGACAGGAATCGAACCGGGTCTATTGCTTACTAGGCAGGTGCCTTGGCCACTATGCCACCTTGATACAGCGGTTCCTGGTACGCCTCGACCCAAAGACCGAGTTTCGATTCCCGGCCATGGGATAAATTTTCACCCACCGCTTCAGTCTACGTACGTATATGAGACCAGTAACGTGTGTGGAATTGTGTCATTTCACTTGTATATGTACCGTTATGTACTATAAAGAACAATACACAATAAAGCCGAACTCCATGATCGAAATGCAGAGGTGCTGAGTCAAGAAAGCGAACTACAAGGTGAATGAGTGAACAAGCCAAGAGCGCAGAGAGCGGAATAACGCCAGGAGAATGGAGCGAATTGCAGGAAGACAAGCGGAGGATGGATGATTAATGCAGGAACTGACAGTTGTCCCTGAAGCGTAAATAAAAGTTGCGTATCCCGCGTAACTATGTGAAGAAATCCACTACTGGGCGATTACCCTATAGGCACAAATTACTCGAAAAAGGAACTATCGTAAAATACCCTGGTGTAACTATCTAGTGGGAATTTGGGTTCAGTGACCACAGAAACCAAACTGCAGGGAAAAACAGGCTGAAATTCATTGGAAGAATCTTAAGGAAATGTAATTCATCCATGAAAGAAGTGGCATAAGAAAAGGTTCGTTGGGACTGATTCCTATCAATTGCTCATCAGTGTGGTAGCTTTACTAGGTTTGAATAATAGAACAGGTAAAAAAGATTCAACGGAGGGCAGCTCATTTCGTCGGACTGCAGCATCACGGAGATGCTCAACAAACTCGAGTAGGAACGCGAATCAGAGACCCCGTGGATCACCTAGGGTTTTACCATTGAAATGCCAAGTGAATGCGTATGGCGAAGAGTCGGGCAACATACTGCTTCCTCCCAGATATGTCTCGCTAAACGACAACAACAAGAGAATCAAAGAAACTATATCAAATACGTATGTTTGCTTATAATCATTATTCTCTCGCGCCATTCACAATTGTAACAGCGAGTAAGGGGAAAAGTTGGTGCTGCCAGAAGTACGCTACGTCACACACCGTAAGACGCATTACGGAGTGTAGATGTAGATGTAAAACGAAGAGCAAGATCATTTGTTAACTGATCACTAATTTTTGTCTATGTGAATCCACAGCCTCGAATTCTTAATAAAGGAAAACATGGTCCGCATTAGGCTGTGACGTAAACGATCTTTGTTTAAATCGTGCGATTTGTACAACTTTTCATTTTCAGGTGTTGTTGTCGTTGTTGTGGACTTCAGTCCTGAGACTGGTTTGATGCAGCTCTCCATGCTACTCTATCCTGTGCAAGCTTCTTCATCTCCTAGTACTTACTGCAACCTACATCCTTCTGAATCTGCTTAGTGTATTCATCTCTTGGTCTCCCTATACGATTTTTACCCTCCACACTGCCCTCCAATGCTAAATTTGTGATCCCCTTATGCCTGAGAAGGTGTCCTACCAACCGGTCCCTTCTTCTTGTCAAGTTGTGCCACAAACTCCTCTTCTCCCCAATTCTATTCAATACCTCCTCATTAGTTGTGTTATCTACCCATCTAATCTTCAGCGTTCTTCTGTAGCACCACATTTCGAAAGCTTCTATTCTCTTCTTGTCCAAACTATTTATCGTCCATGTTTCACTTCCATACATGGATACACTCCATACAAATACTTTCAGAAACGACTTCCTGACACTTAAATCTATACTCGATGTTAACAAATTTCTCTTCTTCAGAAACGATTTCCTTGCCATTGCCAGTCTACATTTTATATCCTCTCTACTTCGACCATCATCAGTTATTTTGCTCCCCAAATAGCAAAACTCCTTTACTACTTAAGTGTCTCATTTCCTAATCTAATTCCCTCAGCATCACCCGACTTAATTCGACTACATTCCATTATCCTCGTTTTGCTGTTGTTATTGTTCATCTTATATCCTTCTTTCAAGACACTGTCCATTCCGTTCAACTGCTATTCCAAGTCGTTTGCTGTCTCTGACAGAATTACAATGTCGTTGGCGAACCTCAAAGTTTATATTTCTTCTCCATGGATTTCAATACCTACTCCGAATTTTTCTTTTGTTTCCTTTACTGCTTGCTCAATATACAGATTGGATAACTTCGGGAAGAGGCTAAAACCCTGTCTCACTCCCTTCCCAACTACTGCTTCCCTTTCATGCTCCTCGACGCTTATAACTGCCATCTGCTTTCTGTACAAATTGTAAATAGCCTTTTGCTCCCTTACTTTACCCCTGTCACCTTTAGAAATCTAAAGAGATTATTCCAATCAACATTGTCAAAAGCTTTCTCTAATTCTACAAATGCTAGAAACGTAGGTTTGCTTTTCCTTCATCTTTCTTCTAAGATAAGTCGTAAGGTCAGTATTTCCTCGCGTGTTCCATTTTTGTCAAATTATTTTTCTTTGTTTTATTTTATATCTCAAGTAATATCTGTTTCTTTTGCGTCGTGCAGGCTAGACTTACAATCGAAAGAAGACTACCTCACAAATGGACATCTCCGTTCAACAGTCGATATGAAACGTATGTCTGCATTGACCATGAAAGTTAATAGTTGCAACCCAGGTGGCAAAGTCGACAGTGATGTCCTTACGATGCTTCGAATTATCGACAGAAGTCTCATTTCCGCCACGAGGCGTCGACAGAAGTGTCTCTGAAGACTTGGCACTCCAGCGTGAGTGCCCTAGCTGAGATACGGTCCCCCTAAACAGGTGCGGCAGTTGTCAGATTACGCACAGCGGCTATCCCCGGCAGCTGAGCCGTGATAAATGGCTGCCCCGGGCCTGCTTTGCAAATTCCGGCAGTGCGCACCTAACAGTGTTGCTGTGCGCCCCTTTATTCGGTTATAGCAGCACAACGGCGCTGTTTTGTGCGCCCTTAATTCTGTTAAGGGCCCGATCCTCCAGCCTCCCCAAAAGCACGGGGGTACGCGAGCCCCAAGGCGCTGGGGGTTCAGTTCCCTCGGCTGCTGCAGACCGCACGTGTTTCATACCACCCACGTCCACTTGGGAGTGCTGCCGTCCTTAGAGATCTCTGTTAGTGTTGAAAATATTTACTGAGCAGAATTACCAGTCTATTTTCTTGCTACATTCGTAATGGCCCTACACGTCAGTGCTGTACAAAGAAAAAGGATTTCTGGAATGTTTTATTCGAAAACAGGATACAGTAAGTTACACAGACGTGTTAAATACAAACCGGGATGCTACATCATCTATGTGCGAAAAAACCATAGAGGACGTTTCACAGTGTTCCAGCTTGGTATCATTACTATCGTAATGTGCATCCCTCTATATTTTACTGTTCCTTAATGGAAACACTCTTGTTTTCGGCCTTAGGACGGGGGTAAACGATAATTAATAGAGAGAGGGTGCTTCATACGAAACCTGTGCGTGTTACGAAAAGGAAAACGTGTCTCGTTTCTTTACAAATATTATAGTTATTAGTTCTTCGGTTTAAGTGAAAAGCTTGCTTTGAAAGAATAACAGTTCATATAGTTTTCTCTGGTTATTGAGATCGTAAGTAATATTTTTCATTTGAATGGTTAGATCAGCCAGGCCCATTCCTTTTTTTCTTTCTTTCGGGACCTTTGTCCCGCTGTAACAGACTGCATTTTATACCGGGATGCAAGGCCAGAAGCACAAGTTGATGGGGATCTGCCTCGTGTTTTAGCTGACGACGAGACGTGTGTGTCGTGGGTTTTAAAGATCTGTGACGTGTCTGGACTCTGGCCTAAACGTTTAGGCTGGAGGTTTTAGTGTATTGCAGAGTCGCAGGCTCCTCTCCTTACGGTCAGCCAGCCACTTCCATCTGCTGTATTGTTTTATCTCCCTCTACCACTTTCTTCCTGTGTTGTCCATGTTCTACTGCTGACGACATGCTTCGTCCCACGCTTCGGTGTGGGTAGGCACATATTTTTAAAACATTGTTACCTGTGTTTTACGTTCTGTTTTATCTTACTGTTCTGAGTATTTACTTGACACCTGTCTCAATCTGTCACTGAGCGGGCGCTGAAGATCTTGCTGTCGTGCGCCCAAAAAACTCTCTACTACTACTACTACTATTTTGTCCCGCTTCACGCGGGGTCGGCCGTGTTACTATTGATGTGGCAGTGTTAGTTGCAGAGGGTGGCCGGATGCCCTTCCTGCCACCACCCCGAAGCCCCTGGGACGGAATTAGTGTACCCCAGCTGTCTGCATCTAGTGTAAGCCATGGAATAGTGCGAACGTTTTCCAAATGTCTGCGAGTCGTGGAACTGCGACAGAACTTGGGGACCAGCCGAGTATTCACCTAGCGGGATGTGGAAAACCGGCTAAAAACCACATGCAGGCCGGCTGGCATACCAGCCCTCGTCGTTAATCAGCCAGGCAGATTCGATCTGGGGTCGGCGCGCTTACCCGAGTCCAGGTTCAAATGGCTCCAAGCATTATGGGACCTAACATCTGAGGTTATCAGTCCCCTAGACTTAGAACTACTTAAATCTAACTAACCTAAGGACATCACACACATCCATGCCCGAGGCGCCGGCTGGAGTGGCCGAGCGGTTCTAGGCGCTACAATCTGGAACCGCGCGACCGCTACGGTCGCAGGTTCGAATCCTGCCTTGGGCATGGATGTGTGTGATGTCCTTAGGTTAGTTAGGTTTAAGTACTCCTAAGTTCTAGGGGACTGATGACCTCAGAAGTTAATTCCCATAGTGCTCAGAGCCATTTGAACCATGCCCGAGGCAGGATTCGAACCTGCAACCGTAGCAGCCCGAGCGCATTAGCGCCCTTGGCTAACCTGGTGGATAGGTCAACCAGGCTCGTATTAGCAGTTAAATTGGTTTCAGTTACGCACTGAAGCTTGCGATTGGTGCACTGTTCCTTCCAAAATTAAACAATGTAGCCTTCATCCATTCCCGAGTAATAATACAGTCCGGTTATGTGACATATCTGGCCATACGTGTATATCTGCTTATAGTTCCTCGGTGGCCGTGATCACGGCGAAAAATAGGCTGTAAATTTGGGTGGGTATTGCTGTGGCCGCACACTTCGGGGATCGTAGCGCCTATTGCATCGGCATCCCTCTTAACGTCCAACCATCATGGGACGCCTGCATCAAAGGCTGTATATTCACCTAGAAAACCTACGCAGTCTGTGTTGTCAAAACAAAGACTTACCGGCGGCTACAATACACGCCACACCACCAGGTCTCCACCAACGGGCGCCAGGGACGGCTACCCGTTCGCGGAGCCTGCAGAACACCTTCTCCAGAGGTGGCAGCTAGCCTGGGAACTACTTTGCTAAGCCAGGCACGTGACCGCTAATAGTTCCGGCAGATACATCGGCCAACGGGCTTTATAAGGTGTCGCTCTGCCGGCAAAAGGCAGTTCGACGCACCTCTCGGAAGGATACAGAGCTACCGCCCCGGCAGCCACGGCCAGACGCTTGTTCTAGCTGGCCGATCTTTTGGTACAGTCGACGAACCTCTGAAAGTTGTAGAACTGTTGGTATTCGCTCCCCGTTAAGAGTTGGGTTTTTATTATTATTATTTGTTATTTTGTATTTGTGCCGATCCGCAGTTGGGATAGAGCCGGTTGTTCTTTTCGATATTGTATTATTGTTTCGTTTTGGTGAGTCCAATAAATTGTTTTCGGTCTTGTATTTTCAGCTTTCCTATTCTGTTAGCGCAGGTACTTCAGTTACAGCACTATCTACATCCAATAATGTGGTCCACACACACACACACACACACACACACACACACGCACACACACACACACACACACGCACACACACACACACACATACACACACATACACACACACACACACATTTGGTTTCATAAGTTTTACTTCAATAAATGCCAGAAGACCCGCCCCCTCCCTCCCTCACTGAATTAGTTATGGCCGGTCCGTGTCTTAATTATGTAATGGTCATTCACCAGATACGCACATACCGCATCTCCTAAGTATACGGTAAAACTCACTGTGTGCATTTTGATTTTATCAATACTGGATGAGAGGTCGTGGTTGTGAATGTCAATGTACAAAAATATATCGGCTCAACCACTTGTTTATACTGTAAAACACTAAGATTGACGCATTTCGGAAGTCAAGGTTCCATCATGAGAATAATAAAAAGTAAAAGAACCTGTTAAAACTCGCTAAAAATGGAACATGCACCAGGCACAATAAAATTGATAATAAAACTAAAACATCGTGGCTACTTAATAATTTCGAAAAGTCATCTGTAGCCACGCATATTTGGGAAACGGGACACCCAATGTTGGGAATAGATCAGGATCTCGTTATTTTACATGGACAGGACAAAGGCAAAAAGCTGGATCTACTAGAACAGCTGGAAATTACGATGCATAGCGTGGATAATCAGAACACACTGAATGAACAGCTAACTGGTGATACAAATAATTTTTTCTAGTATTTCATTGATTTCTTTTAGTAACTACATTTTTAGCAATTGGCAGGATACCATCATTTCATGAGGTCCTTGGAACATGTATACGTTATCTGTTTGTATAGACATCTCTCTGACTTCCCTGTTTACTTGCGCGTGAGCTCACTCGCGTTTCAGTGTCGTGTTTGGCTACGTGGTGTGTGGTATCAGCCAAGACGCACGGGCAGTTTACGACGATAGAGGAGAGAGCCATGTGGTTAGATGTTGTACACCATAGGCGACACAATTTTAGAGTTTTTTTTATATTTTTACGACTTTGTGGAGATGCACCGTGGAAGACACGGCTGCAACAAAGCCACGATGTTTTAATTTTATTATCAATTTTATTGTGCCTGGCGCATTTCCATTTCAGCGAGTTTTAACAGGTTCTTTTACTTTTTATTATTCTGATGATGGAAGCTTGACTTCCAAAACGCTTAAATCTTAGTGTTTTACACTATAAGCAAGTGGTTGAGCCCATATATTTTTTCACATGTAACCTAACCAACCAACAAAAGACACTTAGATGAACGATACGAATGGCCCTTTATTTCAAAATTAATCAATAATCATTGTTAATTGCCCTACTTCACTGTCTGACTTCTTATTTAGAACAGCGCATCATTGTAACATTACATTATTACAGTTCTGATTTTGACACGTGTTCCACGCTCGAAATCTCTTAACAGTCTGACTTAAAAATGGCTTCAGGCCCAGTGCTTACATTGTTTTGCAACAATAGCTAATAGTCTCACATCGTTAAGCACGTATTTTCGATAATTTACGATTAGGATTTTACATCTCAAATCAAGTGAATAGTGCAGGAAGATTGGTTTTGGACTGAATTTTATGTTGCAATAACTTTTTTGACTTAATAAGCTTTCTTGATGATGAAAACTCCAGAAATAGCTAAATAAACAATACCATACATAGAAGTGTTAATTGCTTGAAAACTAATTAAATACTGAAGTTCCTATCATATTTTGGATATGAACTGTATGAATACTTTAAGGATTTCTATGGGTTATTTTCCTAACTTTATCAGTAATACAGTAATTACATGTTTACATGTCAACAAAATGATTAGAAGAGGATATAATTACTGTTAGTTAACTGAACGAAGCTTTAGCTAAACTAGTTACTTGAAATGGTTCAAATTAAATCGGAAATTATTCTGACTAATATAATTTAGCAAAGTTGGACCTGATCTTATATTCGGAATTACAGACTGGCAGCTTCATCTTATGGCACGTATCTCACTGAAACTAATGATAATTAAGAAAGCAAAGAAATATCACGTAAGCAAAATGGGAGTGGGTCCCAACTTATTTTGCTACAAATGGACAGTGAAGGACCGCACTGATTTGTCCACTTATTTCGCGTGTAATTATGCACAGTCTCCGTGAATAAACCTCTTAATCACTCACTGTTGCCCTATCACTCTACGGAAAGCTTCCAGTCTCACATCTTATCTACATCTTAAAATTGCCCTTATTTCTTGTTCGATTCGACAGCCCAAGACCGTTCCCTGCAAAACGTGAACTATGGCTGTCCTCCCCTCGCATAAATGCGCGGGATATGTAGTGACGCTTCGGCATTCTTGTGCAAAACAGCAAGACAGTGCCTCTTGTCGAAGAAGGTAGGCCTGTCTCTGTTTCAGAGAACCAGAGGTGCCTAAGGGGTGAGACTGGGCAATGTCATATCACTATCGGTAATAGTACCCTTACACATTTCTTGCTCTATAATAATGATCGCTTTACTTGAATCAAAAAGCAGAGTGAGTCACTCGCCAGGACAGATGTGCACGTTGAAGCTCTCACTTGCGGAACGGTGGGCTGCGCAGTCTCCAGTTCGAATCCGTCTGGCAGATTAATGACTAGGATCCTGTGCGGGCCAGCGAGGTTGTGGCTGCTAGACGGTTTCTGACACACCTCTACGAGAATATCAGGCTGGCACCCACTACCGAGTAAGATACACCCTACACAAGCATTTTGATCACTTTTTTGCATTTGGACACAATTTACCCTAGATGCAGAGAGATGGGATACCTTGATTCCGACCTCTGAGGGTGAATAGAGCACTGGTGACCTTCGATGATTAGACTACTTAAACGAATAATTAGCAAGAGTTAACCCGTTTTGCACACGATACAAATGTAATTGTCAAGCGGAAATTACGTTTGTATTAAATTTATTGACCAGTTTTTACAAGTATGTTAGCCTTAAGATTTGAAAAAATTCAGTCAGTTTTATACTCTTAAATATAATTCCTCTTCTGTCGATGTAAAGTAGCGACAAAAATAATAAATATGGCAGGAAGTCGTAAGTTGTCGGACGCACAAATTAATGAAAACTTACGCTGGAATGATCATACAGTAATGCTATTAAAATCTTCAGGTTCAGTACGTTGTCCTCCATGGTGAGTGTTCATCGGAGGTGAGGGTATCATCTGGAGTGCCCCAGGGAAGTGTGGTAGGTCCGCTGTTGTTTCCTATCTACATAAATGATCTTTTGGATAGGGTGGATAGCAATGTGCGGCTGTTTGCTGATGCTGCTGTGGTGTACGGGAAGGTGTGGTCGTTGAGTGACTGTAGGAGGATACAAGATGACTTGGACAGGATTTGTGATTGGTGTAGAGAATGGCAGCTAACTCTAAATGTAGGTAAATGTAAATTAATGCATATGAATAGGAAAAAGAATACCGTAATGTTTGAATACTCCATTAGTAGTGTAGCGCTTGACACAGTCACGTCGATTAAATATTTGGGAGTAACATTGTAGAGCGATATGAAGTGGGACAAGCATGTAATGGCAGTTGTGGGGAAGGCGGATAGTCGTCTTCGGTTCATTGGTAGAATTTTGGGAAGATGTGGTTCATCTGTAAAGAAGACCGCTTATAAAACACTAATACGACCTATTCTTGAGTACTGCTCGAGCATTTGGGATCCCTATCAGGTCGGATTGAGGGATGACATAGAAGTAATCAGAGGCGGGCTGCTAGATTTGTTACTGGTAGGTTGGATCATCACGCAAGTGTTACGGAAATGCTTCAGGAACTCGGGTGGGAGTCTCTAGCGGAAAGGAGGCGTTCTTTTCGTGAATCGCTACTGAGGAAATTTAGAGAACCAGCATATGAGGCTGACTGCAGTACAATTTTACTTCCGCCAACTTATATTTCGCGGAAAGACCACAAAGATAAGATAAGAGAGATTAGGGCTCGTACAAAGGCATATAGGCAGTCATTTTTCCCTCGATCTGTTTGGGAGTGGAACAGGGAGAGAAAATGTTAGTTGTGGTACGAGGTACCCTCCGCCACGCACCGTCTGGTGGATTGCGGAGTATGTATGTAGATGTAGATGTAGATGTACTATAGTCGTGAGAATAATTTCCAGCTGTGGGGACACAGAAATCCGTAACTCAATATGTCTCCGATCAATCAGTATTCTGTAGTAAGTTCACACATTGTAAAGTTTTATTCAAGTAATTACAACCCATACGTCTTACAGACACGTTTAAGCAAACTGGGAATAGTTACCTCAGACTCATAATGCTTTTATTCACTATTTAAATTCTTAATGCTAGTCAGTTTTAGTGTGATAGTGATGGAGATACAGTTACAACGTTAGAAGTTCTTCACATAGGGAAATTCCCTTACATACAAAAAGGAGCGAATTCTGGGGTCTAAGCCAATTTTTCGCCTAGCTCTTGAAACGCTGCAATGTGCTGTACACAAATGACCACACTTCAGATACACAATAGTTTTGAGGACTTCATGTGATACCTAAGAATATCAATATATTTAGAAAGAAACCCGGTTATTATACTGGCTATAAAACTAATGTTCCAGCCTTCTACATCTACATCTACATCTACATCCATACTCCGCAAGCCACCTGACGGTGTGTGGCGGAGGGCCTTTGTTATTATGCGAGCTCCGATTAGAACGCAGTGGGATGTCAGACGGACGGACCGCCAGAGCGGGAGATCGCCGAAGGGTTACGACAGCAGCCGAGTCAGGCGTCGTAGGTCAGCACGGTGACTTGCAAGAACGTGAAGGCGGAGGGACACAGAAAAGACAGGGCTAGCTCAGAAGTACGAAGCAGTATCCACAGGCGGACACCCCCTGGGGAACTGAGAAGGTGGACTGGTCCGACCAGAGGCTGCCGAAGGGTAAAAAAGTAGTTTGTTTGAAAAAAACTTTAAATTAGAGCAGAAGGCTAGATTAAAATTTGCAGAAGAGTGTAAAGCAAAAAGTGTATTTGCACAGAAAGCAACAGAGAAAGTATAAGGTAAAATGTGTCAGTTTTAAGGGCAGAGATGGTGGATGACGTGACAAGCGGTTTAGTGGGGGAGAAGGAGCGCACAGCTCGCCTTTGTGGGGGACTAGCGGTTTGACCGGGAAGCAGTAGGGATGGCCGACGGTTGCACTCCATCAGGATTACCATCTAAGCTTTGCTTTTGCCTAAATCTGAACAAAACCGTGACAATGTAACATTCGCGTAGGTGGTGAAGTTATTTTGACTGTGAATGAGTGTTTATCTTAATATGTGACAATTACTGAGGTATAGTGGCAAATACGTAATTGAGCAAAGCTTAGGACGTGCAACAACATGAAAGTCAGTGTACACGGTAACTCAGCTTGTAAGTCAGTTTATAACACTTCAACTGCAACCGATGTACGTAGCTTGTGTAATCAAATACCAAGTTTGGTTTATTATGTACCATGCCCCAACAGAACAAATAGTCCTGTCACCGAAAAGCCACGTATAACACTTCTGTCAGTTACTGTTATACCATAACCTTAAAGTTGGAGGCAGGTCGTTAGAGCAATTATGGTATAAAGTAACAGAGCAGTGTTACCCTCTGAGAGGAATTTCGTTATGTTGACCGTGTTGTACCTAACGGAAGTGGCTTATCGGAAGTGAAAGTCAGAATTAAGTAAATATTCAAACAGTAACAAACAATGTGACTTCTGAAGTTGTGTACTCACCTGATGATGGCCGGACGTCTCTGGGCCGAAATATCGTGGCAGAATGTCGACGGGATCCGGCTGCATACCCGGAAATTATTAGAAGTAACAAACAATAATTTGCGTATCTACACTGTTCAAAGAATAAGGAAAACGGTCGCCAGCCTAATTAGGCAAGAGAATGATTGACATTCTTGTTCAAGAATGTAAGTATGAGTAACTTTAAACGGACAAACACAACCTATACTTTGCCACATGCGAGTGCAATGAACTCTGACACCTGCATATGTTCACGTTAAGATTGGAGCTGACAGATCAGAACAAACTATTTGCATAAATATAACAGATAACAATACACACTATTACTTTCAGAGCTTATTCAAACTGAATGGTCTCTACAACATTACTATCAATATTCACTGTAGAATCATAAAATGGGCATAGGTTCATTATTTCTTTTCAAACACTTTCCTATCTGACAAAAATTGTAAATGTAGTTCAATGCAAAATTATGAACTGGTCATAGGTAAAGTCACTCTCAACTAAATACTATTCTATTTAGAATGAAAGTTAAATGGAATTCGCTAACAGGTTGCTTCTCACTGTCTTTTGAATAAAGACATTATTGTTTTCATTAATAGTGGTTCAAAAATGGTTCAAATCGCTCTGAGCGCTATGGGACTTAACTTCTGAGATCATCAGTCCCCTAGAACTTAGAACTACTTAAACCTAACTAACCTAAGGACATCACACACATCCATGCCCGACGCAGGACTCGAACCTGCGACCGTAGCGGTCGCGCGGCTCCAGACTGTAGCGCCTCGAACCGCTCGGCCACGCCGGCCGGCATAAATAGTGGTCTTTCTATTAATTGTTATTTATCATGAGCATAAAGGATAACCTGTGGATCCTTTTACACTATTAATATGCACTTTCAATACAAAGTAGAAACAAATGCTTACCAAGCATGAGTATATAATTTTCCACAATTGCAGTTTTCCACTTTCACTACTGTGAGACACAAAATTAACATATTTGTAAGATACTGACTCACCTTTTGCGATTTACAACAGGCAGCAATGTGATCATTTACAGAGGAAAACTTTATAAGCCTCAGTCTTAAGAATTTTTAATTTTGAAGTTGGCAACAACATATTAACAAGCAGTTTTAATAGGAAAATTATTTTCAGCAAGCATCATTTACCTTAGCTCACTCTCTTGCCACATTAACTTTAACTTTCTTTTTACTGTGTTCAAGAGACATTAATTAGTAAAACACTGGGCTTTAATGTTCTTTCAGTAAGGACACTCGGTAATCACTTTAGTTCAAACGGAGAGGAACCTGAGAGGTGTTATGATAAGGAAATAAATCAAGGTAGCTACATAAATTCAGTTATAAGTTACCTTATATTTGAGCACACTAAAACAGCCAATAAGCTGATCCTTCACTGTACAATACTATAGTGTTCCATTACAGTGATTGCGCAATGTGGTGGCAACTGCACGTTGGTAGGTTGATTTGCAGGTAGAATTGCTGGACTCTGTCATTTCTTGGTGGCGATGATAGATACCAATTTCAGAATAGTTCCAGCTCTTTATCCATCCATCCGAGGCATTGGAAAGCGTCAGGAAAAGCCTCTCTCGGAACCAGCACAATATAAAACTTTTACATGGGCAGTTCACAGTTTGGTAGCTTGTCCCCGACTGACACAATCTGCGCGCGCTACACAGTTCCGTTCCCGAGGGGAACCACAACACCTTTTACATACAAAATAACTAAGAACCCTAACTGAAGGTCAGCAGTTTACATAACAGCAAACAAACATTTTAAATAAAACAGAACATTTGCATATATTGGTAGTTCTACACAAAATTATTTAATTTTAAAGATAACCAGAGAGATTATATGAGGAAGACAAAAGATCATTACAGAGATTATACTTCATTGCAGTATCGAATTAATCGTACACTAATTGCAGAAGTTCAACGATGGGGTGTTGAGCAAAATAGAAAGCTAAATGAATCAACAAAAGGTATCTAATGTCTAAGCTATGGTGTTACAAGCTACTGTGCTCGCTCCCACTGTTGCAATTTCTGTTTTCGTTTTCTGCCAATGGTCATTATGACCAACTGGTTATGATCATGCTTATTTTTATGTGGGGTTGTTGTGTGGTCTTCAGTAATGAATGAGTTCCGTGGCATACGGTAATACAAGGTTCTGGCCTTCTGCACTAAAAGATAATCGTGGCAACTGAGTGAATGATATTAAAACGGTCACAATAGGTATTAGCCTGATTGCGACAACAACCAAATGCAATCGGTATCCGACAGTGGTCTTAAACTCTTTTACAGGAGCGTATCCGTCTAACCGCTGGCTGGATTGTGGCGTCAAACTACGAATATGTAGTAAATTGTACGAAAGGATTTTGAGGCCAACGTGGCTATAGAATATAATCGATTTTATCAGAGCTGCATTGCATTATTTACTAGCACCGGAACTCCTCTCCAAAACTTTAGCTCTGCATATTTGCTAAGTCCAGGTGAGGACAGGCAAGATTAAAGGTCGAGAAAGTGCGGATGTAGACTGTACTTCCACCGCGCATCTACGTCACAAGGAGGACCTGCCACGCACCCCTCTGAATCTACCGCTTACCATACCAGACAGTCCAAGGCTACCAGTACGTTAAAAATTACGGTTTGTCACTCCACAGAGGGGATGTTACAAAGTGGTACATCGGCCTAGGGAATGTTGCACTCTCTTATGCTTAACAACAGTAACAATATTATTCGTCGACCTGGAGAAAGCAATCGACAATGTAAAATTGTGCAAAATCTTTAAAATCCTGAGAAAAAAGGGGTAAGCTATAGTGATGGAATACGTACAAGAACCAAGAGGGAACAATAAGACTGAAAGGCCAAGAAAGAAGTGGGCAAATAAAAAAAGGGTGTAAAACAGGAACGTATGCTTTCGCCCTAAGATAACCAGGAATAAAACAATAAATATATCACCGTTCTATGGTTTATTGACACAACACTGATACAAAATTATTCTGTTAACAAATGCCAAGTTGTTTATGTCTTTGGCACTGTTCTCACCGTTCGCTCGCCGAAAGATCCGTACCCAAAGACTGGAGGTTGCACAGGTCACACCAATACACAAGAAAAGTAGTAGGAGTAATCCACTAAATTACAGGCCCATATCGTTAACGTCGATATGCAGCAGGATTGTAGAACATATATTGTGTTCGAACATTATGAATTACCTCGAAGGAAACGGTCTATTGACACACAGTCAACATGGCTTTAGAACACAACTAGCTCTTTATTCACATGAAGTGCTGAGTGCTACTCACAAGGGATTTCAGATCGAGTCCGTATTCCTGGATTTCCGGAAGGCTATTGACACTATACCACACAAGCGACTCGTAGTTAAATTGCGTGCTTATGGAATATCGTCTCTGTCAGAGAGGTCACAGTTCGTAGTAACTGACGGAAAGTCATCGAGTAAATCAGAAGTGATTTCAGGCGTTTCCCAAGGCACTGTCATACGCCCTTTGCTGTTCCTTATCTAGATGAACGACGTGGGAGACATCTGAGCAGCCGTCTTCGGTTGTTAGTAGATGACGCTGTCGTTTATCGACTAATAAAGTCATTAGAAGATCAAAACAAACTGGAAAACGATAAAGAAAAAATATCTGAATGGTGCGAAAAGTGGCAGTTGACCCCAAATAACGAAAAGTGTGACGTCATCCACATGAGTGCTGAAAGGAACTCGTTAAACTTCGGTTACACGATAAATCAGTCTAATCTAAAAGCCGTAAATTCAACTAAATGCCTAGGTATTACAATTACGAACAACTTAAATTGGAAAGAACACATAGAAAATGTCGTGGGGAAGGCTAACCAAAGGCTGCGTTTTATTGGCAGGAGACATAGAAAATGTAACAGACCTACTAAGGAGACTGCCTGCACTACGCTTGTCCGTCCTCTTTTAGAATACTGCTGCGCTGTGTGGGATCCTTACCAGAGAGGACTGACGGAGTACATCGAAAAAGTTCAAAGATGGGAAACACGTTTTGTATAATCGTGAAATATGGGAGAGAGTGTCACAGAAATGATACAGGATTTGGGCTGGAAATCATTAAAAGAAAGGCGTTTATCGTTGAGACGGAATCTTCTCACGAAATTGCAATCACCAACTTTCTCCTCCGAATGCAAAAATATTTTGTTGACACCGACCTACATGGGCGGAACGATCACCATGATAAATTAAGGGAAATCAGAGCTCATACAGAAAGATATAGGTGTTCGTTCTTTCCGCGCGCTGTACGAGATTGGAATAATAGAGAATTGTGAAGGTGGTTCCATGAACCCTCTGCCAGGCACGTAAATGTGATTTGCAGAGTATCCACGTAGACGTAGACCCTCAAGCGTTTGTAGTATCGTATGTACCTCCCTGTAACCAGTCTCTCCTAACACGTCTCAAACACTGTAATTCACTGTAGCTGATTGTCATCAAAAATAATGTTTGATTTGCTTATTAACGTGTTCAGGACTGCTTTCTTGCTCACAGGAAGGTGCACGCCGTTGGCGCTCGAATACCAGTCAGTGTGGTTTTCTTCGTGAACACTGAATCATCATTCACTGAATCATCAATCGCTGAATCTGCTAAACTAAAACTTCCCAGAAAAGTAGATTTGCATCTCGATGATAATCAGATTCGCGTTGGACAACGCTGATGTGATCTACACACTGTTGCAGTGTATTTTCACTAAGAGGCCCTATCAGGAAGGCCTTATAAAATAAGACAGGCGAATTGTATTAGTGTTTACTCCTTAAAGTACTCCGTGACGAACTTCACAATAAACAGAGACAGTGGGGATCCCATCGTCGTGCCATCTATCGTCTCATAATATGTGTCGCAGTTCAAGAAGTACCTTGTCCTTAGGACATAATGGAAAAAGTTGATCATGCCATATGGAAACTGTGGGCCAAAAGATCTAGTCTTGTACAGACCCATAAAATGTGAAAAAGATAGACCTATTTGCACTGTTGTTAAATTTTGTACTGAGAACAAGCGGCATATTGTCGCGTCCCGGCACAGCTTCACTATACCAGAATGAAGTAAGTGCGAACTGCGTAGCGCAATCGGGACGTTAACGACACTGTGTTAGTTATAAATTGCTGTCAACCTTTATATCTGAGATGAGAGGGAGAGAATCTCCATGGTTTGAAGCAAATAAGTTTCCTGAAAATAGGTTACAGAAATGCAATAGGCAGAAAAGATTGGTTAGTTTCTATCAAGTTTATTCTCACATATACTTATGTGAGGTGTTGGACCATAAACCCTTTAGTAAGATTCAGTCTATTTATTCAGACTTGCTACTTCAAATGTAATTGCCGGTACACATAAGAAACAAGTACAAAGCAATCACTTGTTCTTGGTTAGAACTGAAATCTCTCTAAGTAATTGAGACAAAGACTGACAGCCTCTTTTCAACACTATTCCAATGAAACTCTAAAAATCCTAATTGACCTGCAGTTCCTGAGTGTCCACCAGAGTCTATCACCGTCTTCTCGTAGTTGAAGTCTTTATCAGCTTTCAAATTCTAAAGGTGGCAGAGGTCAAATAGAAGGCGCGAAAGGCTATTTACAACTTGTACAGAAACCAGATAGCAGTTATAAGAGTCGAGGGACATGAAAGGGAGGCAGCGATTGGGAAGGGAGTGAGACAGGGTTGTAGCCTCTCCCCGATGTTATTCAATCTGTATATTGAGCAAGCAGTAAAGGAAACAAAAGAAACATTCGGAGTAGGTATTAAAATCCATGGAGAAGAAATATAAACTTTGAGGTTCGCCGATGACGTTGTAATTCTGTCAGAGACAGCAAAGGACTTGGAAGAGCAGTTGAACGGAATGGACAGTGTCTTGAAAGGAGGATATAAGATGAACATCAACAAAAGCAAAACGAGGATAATGGAATGTCGTCGAATTAAGTCGGGTGATGCTGAGGGAATTAGATTAGGAAATGAGACGCTTAAAGTAGTAAAGGAGTTTTGCTATTTGGGGAGCAAAATAACTGATGATGGTCGAAGTAGAGAGGATATAAAACGTAGACTGGCAATGGCAAGGAAAGCGTTTCTGAAGAAGAGAAATTTGTTAACATCGAGTATAGATTTTAAGTGTCAGGAAGCCGTTTCTGAAAGTATATGTATGGAGTGTAGCCATGTATGGAAGTGAAACATGGACGATAAATAGTTTAGACAAGAAGAGAGTAGAAGCTTTTGAAATGTGGTGCTACAGAAGAATGCTGAAGATTAGATGGGTAGATCACGTAACTAATGAGGAGGTATTGAATAGAAATGGGGAGAAAAGGAGTTTGTGGCACAACTTGACAAGAAGAAGGGACTGGTCGGGAGGTCATGTTCTGAGACATCAGGGGATCACAAATTTAGCATTGGAGGGCAACGTGGAGGATAAAGATTGTAGAGGGAGACCAAGAGATGAATACACTAAGCAGATTCAGAAGGATGTAGGTTGCAGTAAGTACTGGGAGATGAAGAAGCTTGCGCAGGATAGAGTAGCATGGAGAGCTGCATCAAACCAGTCTCAGGACTGAAGACCACAACAACAACAACAACAACAACATTGTTTTCCTGTAGTCCCGCAGAGAGCTGAGCGTTTGAGAATTGTGGCGGACAAGGCAACTAGTGTGGTGTCACAAGTTCGCAGTGGGGCCCGTATTTCTCGCGGGCCCCGCTCAATCGCCTTCTGCGCATGCGTCACTTCGTAACCTTCTGTACGCTCGAAGTAAGCCTACAGAAGTGAAATACCGTGCCAGCTCCGGCAGTCAGTGATTTTTACTGCTGATAAAGACAGCAGAGGTAGCCATCGAAAGCTTGAGAGTCTTATTCGAAGGGAATGCGGCTTGTAAACCGAGAAGATTTTATTCAAGGGTGTCACTGAGGTCTCATACGTGTGCCACTGTCTCCCCTGGTGACTTAGCCACTGGAATCGCATTCGGTAGGACGACGGTTCAATCCCGCGTCCGGCCATCCTGATTTAGGTTTTCCGTGATTTCCCTTAATCGCTCCAGGCAAATGCCGGGATGGTTCCTTTGAAAGGGCACGGCCGACTTCCTTCCCCATCCTTCCCTAATCCGATGAGACCGATGACCTCGATGTCTGGTCTCCTTCCCCAAACAACCCAACCCCTCCCCTGGTGACAGGCTCCTCTTCCTGTGGAGTTTCTCGCTTCAGTGGTCCTGAAGTGTGATGGCTTATACCATGTAACGCGACGGCAAAAGAAGCGAGTGACGACAAGAGACTGCGCGACATGTCACTTCAAAGTCATGGTACAATACATAACATGTCACATTAACACGCATAAATTAAGCTGATGCTGTAAGTTGAAACCACCAAAATTAGTTATGGAAGTAAGCAAATAGTGACTGGTAACAGTAAACTTGTCGTTTCATTCGATGAAAGATTCATACTCTAATCAGAAGAGCCAAATACATGGAATCCCATACTTGGCCGATGTAAAAGGATATATTGTAAGTTTACATAGAAGGGCCATGCGAATAGCCTCTTGCTTGTTTGACTGACAACTTAGTGTAACAGATATGTTGAAAATACTTAACTGCCGGATACTGGACGAGAGACGCAATACATCCAACGAGAAGCGGCTTAGAAAACATGAAAAACCTTGATTCAGAGCAGAAACTACGAATGTTTTCATAGTTCAAAGCGCGGTCCTAAAGTGGTCACACAATTAAAATTATTCTCAAGTACGAGATCACGTGGGAGTGTGCAAGCAGTCGTTGGTATTATATCTCTTCATGAATGAATTGGGAAGGACCTTTAATACAAAGTACGTCAAAAATTACCCTCTGCCATGCACTTCACACTAATTCGTAGAATAGAGATGTAGATATAAGAGTGAACTCAAGCTCTACCGATAAAATTTCAGAGGTTATCAGGTGAAGTTTTCTGAGGATTTTAATGTATGGGACATGTAGTCTCCAGTAGCTCAAAAAAATTGTTCAAATGGCTCTGAGAACTATTGGACTTAACAGCTGTGGCCATCAGTCCCCTAGAACTTAGAACTACTTAAACCTAACTAACCTAAGGACATCACACACATCCATGCCCAAGGCAGGATTCGAACATGCGACCGTAGCGGTCCCGCGGTTCCAGACTCAAGCGCCTAGAACCGTTCGGCCACTCCGGCTGGCTCCAGTAGCTCACTACAGAGCAATATGTTGATTTTTCTGTTTGTTGACACAGTTTCCTTTGTTTCCATGAAAAAAAATTCGAAATGTTGGTGTTACAGTTCAGGTTCAGCTTCCGTAGCCCAATACTCAAGTGCTGAAGTCCTGCAACACCCAGTATGTACTGACATTCAGTAGTAGTGGGATTAAACGCGTGCGCCATAACCCTGTTACTTCGTATCTGTAAGAATTACCGGTCACGTCGATCACCTAATTCTTTTTAATTTTTTGTTTTTATCGCAAGAGACAGTGGTTCCACTACCTGTAACAGTTAGTTTCACGCTGTTGGGGCAACTTCGTCACAGGCAGTTTCAGCAGCTAGCTTCTGAACAGTGCACAGACCCCTCCAGCCCTCTTGCTACTACCTCCTAAGGGCCGTAATTAATGAACACCGGAAACAGCTCCGCTTGACGTCACTATGCATTACGTACAATTAAGTGAAGACATTACTGCAGACGGGCGCAGCCTGCAGTTACAGCGACGGATTCAACACCTCGCAGCAGCCGTACCGACTCCTAGGACGTTCTGGAACCCCCACCTTTAGTGAGGACGCAGTTAATAAGTTCTTCAAAACAGTAAGTCAAAAAAATTTAAATATTTTTCACATTTGTCATCTCACTAAAATGTATAATTTTTTTCAAATTTATGTCTAACTTCTATAACACTAACTGGGATGACTGCACGACAATTAATTTCATACGTCGCTTTATAAAGGCCGTATGTAGCCTTTTACTCAGAAGGTTATGAAGAAAAATTGTGAAAAATATGGGGTTGGATCAGTTGGAATTCAGAAATAGGAAAGGAACACGGGGGTGTTTGATGCCGATGGGACAAGTAATGCTAGAATTTAACACAGACTGGACTGACCTTCTATAGACAAAATGTCAGTGTAAACTGGGGGGACAGAAGACTAATAAAGGAATACCAGATTGGAAAGTAAGTAGTGGAGAGGACTGGTGACGACCGAACACAAGACAACGGTCTTGGAAGAAGTGAAGAAAAGTTGTGTATGCGTGTTGTTTTCACCAATGTTTTTTAACATTTAAAATGAGAAAGTAACAGATTAAAAACTAGAAAATGCAAGAACTATAATGTTAGAAGGAGAACGTAAAGGCAATTAAGAACGAGTACGTCTGGTGATCAAACAGTGGTGGTCATATCGTAGGAAGAACTAGAAATTAGGATGAAGAGAATTAATGAAACTGGGAAAAGAGCATGGAATGATGATAAATGTGGGAAAGATTAAAACGAAAAGAATCAGCAAATACTTCTTTTCAAGGTTTAGGCAATACGCCTATTCAGACTTCACGTTTTTAATACAATCTTTTCCTCAGTCTTCCACCATCTCTTTTTCCTGGGGGTCTCTACCTTTTCATAATGACTGGAACCTTCTGTTCTTCCAAACATTTAAGATGTTATCTCCACCTCAAATAGCACAGGGTACAGCAATCAGCCACAATGATGTTTATTTAATATCTAGATTTCGGTCAATGTGTGGCCATCTTCAGTGCGGTAAATGTAAGGTAAAACATTAAAAACTCTTGTATATGCACATATAATCACAAGCATACAAGTGCTTTTAATGTTTTAATGTATATTTTTTGCACTGAAGATGACCGCGCAGTGAGCGACATGTACATACGCAATAAACATCATTGCGACCTATTGCTGTACCCTTTACTACTCGAAATGAATACACTACTGTTCCCCTATCGAATCAATGCTGTTACCTCCATTTATCCCTACATTTTTCCTCTTTGTTGTTTCAGTATTTCCAAGTGCAGTATATACACATTTCTTATAATATCTCTCCTTGAGCAACATATGTCAGATCTTAAAAATGTTATTTCAACCGATTCTGTGCTGGTTTTGTGTTTTTTTCTTCAATCCAAGATTGACTGTCATATAGATAGACAGGCAGAGGCATTATTTTGTTAAACGTTAAATATGTTTCTTTTCTCGACTTGTTCGGTCAAAATATAACCGGAAGGAAAGCCCTTGGAACAAGAAATTTTTTTAGGTAATTAGCAGACAGGTGGCAGAAAATGGAAATTACGTGGAGAAAATTAAAAAATAAAATATCTTTGGGTAAAAGAGCTTTTGAGAAGGTAAAGCTTTCTTAGCAGAAAAATGAATTCCGACAGATTTAAAAACAGATTCGACATGTGTTTTACAAGGGGTCTAATTTTGTGAGGCAGCGGATTACGGATAGTCAAAACGAAAGAGGAAAAGTACTTGCATACTTTTTATTCTAATGTACACGATGTAAAATTGGTTGGTAAGATGTTGGCGTCTGTCGTTATTTATACGTATTTGTTATTGTGAAGTATACGAGATTGTGATTTCTCAGTCCGTCGTAGATTTACCAGTTACTAATGAGGTCACTGAAGTTCCAATCTGCGTTTCAGTAGGGGCCATTGAGAGAAGTTTTGCCTGCAGTTCGTCAGCGTAGCTACAAACTTAAGTTTTATGCCGAAAAGACAGCCTAGACCAGGCTCTCCTGTAGCTTCGACTCACACCTGTATCTGCGCATGACGCATCGCATGGTTCCCACTCGCAGTTTTTTCCCTTGGCCAGTCCCTGCAACTACTTCAAAGTGTATCGGTATTCAAAATGAAAATCGTAGAGGGAGACCAAGAGATGAATACACTAAACAGAATCAGTAGGATGTAGGTTGCAGTAGGTACTGGGAGATGAAGAAGCTTGCACAGGATAGAGTAGCATGGAGAGCTGCATCAAACCTGTCTCTGGACTGAAGACCACAACAACAACAACAACAATTTCATACTCCGTAACAAGCTGATGCCTTTCGGCGACAGTCGTAACTACGTGCATCTAACTACTCCGCAGTGGGATGTGGCATGATTTGTAACTTCCTGGCGGAATTCAACTCTGTGCCGAAAACTCGAACCTGGGACCTTTTTTTTCCACAGGACAGTGCTGTACCAGTTGAGCTATCCAAGCAGCACTCACGATCCGCCTGGAGCCTGGGGTCGAGGTACTGAAGAAACTGAAGCCGTGGACATAGGTTGTGAGTCGTGCTTGGACAACATACTCGGTAGAGCACTTCCCCGCAAACGGCAAAGGTCAGAGTCCGAATCTTTGTCTGGCACATAGGTTCAATTTTTCGATTTCGTTTAGGTACATTGTTCACATTAAACACGTAAAAATACAATGACACTATGTAACAACAACAACTGTACATATAATAATTTTTTCTTCTGATTTTCGATAAATTAGTGTAATCGATATTCTGATTTCATTTCATTTTCTTTTCTTGGCATTGTGTTAAAGAAACTGTAAACAATTTTCGATGTGAATATTAATGTTTATGTCAAATGTTTAAGCAATATTATAACAGAATTGAATTGTAAGAAACGTTGAAACTATTGTAAGATGTCAAAGTTGTAATTGTGCGTCTGGTCCATACGTAGGCAATGTATTAGAATATGTGGAACGCAAAACATTTGGTGAATACCCTGTCTGTAGGGGAGCGGTAAAAGGTGGATGGCAGGCGAGCGCGGGAAAATGCACACGGGCGCGGCACGGCATAACGGGCTCAGCAGTAGTAGTCGGAGTTGGGCATCGGTCTGAGAAACACGTCCTGGATCGAGGAGGCTCTCCTGGAAAACGTGATTTCATTGAGCCTCGGATGTGTCGTTTCCGACGACTATACAGCATGGCTATATTCCATAGGCACTAAATGGAAAAGTATTGCGACGCTAAGAAGAAGCAAAGTGCCGATACATCAAGAGCCAAAGCTGTGATTGTATGTGTGCTTTGCGCCTCGCCATCTCGCCGCCCGCCTACCGCCGCATCGACACGAACAGGTTGAAACTTTTAGTGCTGTATTCGTGTGAACCAGTGTTACTTTTGTTCCTGAATGTTCAATAACAACTTAAATTTTACCAGAACTGCCCTATCAGTTAATTATCCTCACAACTAACCTAGACAGGGTCCTTTCCACATGTTGTGCAATCCGAGTGTCCCGAAATGAAGATTTAAAGTTTATGTTAATAATACTTACCTGCAGACCTATCTATGTTAGAATGATGTTTAAAGAACTTTGTTGTTAATGAATATATAGGTCTGGCAAAGTTGGAAGATAATGTTGAAATTGGTTTAGTAATGAAGTTTAATTATTTGAGGCAGATAAAATGGTAATTAAATGGGCAGGAAATAAGCTAAAAAGAGTAGTAACTCACCTATTGGAAATCTTGAGTGCTTAATGAATCCTTTAATCAATATTTTCAATACAGTGAACATAACAGTTTCAGGGTCTTCTTCCCCCCCCCCCCCCCCCCCCCCCCCGTTTTCTTTTCTATTCATTTGAATTCTGAAGTGAACTGATCTGATTTGACCAGCAAAGTTAAAGTCAATATAAAACCAAAATTTATCAGTGTTTTACCTTTTTCAAAATTGACATTGTATGTGTGTTTCGAAAGTGCTCTTTCTAGGGTAACCTATGCCCGATTTCAATCAGATCAATAGACAGTACGAAGTTTGTAGTAAACATTATAGTGTATTGTTGTGTATTTATGACTTGTCCATATTAGTACAGAAAGTGAAATTATTAGTTCAGTAGATTTTCTGGTTCTAAAATTTACCATATTATGCAGTGTTATTACGTGTTGTTTAGTATGAACGTGCATCAACTTGTACTGGGAAGAAACTCAGTTAATGCCTAATTAGGCTGGCGACCGTATTATTAACAATTTGGTAGCATCTGCTGTGTTGTTTCTTGTCCGTCCTAATGTGTAGTTGCACTTCAGACTTGCTTGACGTATCATTGTTGTTAATGAGTGGGTGAAAGTCTGATTTTGCCTCCATTCAGGTACACGCGGTCAACATATATACCAAAATCCTTTCTTATAAGGTGAAGCCCGTTAACTTACCATAGTACAGGCTTTAATAAGTATCGTGCGCAGTAGCGTTGTGTTACAACTACTTAAAGTGGAGGTAATACCCGTTTCTGGAAAACCTTGAAGCGCAACGTTTCACATCGGGCCTATGTGAAGTAAGAGACCGTAGTGGGCAGACAGCTTCAATGAGTCATGGTTATCACATGACAGATGAGATCTGTCCAGTAGGTAGCTGCAGATAGTTACGACTGTTGCCGAAACGCCTCAGCTTGTTACGGAGTGTGAAATTGCTGTTGTTGTGGTCTTCAATCCAGAGACTAGTTTGATGCAGCTCTCCATGCTACTCTATCCTGCGCAAGCTTCTTCATCTCCCAGTACCTACTGCAATCTACCTCCTTCTCATTCTGTTTAGTCTCCCTCTACGATTTTTACCCTCCACGCTGCCCTCCAACACTAAATTAGAGATCCCTTGATGCCTCAGAATATGCCCTACAAACCGATCCCTTTTTCTAGTCAAGTTGTGCCACAAATTTCACTTCTCCCCAATTCTATTCAATATCTCCTCATTAGTTATGTGATCTACCCATCTAATCTTCAGCATTCTTCTGTAGCACACCATTTGGGAAGTTTCTACTCATCTTGTCCAAACTATTTATCGTCCACGTTTCACTTCCATAAATGGCTACACTCCATACAGATACCTTCACAAAAGACTTTCTGACACTTAAATCTGTATTCGATGTTAACAAATTTCTCTTTTCAGAAACTCTTTCCTTGCCATTGCCAGTCTACATTTTATATCCTCTCTACTTCGACCATCATCAGTTATTTTGCTCTACAAATAGCAAAACACATTTACTATTTTAAGAGTCTCATTTCCTAATCTAATACCCTCAGCCTCACCCGATTTAATTGGACTACATTCCATTATCCTCGTTTTGCATTTGTTGATGTTCATCTTATATCCTCCTTTCAGGACACTGTCCATTCCGTTCAGCTGCTCTTCCAGATCCTTTGCTGTCTCTGACAGAATTACACTGTCATCGTCGAACCTCAAAGTATATATTTCTTCTCCGTAGGTTTTATTTCCTGCTCTGAATTTTTCTTTTGTTTCCTTTACTGTTTGCTCATTATACAGACTGAATAACATCTGAGATAGGCTACAACCCTATCTCCCTCCTTTTCCAACCACTGCTTCCCTTTCATGTCCCTCGACTCTTATAACTGCCATCTGGTTTCTGTACAAATTGTAAATAGCCTTTCGCTCCCTGTATTTTACCCCTGCCACCTTCAGAATTCGAAAGAGAGTATTCCAGTCAACATTGTCAAAATCTCTCACTAAGTATACAAATGCTAGAAATGTAGGTTTGCCTTTCCTTAATCTATCTTCTAAGATAAGTCGTAGGGTCAGTATTGCCTCACGTGTTCTAACATTTCTACGGAATCCAAACCGATCTTCCCTGAGGTCGACTTCTACCAGTTTTTCCGTTCGTCTGTAAAGAATTCGTGTTAGTATTTTGCAGCTGTGGCTTATTAAACTGATAGACCGGTAATTCTCACATCTGTCAACACCTGCTTTTTTGGGATTGCAATTATTATATTCTTCTTGAAGTCTGACGGTATTTCGCCTATCTCATACATCTTGCTCACCATATGGTAGAGATTTGTCAGGGCTGGCTCTCCCAAGGCTATGAGTAGTTCTAATGGAATGTTGTCTACACCCGGGGCCTTGTTTTGACTTAGGGCTTTCGGTCCTCCGTCAAACTCTTCACACAGTATCACATCTCGCATTTCATCTTCATCTACATCCTCTTCGATTTCCATAATTGTCTGGCCTCTCAACAGAACGGAGTATGAAGTTATCAAGTAGGTAAAACACATTTTAGAAACAAAAGTGTAGTTATTGTGATTATTATCATCGTCATTAATTAATGCTAATTTATTCATTGATGTGAATGATCGTGTGAATGGAAAGTAAGATATTAAGTGAATGTTGTTTTCTCTAGTAACGTTAGCGCGAGAACTGTGATTGTACAGAGAAAGTGAATTATACTATCTGGGTAATTTTGTAATATACTAATAGTCACTTTATGGGACTGGAAAAACAAGAAAGAGAGTATTCCAGTCAAAATTGTCAAAATCTTTCACTAAGTATACAAATGCTAGAAACGTAGGTTTGCCTTTCCTTAATCTATCTTCTAAGATAAGTCGTAGGTTCAGTATTGCCTCACGTGTTCTAACATTTCTACGGAATCCAAACCGATCTTCCCTGAGGTCGACTTCTACCAGTTTTTCCGTTCGTCTGTAAAGAATCTGTAAAGAATCTGAAGGTATCCTGATATTTAAAGAGCGTGTTAATATCTGTGGAACTTCTAAAGTTGTTCATTTAGTAAATTGTCCACAAAAGCTATTTTGTTATGACCGATTAAAGACGTGGGATTGCGCAGTTTAATACTAATATCGGATTGGCTATGATGTGAGTCAGCCAATCAGAGAACAGTACGTTTGCGGGTGCTATGAGAAGTCTAAAGTGCAACTCGCAGATCAATCATCATCACGTTCAGATGCGGATACAAGGAGCTCTGTATGTGTGTGATAATTTTGCAGAGTAATAATTAAAACTTGACCGTGGAGTGTCGCAAATTAGAAGCGAACGTATGAGAAAAACGAATGCGTGAGATTACGATTTTAATTTGTAAACTGTGACTTTTGACGAACCAAATTGTGCGTGATATGTTACACAAGCTGTGTCCGGAAACTGAACGTTGGTAGTGGTCAAACTGTGTAATATTTGAGCGAGAATTTCGTCAAAGATAATCCGTTTTGTGATCCTTTTTGGTGTTAGAGCTGGTTCGATACCGTAAGCCGTCTATTAGGAATGGCTATAATAGCGTGTGAGTGTTGAAACTATAACTTAAGATTAGCAAGGGCATGGCAGTATTTTTGTATCAAACAAACACAAATAAATCGAAGTTTTAACTCACGGACTACCTTTCAGTTAATCGCTCAGTTGACGTGATACTGAAAAACATTTGGATTGGTATAACGCTACTGGTTCTACTGAAGCTTTTCAAGTGTTAGAACTTAATTCGTTTTCAACAGGGAAGGCGTATGAGCCTGACTGCAGCTTCACCACAAGGTGAGCGGACATTTTCTGTAGGACGAGCAAAATTAACCGAACCGTTACAGCTTACTTCTGAAACTACGCAGTATAGTACTAACGCTCCACTCTCTTTCTGAGATATTGGCTCAGTTTTTCAGGCTAGCAAATGGGAAGTGGGGTACAGAAAATGGAAACCATACGTCGTGGTCATGGTTCAGATGTCAGCTGATAGTTTGTCGTCCGTTACGTTCTTTGTAGGTGGAGAGTGTAGCGTGCGCAGTGACTGGGAATGAGAAATAAGTGAACAACGTAGCACTATAGCACTAGTTCTTTTACGTTAGTAAATAACGTCTTTGCAAACCAGTAGGGTACATTAAGGATAAAGCGACCGAGGTAACACCATTTATAGAAGTGTGAATTTTTATTCAGGAGGTTCGGGAGTCTAGTCTCCATCACGCCATCCTGATTTAGGTTTTCGGAAATTATAAGTGGACCCCTGACCTAGGGGTAGCGTCTAAGGATCAAAGGAGTCACAGCTAAAATTTTGTACAAAAACGTCGGCCTGGAACGTAAAAACAGAGAAGGCTGTGAGACTACGTCAGCCAATAGTACGTTGACTAGGGCCGCACTAGAAGACGGGCACTAGAAGAGCCATACTAGAAGACGAGCAGTGATCCAAACGTGGCTTTTGATCCATATAAATTGCTTCCATGGAAATTGAATATATCGAAGGACGTTGATTATTTGCATATCGCCAATTACTTGCGACACCTCTTTGTAAAAAGGAAAAGTTAAGTATGAAACCTCCGCTTTGCAAAATTACATAGTACTGTGCTGGTAAATCCCTTACGCTATTTGATTTTCAAACAGCTGAGCAAAACTGAACGTACTCAGACATTTCTCTCTTTACTTATTCTGATCATCACTAAACTGACACACAGTATTTTTCAATAATCCCTACAAAAGAATGGCTGTGATTAACTATAACCTATACCTTTCATGAATCACTTACAAAAATCTTCGTTACTCGAACTACTGCAATACAGCGAGCGCCAATACTGCCAGCTAAACAAAAGATTCTAACTACTGAAGGCACTAACTACTGATAGGCACAGTTAGCAAATGAAAGATTGTGATAGAGAACAAACAATGTATTTACAGGGTGTTTCAAAAATGACCGGTATATTTGAAACGGCAATAAAACCTAAACGAGCAGCGATAGAAATACACCGTTTGTTGCAATATGCTTGGGACAACAGTACATTTTCAGGCGGACAAACTTTCGAAATTACAGTAGTTACAATTTTCAACAACAGATGGCGCTGCAAGTGATGTGAAAGATATAGAAGACAACGCAGTCTGTGGGTGAGCCATTCTGTACGTCGTCTTTCTGCTGTAAGCGTGTGCTGTTCACAACGTGCAAGTGTGCTGTAGACAACATGGTTTCTTCCTTAGAACAGAGGATTTTTCTGGTGTTGGAATTCCACCGCCTAGAACACAGTGTTGTTGCAACAAGACGAAGTTTTCAACGGAGGTTTAATGTAACCAAAGGACCGAAAAGCGATACAATAAAGGATCTGTTTGAAAAATTTCAACGGACTGCGAACGTGATGGATGAACCTGCTGGAAAGGTAGGGCGACCGCGTACGCCAACCACAGATGGCAACGCGCAGCTAGTGCAGCAGGTGATCCAACAGCGGCCTCGGGTTTCCGTTCGCCGTGTTGCAGCTGCGGTCCAAATGACGCCAACGTCCACGTATCATCTCATGCGCCAGAGTTTACACCTCTATCAATACAAAATTCAAACGCGGCAACCCCTCAGCGCCGCTACCATTGCTGCACGAGAGACATTCGCTAACGATATAGTGCACAGGACTGATGACGGCGATATGCATGTGGGCAGCATTTGGTTTACTGACGAAGCTTATTTTTACCTGGACGGCTTCGTCAATAAACAGAACTGGCGCATATGGGGAACCGAAAAGCCCCATGTTGCAGTCCCATCGTCCCTGCATCCTCAAAAAGTACTGGTCTGGGCCGCCATTTCTTCCAAAGGAATCATTGGCCCATTTTTCAGATCCGAAACGATTACTGCATCACGCTATCTGGACATTCTTCGTGAATTTGTGGCGGTACAAACTGCCTTAGACGACACTGCGAACACCTCGTGGTTTATGCAAGATGGTGCCCGGCCACATCGCACGGCCGACGTCTTTAATTTCCTGAATGAATATTTCGATGATCGTGTGATTGCTTTGGGCTATCCGAAACATACAGGAGGCGGCGTGGATTGGCCTCCCTATTCGCCAGACATGAACCCCTGTGACTTCTTTCTGTGGGGACACTTGAAAGACCAGGTGTACCGCCAGAATCCAGAAACAATTGAACAGCTGAAGCAGTATATCTCATCTGCATGTGAAGCCATTCCGCCAGACACGTTGTCAAAGGTTTCAGGTAATTTCATTCAGAGATATTATTGCTACGCATGGTGGATATGTGGAAAATATCGTACTATAGAGTTTCCCAGACCGCAGCGCCATCTGTTGTTGAAAATTGTAACTACTGTAATTTCGAAAGTTTGTCTGCCTGAAAATGTACTGTTGTCCCAAGCATATTGCAACAAACGGTGTATTTCTATCGCTGCTCGTTTAGTTTTTATTGCCGTTTCAAATATACCGGTCATTTTTGAAACGCCCTGTACCTTAATAGTGTTCAAAAGTCATAATATATATATATATATCAGTTCATGACATCCAGCCTTACAAATTTCGTTTTTCTGACGGGCACACGTCCACATCGTCCGCTCTCAAAACTCTGCCATCTCTCTTCCCACATCCACCACTGCTGGCAGCTCACCTCCAACTGCGCAACGCTACGCGCTGTTCCCATCCAACTGCCCAACACTGCAATATCTAAAATTCCAACAATGAAAACCACCTACAGACTGCACACAGCACAGCCAGTGATTTTCATACAGAGCTCTACGTGACGTTACCAACATAAAAACCTAAACAGCCTGCTTACAAGTATTGTCAACTTCATTTGCTGTAATAAACTCCATTAATACGATTTGCTTGAATTGTTGTCTAGCTATCTCAGAACAACTTCCCCCGCACCGTATATTAGACAAGTGGGCAGGATCCCACACTGGCGACGAGCTATAAGGGGAACCCAGTGCCTCGCGGCCACGGAATATTCTTTTGTGTTTCGCTGGCGCCTTAATTCTCTCTTGTCTTTACTTTGCAGGGAGCTTACTTGCTTTGTCAGTCTCCTATTGTGTTTTTTCCATGCAGTGTTTCCAGGCGGGCGTTGCAGAAATTTTCTTTGCTTTTGTGCTTATGTTTCTTGCGTGCCTTGTCTGTTTCTCGAATTTGTCTCTTCCAAAATGCCCACCCCACCTATCCCATACCGTGCTCAGGCGCCACAGCCGGCAGTGTTGGATGCAACACAGCTAATGCAGACGTTTCAGTTCCAGACTCAGCAAATATCTACACTGCTCAACACAATGAAGGCAGTTACTGGACAACGCTGCGCGCCCAATGGAATAAGCACCACCTACTTCAACACCTAAGGTTATACCACATTTTCGCCAGTTTTGTGAACGAGAAGAGGAATGGCACGAGTGGTTACATACATTCGCACACCTTGGCTTCGTTCCTTGCACAGCACAAAGAACTCTGTAGTGCCCCGATACTTTGCACGCCGTCATAGTCTTGTTGTACAGAAAGGTGTGATTCTTGTTCAGAATGACAGTGGACAGTCACATGTGTTAATCCCTAAAGCTCTACGGAAAGAAGTGTTGCAGTTACTTCACCAAGGACACTGGGGGACTGTTTGTACGAAACTGCTAGCGCGTCGATACTGTAACTGGCAGGGTATGGACACCCAAATAGAACTGTGTCATGCATGTGCCACGCCCGGGTTCCCGGGTTCGATTCCCGGCGGGGTCAGGGATTTTCTCTGCCTCGTGATGGCTGGGTGTTGTGCGCTGTCCTTAGGTTAGTTAGGTTTAAGTAGTTCTAAGTTCTAGGGGACTGATGACCATAGATGTTAAGTCCCATAGTGCTCAGAGCCATTTGAACCATTTTTTCATGCATGTGCGGAAAATCAGTCCGCTCAGCCACAAAAATTCTCTGCTTGGCCTACGTCGCAACCACCATGGCAACGTGTTCACACAGACTTTGCGAGACCTTTTTGGAACACTCGTTGATTGATTGTGGTTGACTCGTATAGCAAGTCTTCTTTTGCTGTGCCAATGAACTTGACAACGTCACGTAGCACAACTCAAGTGTTGTCCTCCATTTTTTGCCTCGAAGGTTTACCTGAACTCATAGTGTCAGACAGCGGCCCTCAGTTCACGTCAAATGAATTTGAAACATTCTGTGAACGCAATCGCATGCACCATCTAACTAATGCAACGTTCCACCCACAGTCAAATGGCGAAGCGGGACGTTTTGTCAGAACATTCAAGCAACATATGACGAAACTTGGCTCCGCACACACCAGGGATGAAGCATTGCAACTGTTCCTCCCCTCGTATCGTTCGCACCCACGAGATGGACCACCGCCGGCGGAATTGTTTCACGGCCACCGCCATCGCACGCTGCTCGACCCTCCTCAGCACCGGCGCCGAAGGAAGGCCGCAAGTATCGCTTCGCGTCGCGTGATGTCTTTTACAGGGCTTTTAGCGGCAGCGTACAACACCCTCAGTGGCACTGTAGCGAGAAGCAGGTACTTCTCTGGGCGGTGTCACTAACCTGGTGTCTTCCTGCTTCGGTAAGTCCCTCGTCGCACAGTAGTAGCGCTAAGTCGCCAGGTTCCATGTAGGTGGTGATCCTGCTGACGTGGGGTGTTTAGGAATGCCAGTTGTTAATTGTCAACGACGTTTGTACTATACTTGTTTTAATACGGAAGTTGCTTTGTCACATATGTCACAGAATCAGCATTTGCAATACGGCGGCTCTGGACTACGCCGTTATATTCGACCCTTTACACACATTAACATCGTTTTCTGACTTTACGTAATGATAGACACTGCCCATGACACGTGGCGTTCTTATAACTAATAACTTCACTTTATATCTTGTTTAACATCTGAAATATGCACTCGCGACCGTTCTTTTGGAGCCGCCGCGGTTACTGGACCGTGCGTTTTGAGTGGCTCCTCGTGACTGATTCGCCCTGTCTTCCAGAAGGACAGGAGACACCACCCCACCTTTCTCTCTCAGCCAATAAGGACACTTCTCTCGTTTCCTATATACATTACTGACCATTAAAATTGCTACACCAAGAAGAAATGCAGATGATAAACGGGTATTCAATGCACAAATGTATTATACTACAACTGACATGTGATTACGTTTTCTCGCAATTTGTGTGCGTAGATCCTGAGAAATCAGTACCCAGAACAACCACCTCTGGCCGTAATTACGGCCTTGATACGCCCGGAAATTGAGTCACAGAGCTTGGATGTCGTGTACAGGTGCAGCTGCCCATGCAACTTCAACACTATACCACAGTTCATCAAGAGTAGTGACTGGCGTATTGTGACGAGGCAGTTGGTCGACCACCATTGACCAGACGTTTTCAGTTGGTGAGAGATCTGGAGAATGTGCTGGCTAGGGCAGCAGTCGAACATTTTCTGTATCCAGAAAGGCCCCTACAGGACCTGCAACATGCGGTCGTACATTATCCTGCTCAAATGTAGGGTTTCGCAGGGATCGAATAAAGGGTAGAGCCACGGGTCGTAACACATCTGAAATGTAACGTCCACTGTTCAAAGTGCCGTCAGTTCGAACAAGAGGTGACCGAGACGTGTAACCAATGGCACCCCATATTATCACGCCGGGTGATACGTCAGTATGGCGATGACGAATACACGCTTCCAATGTGCGTTCACCACGATGTCGCCAAACACGGATGCGACCATCATGCAGCTGTAAAAAGAACCTGGATTCATCCGAAAAAATGACGTTTTGCCATTCGTGCACCCAGGTTCGTCGTTGAGTACACCATCGCAGGCGCTCCTGTCTGTGATGCAGCGTCAATGGTAACCGCAGCTATGGTCTCCGAGCTGATAGTCCATGCTGCTGCAAACGTCGTCGAACTTTTCGTGCAGATGGTTGTTGTCTTGCAAACGTCCCCATCTGTTGACTCAGGGATCGAGACGTGGCTGCACGACCCGTTACAGCCATGCGGATAAGATGCCTGTCATCTCGACTGCCAGTGATACGAGGCCGTTGGGATCCAGCACGGCGTTCCGTCTTACCCTTCGGAACCCACCGATTCCAAATTCTGCCAACATTGGATGTCCATCAACGTGAGCAGCAATGTCGCGATACGATAAACCGCAATCACGATAGGTTACAATCCACCCTTTATCAGAGTCGGAAACGTGATGGTACGCATTTCTCCTCCTTACACGAGGCATCACAACAACGTTTCACCAGGCAACGCCGATCAATTGCTGTTTATGTATGAGAAATCGGTTGGAAAGTTTCCTCATGTCAGCACGTTGTACGTGCCAACCGTGTGTGAATGCTCTGAGAAGCTAATCATTTGCATATTACAGCATCTTCTTGCAGTCGCTTAAGTTTCGCGTCTGTAGCACCTCATCTTCGTGGTGTAGCAATTTTAATGGCCAGTAGTGTATATATATATCAGCCAATGGGGTTCAGATCGCTGTTGCTAGGTGGATCTGGCGTAAAGTTTGCGGACATCGTGACGGAAGTTTGTCTCGGAAGACTGTCTCAGATTGTAAGATCGTAGTCCCACATAGTCAGATCTTGTCCCTACTAAGGTTGCACAACATTGCCTCCTACGATTTTATCACTAATGCTCCTTGATGACACTTAATTGTCAAATGTACATGTAACCTACATGTTACTGAGCATTTTCGATCGCATAAATATGCATAATACGTGAAGGGAATGCACATATGCATTACAAGCGGACGGTGGGAGCAAGGCGAGATTGTTCGTCGACTTGGCGCTGGCTTGAATCTTCTTTGAGATCCAGATGGCGTGCGGCGCCGCCATCAAGATCAGCTTCGCCTCCGTCATGTACAGGACAATCTTCCAGCCTTTCGTCACCCAGAGGACAGCGCGGCCACAGGAGCCGCCAGTGGGTGTCACCACGACACCGCGGGACGATCCCATGGAGGCGGAGCCCTCGCCTCCTCCGCCGCCTCTTGTCCTACCCATGGAGCTGGACCCGGCCACACCGCAGCAGCCGACGCCTTCCACATCTGGTTATTGGCCTCCGGAGGTGGACACGTACCCATCTGGTCGACGACGGTCCGTCGCTTTGGAGGGAGGAATGTTCCGGTGTAACATCAGTGCAGATACCAGACTGAGATTCAGTGGAAGAATCCTAAGGAAATGCAATTCGAAAACAAAGGAAGTAGGTTACAGTTCACTTGTTCGCCCACTGCTTGAATACAGCTCACCAGTATGGGATCCGTACCAGATAGGGTTGGTAGAAGAGATAGAGAAGATCCAACGGAGAGCATCGCGCTTCGTTACAGGATCATTTAGTAATTGGGAAAGCGTTACGGAGATGATAGATAAACTCCAGTGGAAGACTCTGCAGGAGAGACGCTCAGTAGCTCGGCACGGGCTTTTGTTGAAGTTTCGAGAACATACCTTCAGCGAGGAGTCAAGCATTATATTGCTCCCTCCTACGTATATCTCGCGAAGAGACCATGAGAATAAAATCAGAGAGATTAGAGCCCACACAGAGGCATACCGACAATCCTTCTTTCCACGAACAATACGAGACTGGAATAGAAGGGAAAACTGAAAGAGGTCCTCAAAGTACCCTCCGCCACACACCATCAGGTGGCTAGCGGAGTATGAATGTAGATGTAGATGTAGAATCGCTGGAACGTCGGCCTGGAACGTAACAGCAGAGAAGGCTGTGAGACGTCAGCTAGTAGTACGCTGACTAGGGCCGCACTAGAAGACGGGCACTAGAAGAGCCACACTCGAAGAGGAACGTGACTTGTGTGATCCATATAAACTTGTATATATCGAACGACATTTATTATTTCCATGTCGCCAATTGCTTGCGACACCTCTTTGTAAAAAGGCAAAGTTACGTTCAAATGGCTCTGAGCACTATGGGACTTAACATCTGAGATCATCAGTCCCCTAGAACTTAGAACTACTTAAACCTAACATAAGGACATCACACACATCCATGCCCGAGGCAGGATTCGAACCTGCGACCGTAGCGGTCGCGCGGTTCCATACTGTAGCGCCTAGAACCGTTCGGCCATCCCGGCCGGTGCAAATTTAAGTACTGTCAATTTAATTTACTGTAATAAAGTCCATTAAGAAGATCCGAAAACAGCTTCCTGTGCACCCTTTAGTAGATAGGTGGGCAGGATACCACAAAAATCACCCGCAATTGCGGCCAAAGACTTCCAGAGAGAAGAAGTCAACCTCTTTCTACCAACGGCCTTGTCAAAGAAGGTGGTGGAGTGGACAGAGTTTCAGGGCAATCTCTTGCCCTTGGAGTGGGAAACTATTTGTAAAAGGCGGAAGAATCATCAACGATTAATAGAATGAGGATGCAGAAGGCAATGGAAAAAGCTGCGTGGAAGATAAATGATATACATCCACACGACATATGTGCAACTGAAAAAAAATGTTATTATGATCTCTTTACTGGCATAGGGTTCCGAATTAACATCCCATTCGGATCTGCGGGGGGGAGGGGGGGGGAATCATAACCATGGCAAAAAGCTAGAACATCCACATCCAACGGGAAGGGTAACATACCGCGAATTGGAGCGTGGAATGTAAGAAATTTGAATGTGATTACGAAGCTGCAAATTCTGAAAAGGGAAATCAAAGCCTCAGTCTACATATAGTGGAGGTCAGTAAAGTGAAATGGAATGAGGACCAGACTTCTGGTAATATCAACAGCAGCAGAAAATGGTATAGCGGGAATAGGATTCGTTATGAATAGGAGAGTAAGACCGACAATGAGCTACTGCGATTCTCGTCAGAAACAAATGCAAACCAACGCCAATAATAATATTTCAGGCATATGGGCTGATTTCATACGCAGAAGCTGAACAGGTAGAACAAATGTACCAAGACACTGAGCAGGTGATTCATTACGTAAATGGAGGTGATAATCTAATGCTGGATCCTACGGCCTCGTATCACTAGCAGTCGAGATGACAGGCATCTTATCCGCATGGCTGTAACAGATCGTGCAGCCACGTCTCGATCACTGGGACAACAGATGGGGACGTTTGCAAGACAACCATCTGCACGAACAGTTCGACGACGTTTGCAGCAGCATGGACTACCAGCTCGGAGACCATGGCTGCGGTTACTCTTGACGCTGCATCACAGACAGGAGCGCCTGCGATGGTGTACTCAACGACGAACCTGGGTGCACGAATGCAAACCGTCATTTTGTTCGGATGAATCCAGGTTCTGTTTACAGCATCATGATGGTCGCATCCGTGTTTGGCGACATCGCGGTGAACGCACTTTGGAAGCGTGTATTCGTCATCGCCATACTGGCGTATCACCCACTGTCATGGTATGGGGTGCCATTGGTTACACGTCTCCGTCACCTCTTGTTCGCATTGACGGCACTTTGGACAGTGGACGTTACATTCCAGATGTGTTACGACCCGTGGCTCTACCCTTCATTCGATCGCTGCGAAACCCTACATTTAAGCAGGATAATGCACGACCGCATGTTGCATGTTCTGTAGGGGTCTTTCTGGATACAGAAAATGTTAGACTGCTGCCCTAGCCAGCACATTCTCCAGATCTCTCACCAAGTGATTCTGTCTGGTCAATGGTGGCTGGGCAACTGGCTCGTCACAATACGCCAGTCACTACTCTTGATGAACTGTGGTATCGTGTTGAAGCTGCATGGGCAGGTGTACCTGTACACGCCATCCAAGCTCTGTTTGACTCAATGCCCAGGCGCATCAAGGCAGTTATTACGGTCAGAGGTGATTGCTCTGGGTACTAATTTCTCAGAATCTATGCACCCAAATTGCGTGAAAATGTAATCACATGTCAGTTCTGGTATAATATATTTGTCCTGTGAATACCCGTTTATCATCTGCATTTCTTCTTGGTGTAGCAATTTTAATGGACAGTAGCGTAGATTGTAAGGCATACCCAGGAGCAGGTATAGTCTACGATCACAAATTAGGGAGGGTGAGGAGGAGGCTGAAGTTTAAGAGACTTGCCGGGAAGAATCCGCAAAATACTGAAGTAGCCCCTACTGGGGGATGAAGAGGTGGGTTTGAAGTCTTCTGAGGCAGTAGATACTGTTATACTGAATACCACAGTAAAGTTTCGTTGAAGAGGAGTGGACATCTATAAAAATGGCTGTCACAGATGTTGAAGAGTCCAACGCAGTGTAATGTAGCGAATCATTACGAGTTGTGATTAGGCACTGAAATCGTAGCTTGCCGTGGAACCTGGAGTAGAGCAAATTTTGGTTCTCACTCTGGCACAGCTGATGTTGCCTGCTGGGCCGAGGGAGCCTTTAGTTGAGGAACGCAACATGTAATATGTTACACATATTCTCTTTGAATCTGAAGTAGTACTATTAAATATTAATAGATATTTTTCATATTTGTTCTTGTGGTGGTCTTCAGTCCAGAGACTGATTTGATGCAGCTCTCCATGCTACTCTATCCTGTGCAAGCTTCTTCATCTCACAGTACCTACTGCAACCTACATCCTTCTGAATCTGCTTAGTGTATCCATCTCTTGGTCTCCCTCTACGATTTTTACCCTCCACGCTGCCCTCCAGTACTCAATTGGTGATCCCTTGATGCTTCAGAATATGTCCTACCAACCGATCCCCTCTTCTAGTCAAGTTGTGACACAAATTTCTCTTCGCCCCAATTCTATTCAATACCTCCTCATTAGTTATGTGATCTACCCATCTAATCTTCAGAATTCTTCTGTAGAACCACATTTCGAAAGCTCCTATTCTCTTCTTGTCTAAACTATTTTTCGTCCACGTTTCACTTCCATACATGGCTACACTCCATACAAACACTTTCAGAAACGACTTCCTGACACTTAAATCTATATTAGATGTTAACAAATTTCTGTTCTTCAGAAACGCTTTCTTTGCCATTGCCAGTCTACATTTTATATCCTCTCTACTTCGACCATCATCAGTTATTTTGCTCCTCAAGTAGCAAAACTCATTCACTACTTTAAGCGTCTCATTTCCTAATCTAATTCCCGCAGCATCACCCGATTTAATTCGACTACATTCCATTATCCTCGTTTTGCATTTGTTAATGTTCATCATATATCCACCTTTCAGGACACTGTCCATTCCGTTCAGCTGCCCTTCTAGGTCCTTTGCTGTCTCTGACAGAATTACAATGTTATCGGCGAACCTCAAAGTTTTTATTTCTTCTCCATGGATTTTAACTCCTACTCCAATTTTTCTTTTGTTTCGTTTACTGCTTGATTTTAATTCCTACTTAGAATTTTTCTTTTGTTTCCTTTACTCCTTGTTCAGTTAAACGAGGATAATTGAATGTAGTCGAATTAAAGCGGGTGATGCTGAGGGAATTAGATTAGGAAATGAGTTGCCTAAAGTAGTAAATGAGTTTTCATACTTAATGTACTAAATTCTATGGATATGACAACCATTCTGTTAAAATTTCAAATCAATAACTTCAATTCATTCGGAAATATAAATTTTTACCTAAAACACATAATAACCTTGCTTGCAGTGTGAAACTGAGTTAGGAACCGTAAGGTATTCATCTATAGAATCAATCTAAACTGCAACAAATAGAGTAGGTTCATAAAATATAATTTTCTGGAATTTCCTTTAGTTTCATTGCCACAGATTTCTGGCGCAATTAAAGGAACTGTGGAAAATTATTATTTTATCGTGGTTCAAATGGTTCAAATGGCTCTGAGCACTATGGGACTCAACTGCTGTGGTCATAAGTCCACTAGAACTTAGAACTACTTAAACCTAACTAACCTAAGGACATCACACACATCCATGCCCGAGGCAGGATTCGAACCTGCGTCCGTAGCGGTCGTGCGGTTCCTGACTGTAGCGCCTTTAACCGCTCGGCCACTCCGGCCGGCCTTATTTTATCGTGTTTCGGTTTGTGAGTGTTTTGGAGACACTGAGAAAGTGAATGGAGGGAATGGTAAAATGAGGTTGTGATATTTTATTAAAACTATGTAAATGTATGAGTGAGAAAGTTGTGCAACAGGGGTATTTGTAACATACGTCCGAGTGAGCTTGATTTTGCAAAAGGCAGCCAGAAAGGCGTTGAGTATTAGATTAGAAATTTGCTTTGTCAAAAGGAATGGTATTTTGTTTTCGTGAAATTTTATTTAATTTCGGAATTATGAGATTTCTAATGTAAATTACTTGTGGTAATCCGGTTGGCTGACATTAGAAATACCGCGAGTATAGAAGTACTCGAGATGATCTGACTGGCTGCTTAACATGCCAGTCAATAGAAATTCCACATTTCCCACGCGTGTGAGTAGAGCTCTACGTCTCAAATCTGTGAGTCGAAATAGTCACTCGGGAGTCATCTATGTTAAACTGCGCTGAGCCCATTTGTACCAAAATGAGGAAATTCGAGGGTTTGATAAGTTCTCGTGTCGCTGATGAAGAGCGACTACGGTGTTAAGTATTGTGGAAGACTGAGCTTTGTGAGTGGTTGATTTAAGGAGATACTTGCGTGAAAACATTTCTTGTCGACCTAAACTCCACGTGGCGTGTTTCGTGCAGATTACAGGACATTCTGGAGAGAACTTCTTTACAAGAAGCCTACTGAACGGCTGAATGAGTTAACTCGCAAGTAGTCGTGGGTTAGTGACTGTTTAGGACGTTCGAAATATCGGGTCGGTTTAAATGTCTTCTGGCTATTTTTGGGTGTGCACTTGTAACAGAGAGTCAGTAACATTGGATATTTGATGTACGTTAAATGTAATCTCAGTTGCGAATAAGGACAACCATCAGCTGTAGAATGGAATAAGAACAATGAAAATTTGTGTCGGACCCGAACATGGATTTCCCGCTTAATTCGAGCGGCCGCCTTACCATTTTTTTATCTCATTTTGTTCGTTGTTGTTCGTTCTATTTGTTCGGGTCGGACGTCCAACGACGCTAGTTCAAAGTCATCGTTGATCCACTAACTCAGTTCTTCATTACAGAGGGCACGCTAACCCTCTGACCGAACACGCTCAGCTACCGTGCCGACTTTTATTTTGAATTCCTAAGGGACCGAACTGCTGAGGTCATCGGTCCCTAGACTTACACACTACTTAAACTAACTTAAACCAATTCGCTAAGGACAACACACACACACCCATGCCCGAGAGAGGACTCGAATCTCCGGCGGGACGGGCCGCGCAATTCGTGACATTGCGGCTCTAACTACGCGGCCACTCCGCGCGGCAAGCCGTTTGGCTATCCGCGCACGACTCACGGCTAGATGGTTCAGACGGCTCCGAGCACTATGGGACTTAACATCTGAGGTCATGAGTCCCCTAGACTTAGAACTACTTAAACATAACTAACCTAAGGACATCACACACATCCATGCCCGAGGCAGGATTCGAATCCGCTACCGGAGCAGCCGCGCGGTTCCGGACTGAGCGCCTAGAACCGCTCGGCCACAGCGGCCGGCACTCACGGCTAGATCCAGACTTCCATATTTCGTCAACCATTTGTCTACGAGCTGTACTCGTACACCCATTATGTATATACAGGTCAGTCGTTGTACTTGAAAGTCGCTTCCCGGTATCGGCAGAGAAATACTATATTTCAGTGCCTGTGTTATTCTAATTACGATGTAAAGTTCCTTTGATCATGCATGCAAGACAATAAACTAACTTAAAGCGAATTTTAAACATTTTTTAAAACGAGTCATGCAAAAATACCGAACACCCCATAGTTTAACTAACTTCCAGCTACTGCCCATAGAGTAGAGTTATGGGGCCTTTGCGTGGTAGGTATTTAATCGAAATTTCGTCAACGATGCTTTTATCGGCTAAATCAGAATCTACTATCGCAGAGTGAAGGGACCGACAACCTGAAACCTACTCAGGCAGGTGGACTAATAGTGATTCTGGGTATTATGCCATGTCATTGCTAAAAACTAACAACAATAATAAACTAAAGACGACGTTTCGGCCGAACTGCAACGGCCTTCCTAAGGGCACATCTGGTTTTGCATGCGGATAGGTGCTTCTATTTATTACAGAGTATCGATGTCTGACGTCACTGTTTTAAAACTTTTAATTGGTTCTCTAATATGATTGGCTAGTCATGACGTAAGGGAAGATGGGAGGAAAGAGGCTATTCGTGGATGTCCATGTCGTCAACGATTGGTAGCTGTCCGCCAATCAGCGTTCGGCTTCTGGTCGGCAAGTTTTCCTCCTGGTGTGCGCGGAAGTGGACTGACAGTTGCTCTACAGATACGTCCGTGTCCCGTGTAGCTCCTGCCACGCGGCCGCTCGCGGCCCGTTGGACTGGGATGACCGGCAGCCAGGACTCCGGGAGTCTGTAGCCATCTTCTCTGCTGCTGTTATCAGGCTGCTTAATAATTTCGATCGCCTCCCCTATTTTACGTTCTCGCATCCACGATTCTTTCGCCAGTACTCGGGCTTCCTGCAACCTGATAGGTCGTCCACAGTCACGGTGGTGTTCCGCTATCGCCGATTTATTATGTTGTTGTAATCGTATTTAGCGTTCGTGTTCTGCTACTCGTAAGCTGATAGGTCTCCCTGTTTCTGCTATGTAGGCAGCTCCGCACTCACACCGTAGTTCGTAAACACCTGCAGTGTTAAGATTATTGACCGCATCCTTGGTGGAACCTATCATTTCGTGGATCCTGTGACTGCTTCGAAAAATCGGTTTCAAACGTCGTCGGCGAAGGACGTTGCCTAGCCGTTCACTGACGCCTATTACATATGGTAAGTGTATCAGTGGAAGCTTCTCTTCTTTGCCTTCTTTTCGTGTTCTGCTCCCTTACCCAGAAGAATTTTAATCACTGTGAGACCGGCCGCGGAAGCCTATGTTCTTATATCAGGTGGACTAATGTTTAAAGGATAGTGATAGATCAACCCTCCCCGCGGCAACAGGTAAATGCGAAGAAACATTTGATAAGAGAAAAAATACTTTAACGACGAAAGAAGGACGTAAAAAAATGTTCAGGCAAGATATGAAAGAAGAAATATAAATCACTTAGGAATGAAATAGGGAGTGCAGGAAAGCCAAGGTGAAATGGCTGCAAGAAAAATGTGACGAAATCCAAACAGAAATGAATCGCAAGAACTGCGTCAGCACAACAAACTCCAAACAGCTTTCGGTGAAATTAAAGGATACGGTGTCAGAATGAATAAGAGTGCAATGGAATTCCACTGCTAAGCGCAGACGAGAGAGTCGATGGATGGAAAGAAGTCTCTGCGAGTGGGACTGCTCGTCCGATGACGTGACTGAGGAAGAATTGGGGGTCGATATGGGAGACCGAACTATCAGTTTAATAAGTCACAGCTGCAAAATACTAACGCGAATTCTTTACAGACGAATGGAAGAACTGGTAGAAGCCGACCTCGGGGAAGATCAGTTTGGATTCCGTAGAAATGTTGGAACACGTGAGGCAATACTGACCCTACGAATTATCTTAGAAGAAAGTTTACGGAAAGGCAAACCTACATTTCTAGCATTTGTAGACTTAGAGAAAGCTTTTGACAATGTTGACTGGAATACTCTCTTTCAAATTATGAAGGTGGCAGAGGTAAAATACAGGGAACGAAAGGCTATTTATAATTTGTACAGAAAGCAGATGGCAGTTATAAAGGTCGAGGTGTATCAAAGGGAAGCAGTGGTTGGGAAGGGAGTGAGACAGGGTTGTAGCCTCTCCCCGATGTTATTCAATCTGTATATTGAGCAAACAGTGATGGAAACAAAAGAAAAATTCGGAGTAGGCATTAAAATCCATGGAGAAGAAATAAAAACTTTAAGGTTCGCTGATGACATTGTAATTTTGTCAGAGACAGCAAAGGACTTGGAAGAGCAGTTGAACGGAAAGGACAGTGTCTTGAAAGGAGAGTATAAGATGAACATCAACAAAAGGAAAACGAGGATAATGGAATGCAGGCGAATTAAGTCGGGTGATGCTGAGGGAATTAGATTAGGAAATGAGACACTTAACGTAGTAAAGGAGTTTTGCTATTTGGGGAGCAAAGTAACTGATGATGGTCGCAGTAGAGAGGATATAAAATGTAGAATGGCAATGGCAAGGAAAGCGTTTCTGAAGAAGAGAAAGTTGTTAACATCGAGTATAGATTTAAGTGTCAGGAAGTCGTTTCTGAAAGTATTTGTATGGGGGTAGCCATGTATGGAAGTGAAACGTGGACGATAAATAGTTTGGACAAGAAGAGAATAGAAACTTTCCAAATGGTGTGCTACAGAAGAATGCTGAATATTGGATGGGTAGATCACATAACTAATGAGGAGGTATTGAATACAATTGGGGAGAAGAGGAGTTTGTGGCACAACTTGACTAGAAGAAGGGATCGGTTGGTAGGACATGTTCTGAGACATCGAGGCATCACCAATTTGGTACTGGAGGGCATCATGGAGGGGAAAAATCGTAGAGGGAGACCAAGAGATGAATACACTAAGCAGATTCAGAAGGATGTAGGCTGCAGTAGGTACTGGGAGATGAAGAAGCTTGCACATGATAGAGTAGCATGGAGAGCTGCATCAAACCAGTCTCAGGACTGAAGACCACAACAACAACAACAATGGGAGGCGTGATGGGGGGAGGGGGGGGGGACGTTCCAGCATTGGAGTTTAAGAGAGCATAGGAAGACGTGTTATCAAATAAGGTACAATTTATGGGTAACATAACTAAAACGATTGGGGCAAGTAGCTACCAAGCCAATATTTAAGTTTGTGCGTTAATTCTGTGAGCATGGAGCATACTAGCAGACTTTCGGAACGATACCATACACACAGTCCCGCTGACAGCGAGGACGGGTAAGTCAGAGAATTATCGCACAGTCAGCTTACCGCATATAAGCTGTTCTCGAGAATAATATACAGAAGTGCAGAGAACAAAATTGAGGATCTGGGAGACGATCAGTTTGGATTTCGGAAAAGAAAAGGCAACAGAAGGCAGTCTTTAGCTTGCTCTTGATAATGCATGCAAGACGGAAGAAAAATCAAGACATGCTCACAGGTTTTGCCCACCGGGAAATGCGTTCGACAATGTAAAATGGTGGAAGATTCGAAATTCTGTCCAGAATAGGAGTTAGCTGTAGGTAAAGACGGGTAAAATACAATATGTACAAGGATCAAAAGGGAAGAATAAAAATTGAAGTCGAAGAACGACGTTCTCGAATTAAAAACGGTGTATGACAGAGATGTAATCTTTGGACCCTACTGTTCAGTATAAGGCGATGGAAGGTAACTGTGCGGAGGTGGATTAGTGTACGTAGCTTCTCTTTTTATCTGTCGGCCGTGCTGTGTGAAGAGAAGATGTAGTTGTATAACTGCTTTAAGTGATTATTATAATGATATAGGGAAGAAATCGTTTTTCACTACCTTGACTATAATTTTTCGATGACAAATACAGGGTGTTTCAAAAATGACCGGTATATTTGAAACAGCAATAAAAACTAAACGAGCAGCGATAGAAATACACCGTTTGTTGCAATATGCTTGGGACAACAGTACATTTTCAGGCGGACAAACTTTCGAAATTACAGTAGTTACAATTTTCAACAACAGATGGCGCTGCAAGTGATGTGAAAGATATAGAAGACAACGCAGTCTGTGGGTGCGCCATTCTGTACGTCATCTTTCTGCTGTAAGCGTGTGCTGTTCACAACGTGCAAGTGTGCTGTAGACAACATGGTTTCTTCCTTAAAACAGAGAATTTTTCTGGTGTTGGAATTCCACCGCCTAGAACACAGTGTTGTTGCAACAAGACGAAGTTTTCAACGGAGGTTTAATGTAACCAACGGACCGAAAAGCGATACAATAAAGAATCTGTTTGAGAAATTTCAACGGACTGGGAATGTGACGGATGAACGTGCTGGAAAGGTAGGGCGACCGCGTACGGCAACCACAGAGGGCAACGCGCAGCTAGTGCAGCAGGTGATCCAACAGCGGCCTCGGGTTTCCGTTCGCCGTGTTGCAGCTGCGGTCCAAATGACGCCAACGTCCACGTATCGTCTCATGCACCAGAGTTTACACCTCTATCCATACAAAATTCAAACGCGGCAACCCCTCAGCGCCGCTACCATTGCTGCACGAGAGACATACGCTAACGATATAGTCCACAGGATTGATGACGGCGATATGCATGTGGGCAGCATTTGGTTTACTGACGAAGCTTATTTTTACCTGGACAGCTTCGTCAATAAACAGAACTGGCGCATATGGGGAACCGAAAAGCCCCATGTTGCAGTCCCATCGTCCCTGCATCCTCAAAAAGTACTGGTCTGGGCCGCCATTTCTTCCAAAGGAATCATTGGCCCATTTTTCAGATCCGAAACGATTACTGCATCACGCTATCTGGACATTCTTCGTGAATTTGTGGCGGTACAAACTGCCTTAGACGACACTGCGAACACCTCGTGGTTTATGCAAGATGGTGCCCGGCCACATCGCACGGCCGACGTCTTTAATTTCCTGAATGAATATTTCGATGATCGTGTGATTGCTATGGGCTATCCGAAACATACAGGAGGCGGCGTGGATTGGCCTCCCTATTCGCCAGACATGAACCCCTGTGACTTCTTTCTGTGGGGACACGTGAAAGACCAGGTGTACCGCCAGAATCCAGAAACAATTGAACAGCTGAAGCAGTACATCTCATCTGCATGTGAAGCAATTCCGCCAGACACGTTGTCAAAGGTTTCGGGTAATTTCATTCAGAGACTACGCCATATTATTGCTACGCTTGGCGGATATGTGGAAAATATCGTACTATAGAGTTTCCCAGACCGCAGCGCCATCTGTTGTTGAAAATTGTAACTACTGTAATTTCGAAAGTTTGTCCGCCTGAAAATGTACTGTTGTCCCAAGCATATTGCAACAAACGGTGTATTTCTATCGCTGCTCGTTTAGTTTTTATTGCCGTTTCAAATATACCGGTCATTTTTGAAACACCCTGTAGATTCTCAAAGTCTTCAGAATAAATAATCGTGACTGACTGCACTGAGGTGACAAGAGTCATAGGATACCTCGTAGTACCGTGTCGGATCTCCTTTTTGCACGGCCTAGCGCACCTACTCGACTTGGCATCGATTCAAGTCGATGGAAGTCCTTTGCAGAAATGTTGAGCAATGCTGCCTCTACAGCTGTCAAGAATCACGAAAGTGTGGATGGATGGATGGAGAGGGTTGTATGGGCGCACGACGGCAAGGTCTTCAGAACCCGCTCAGTAACAGATTGAGACGGATGTCAAGAAAAGACTCAGAACAATAAGGTAAATAGAACGTAAGACACAGGAAACAAGTTTGGAAAAATATGTGCCTACCCACACCGAAGCGTGGGACGAAGCATGTCATCAGCAGTAGAACATGGACAACCCAGGAAGAAAGTGGTAGAGGGAGCTAAAACAATATAGGAGATGGAAGTGGCTGGCTGACCGCAAGGAAAAAAGGGAGGAGCCAGCCACTCTGCAATACACTGAAACCTCCAGCCTAAACGTTTAGGCCAGAGTCCAGTCGCATCACAAAACTTTAAAAACCCTAGACACACACGTCTCATCATTAGCTAAAACACAGGGCAGATCCCCATCAACTTGTGCTTCTGCCCTTGCATCGCGGTATAAAATGCAGTCTGTTAAAATGTGCCGGACGGAGATGTGCACACCACAAGCATCACAAAACGGAGGATCCTGCCGCTTAATAGAAAGCTATGTGTGAGAGGACAGTGCCCAATCCGAAGACGTGTGATGGTCACTTCTTCCCGCCTGAACACCCGGCAGGAGGTACGCCACGGCCGAGTTGTGGACTTCACCAACCGCAGTTTATTGGCCGTCACCGCCAGCCATTCTTCCTCCCACAACTCCATGCACTTCTTGTGGAGTGCAGAGATAAGACTGGAAGGGAATAGGACACTGGACCACATCCTGCTCTCTGCAGGCCTCCTTGGCAGCCCGATCAGCCTGTTCATTGCCCCATATGCCGACATGACCAGGCACCCAGCAGAAGGACACCTCCTTACCCCGCCGTTGGAGCAAGTACAGTTGGTCATATATCAGCTGGACCATCTCCTCAGTTGGGTACAGATTCTGCAGAGATTGTAAAGGCACTAAGAGAATCGGAGCAGAGGAGAAATGGATTGCCCCGAACACGATTCATCCGTTCCAGTGCCTTCAGGATTGCGTGGAGCTCCGCTGCGAAAACGGTATATTCATCAGGGAGGCGAATCCGGGTAACATGATCAGGGAACACTACAGAACAGCCAAGGAAATTCTCCTGTTTGGAGTCATCAGTGTAAACGACGGCAAAACCGCGATGCGCATCTAAAATGTTAAAAAACTGAGATTGGACTGTAAAATCTGCTGCACTATCTTTCTTAAAAATTAGTCAAACCTAAAATAAGTCTGGGTCTCCGGAGGAGCCAAGGTGGAAATGTGCTCCAACCGCGACGGAAAACATGAAGACCAGCCATATCGGTCGCAGAGAGGCAATACTGTGCGCGAATCCCACAGGGCCGCGTCGCTCGTTGCCGGTTATGAAATAGCCGTGCCAGAGGAAGGTGAGCCGGTGCAGGATTTTGTGCACGAACTGACCTCTCCATTATGTCAGGACAAGACTAGTGATACGTGACGCTCGCAGAGTGGTGTGCTGGTGCCTCTCGCTGATGGCTGCGAACCGAGGACCACGAGAAAGACAGGATGCGGCGCGCACGTCACTAACGTAGGCCTGAGCTCGTTCAACAGCAGTCAAAGTGCGTTTCTAAATCTGTTAACTCGCAGCTGAGTGTGTACGTACTAACGAGAACTGCATTTTCTACTGGAATCTGCTATTATGAAGTCTTACTGATCTCTAGTCGTACAGCAAAATTTAATATCAGTTCTGAGCGTGAATGGTATAACGGCATGTTTATAGCATTTAGTCTCTTCTGGTTAACAGTCCTCGTGTCATACAAAACGTGGTGCCTTTTGCAACAGATAATCATTTCGGCATGATTTTAATTTCATTATACCCCAGTACAGCCGCAATAAATTGTCAGTAGACTTGTGGACTTTCTATCATTGGACGACTAATAGCACTAAAGCTCCATAATACACTACTGGCCATTAAAATTGCTACACCACGAAGACGACGTGCTACAGACGAGAAATTTAACCGACACGAAGAAGATGCTGTGATATGCAAATGATTAGCTTTTCAGAGCATTCACACAAGGTTGGCGCCGGTGGCGACACATACAACATGCTGACATGAGGAGAGTTTCCAACCGATTTCTCATACACAAACAGCAGTTGACCGGCGTTGCCTGGTGAAACGTTGTTGTGATGCCTCGTGCAAGGAGGAGAAATGCGTACAATCACGTTTCCGACTTTGATAAAGGTCGGATTGTAGCCTATCGCGATTGCGGTTTATCGTATCGCGACATTGCTGCTCGTGTTCGTCGAGACCCACTGTTAGTAGAATATGGAATCGGTGGGTTCAGGAGGGTAATACGGAACGTCGTGCTGGATCCCAACGGCCTCGTATCACTAGCAGTCGAGATGACACGCATCTTATCCACATGGCTGTAACGGATCGTGCAGCCATGTCTCGATCCCTGAGTCAACAGATGGGGACGTTTGCAAGACAACAACCGTCTGCACGAACTGTTTCGACGACGTTTGCAGCAACATGGACTAACAGCTCGGAGACCATGGCTGCGGTTACCCTTGACGCTGCATCACAGACAGGAGCGCCTGCGATGGTGTACTCAACGACGAACCTTGGTGCACGAATGACAAAACGTCATTTTCTCGGATGAGTCCAGGTTCTGTTTACAGCAGCATGATGGTCGCATCCGTGTTTGGCGACATCGCGGTGAACGCACATTGGAAGCGTATATTCGTCATCGCCATACTGGCGTATCACCGGCATGATGGTATGGGGTGCCATTGGTTACACGTCTCGGTCACCTCTTGTTCGCATTGTCGGCACTTTGAACAGTGGACGTTACATTTCAGATGTGTTAAGACCCGTGGCTCTACCCTTCATTCGATCCCTGCGAAACCCTACATTTCAGCAGGATAATGCACGACCGCGTGCTGCAGGTCCTGTACGGGCCTTTCTGGATACGTAAAATGTTCGACTGCTGCCCTGGCCAGCACATTCTCCAGATCTCTCACCAATTGAAAACGTCTGGTCAATGGTGGCCAAGCAACTGGGTCGTCACAATACGTCAGTCACTACTCTGGATGAATTGTCGTATCGTGTCATGCAGCTGTACCTGTACATGCCATCCAAGATGTGTTTGACTCAGTGCCCAGGCGTATCAAGGCCGTTATTACGGCCAGAGGTGGTTGTTCTGGGTACTGATTTCTCGGTATCTATGCACGCAAATTGCGTGAAAATGTTGAAACCTTCCCGTCTCCTCTATATCTTTTGTGTTATTGATAACCTTCCCTTTTACAACAAACTATGTAACCTTTTCTTAGGATTTCTATCTCTTGCTTAATAATAACAAATGAAATCTTCCCTTTGAAATTTATTCTCTTTCTATATATTCGCATACAAATTTAATTTCTGCTTATTAAAAGTGATTTTCTGATTGTTTCGACGAAATATAGAACGTGTCGTGGTCGTGGCCCTCAGTCGTTACCTGCAATAAGCCAAAACTGTTCCTCACCTTTTTTACTGTTACTGGATCGCCATCTGACTGCTACATCGAACTGCAACGTGAATATACTTAGACTGTTTTACTATACTCTATTAGCTACTGGTGGGCTGTCATAATAAGTGGCTGTATTTATTACGAAAGCTGACGCTATTCTTTAATAGAAAAGCTGACGTTATTCTTTAATTAATTTGACTGAAGTTACGTAATTCATAGTTAAACTTTTTCTTGCCAACAATAAAATTTTGCAAAGTTTTACGTTGATGGTTTTTGGGATGGATTATAATAAGAAATGCAATATTGCTGGCAAAAGTAAATTATATTCTGAATGAAATGATTTTACAAACGTTCAAATGGGACTTACTTTTTTACAATAATCTTACAACTAGCAATGCGTAAACATACCTCCAGTAGTCTTGAGTTTCTCAAAAAAATTAATTCGATAATATTAGTTCCTCTTATTGTAATAGTTAGCTGATGTCCATGTACATCCGTTTATAATCCCTTGTAAATCATAGCTGGTGGCTGGCAGGCACACCGCTCCGCTCAATCTCTCGCTTCAGACCTGCTACCGACTCGCTTCACTTCTCGCTTACTACTGACTTCCTACGAACGCTAAAGTGCCGTTTCTCCTGCCAACAATGCTTTCTGGTGCAGACAATCCCTGCTACCATTACAAAATGTATCAATGCGCGGTCTTTCCCGCTCTTTTCTTAAAATGTATCCATACGCCGTCTCTCCCGCCCTTTTTAAAATTATATCAATTTGCGGTCTCTCTTGTCAACAATACTTTGGTGCAGACATTCCCTGCTACCACAATTATTTCCAACATGACAAACATTAATTATTCCTACTTAATCCTATTAATAAAATATAAACATCTTTCATAAAATGTGATGTGACAATAAACAATATAAATATACACGTCTTACAATGTAATCACATGTCAGTTCTAGTATAATATATTTGTCCAATGAATACCCGTTTATCTTTTGTATTTCTCCTTGGTGTAGCAATTTCAATGGCCAGTAGTGTAGTATCTTTCAGTAGAAGATGTAATTCTAGTTTGTACGTACACTCCCAGATACGAGTTACCAGGTGCAGAAACGCAGTTTGTCTGCCGAGTTGAGCGAAGTCGGCCTACCTTCTCGACTACGCGCCGCGGCCTGTCTTTCTCGTGGGCCTCGCTGCGAACCCTCAATACAACACGGGGGAAGGGCAGATAGGGCCCTGAGGTGAGCCATATCCGCCTACAGCTCTCGCACCGCGCCCTGCTGACCGCGCCAGAAAAATCCGGCGCTCGCTGCTATGGCGGCTGCCGCCCCAGGCGGGCGGCCAAGTTTATCGCCGCGGCTTTACGAGCAGACAGACGACAGGCGGCGGGGTGGCGGGGGCGGCCGTCGTGAAATCCAGCCCTGCCTTCCGCCGGAGACACGGAGAACACGGGAGAGATAATTTTTATGGCCCAGGGGAGCAGTGCAGGGGCAGCAGCCGCCCCGGTACTCGAGATTGCTCTCCTGCTGACGGCGAGCGTCTATCAGCTCTCAACTCGTACTAAAATTATGGCGGAGGCGCCGCTATATTTTATGGTCAAATCTTCTGTGTTGTAAGACAGCGTCGTGTTTCTCTGCAGGTCTCTTCTTCAATAGTCGATGTTTGGACCACTCTCATGGACTGCTGGGATCTTGTTCAGGACTCTTCAATACTCCCCCACTTTTTATATGTGAGGGATATTTTCAAGTTCCAATTTATTGATCGTGGTTCAAAATGGCTCTGAGCACTATCGGTCTTAACTTCTGAGGTCATCAGTCCCCTAGAACTTAGAACTACTTAAACCTAACTAATCTAAGGACATCACACACATCCATACACACATACGATACTTGAATAGCCGATGATCATTAGTAACCTGTCATACCACATTACCATATACGTTAAATTATATTAAATTATGCTTTTTCTCACAGCTCATACGAATCCCAGCTTGTCGTGGTACGCACTGTAGTTGCTCTTGTTGTGGTCTTCTGTCCAGAGACTGGTTTGGTTGGTTCAAATCGCTCTGAGCACTATGGGACTTACCATCTATGGTCATCAGTCCCCTATAACTTAGAACTACTTAAACCTAACCAACTTAAGGACATCACACAACACCCAGTCATCATGAGGCAGAGAAAATCCCTGACCCCGCCGGGAATCGAACCCGCGAACCCAGGCGTGGGAAGCGAGAACGCTACCGCACGACCACGAGCTGCGGACATAGACTGGTTTGATGCAGCTCTCCATGATACTCTACCCTGTGCAAGTTTCATCTCCCAGTACCTACTGCAACCTACATCCATCTGAATCTGTTTAGTGTATTCATCTCTATGATTTTTACCCTGTGCGCTGCCCTCCAATACTAAATTGGTGATCCTTTGATGCCTCAGAATATGTCCTACCAGTCGATCCCTTCTCCTAGTCAAGTTGTGCGACAAATTTCTCTTCTCCCCAATTCTATTCAGTACCTCCTCATTAGTTATGTGATCTACCCATCTAATCTTCAGCATTCTTCAGTAGCACCACATTTCGAAAGCTTCTATTCTCTTTTAGTCGAAACTATTTATCGTCCACGTTTCACTTCCATACATGGCTTCACTCCATACAAATACTTTCAGAAATGACTTCCTGACACTTAAATTTATACTCGAAGTTAATCAACTTCTCTGCTTCAGAAACCCTTTCCTTGCCATTGCCAGTCTACATTTTATATGCTCTCTACTTCGACCATCATCAGTTACTTTGCTCCCCAAATGGCAAAACTCATTTATGACTTTAAGTGTCTCATTTCCTAATCTAATTCCTGCAGCATCACCCAATTTAATTCGACTGCATTCCATTATTCTCCTTTTCCTTTTGTTGATGTTCATATTATATCCTCCTTTAAAGACGCTGTCCATTCCGTTCAACTGCTCTTCCACGTCCTTTGCTGTCTCTGACCGAATTACAATGTCATCGGCGAACCTCAAAGGTTTTATTTCTTCTCCATGGATTTTAATTCCTACTCCGAATTTTTCTTTTGTTTCCTTTAGTGATTGCTCAATATACAGATTGAATAACATCGGAGATAGGCTACAACCCTGTCTCACTCCCTTCGCGACCACTGCTTCCCTTTCATGCCCTTTGACTCTTATAACTGCCATCTGGTTTCTGGATAATTTGTAAATGGCCTTTCGCTCCCTGTGTTTTACCCCTGCCACCTTCGGAATTTGAAAGAGATTATTCCAGTCAACATTGTCAAACACTTTCTCTAAGTCTACAAGTTTGCCTTTCCTTAATCTATTTTCTAAGCTAAGTCGTAGGGTAGTTTGTGTTATAAAACAAAGAAAACATTTTCCGCATATGTTATCGGGATTTCACATACATAGTAAAGTGGTATGGCAAGATGCTGACGGTAATCGTCTCTCCATATATGGACATATTTGTGTGCCATTATTTGGCACATTCGTTATTGGTTGTGGCCCGCCGACTTTAACTGCCTGCTGTGCTGCTCCTCCACACAGGAGGCGTTTTGGAGGTAGGAAGAGGGCTCTGGTCGCACCTCGAGGAGTGGACGGTACTACGCTAGCAAGTGAGGAGGTGCGCTTCCTGGCCTGAGCGAGACGAACTTGGTCTGCGTCGAGTACGCAGCAGCGGCACAGTAGAAAAATGGGCTGCGCTGTGGTTTTGCATGTGTACGGGCGTGCAGTGTGCACGTGAGTGGTTCCCGACCTGAACAGGGCAAATTTTTTAAATTTGTTCTAAGTTATATGGTACCAAATTGCTGAGGTCATCTGTCCCTAGGCTTACACACTACTTAATCTAACGTAAACTGACTTAGGCTAAGGACAACACACACTCACACACACACACACACACACACACACACACACACACACACACACACACACACATGCCCAAGAGAGGACTCGAACTTCTGAAGAGTGCATTCAGTCCGTCGTTTGTGAATTGTTGCGGTGGTTGTATAGAGTGACTGATACTAGCCGTCATTCGCACAGTGCTGCTACTATCGGTTTTTCACCTTTTCCTTTAACATCTTGTGTTGTTCTTTCAAGTGTGCTTCAGGTGGCATTTAATTTTATCGCCACCCCCAAATGATGCTGATTTTAATATTCGGCTGAAAATACTGAAGCTCATCTATTCCAGCGTAGCCAGTGTAGCAGGAAATGATGAAGACCAGAATAGGAAGAAAGGATATTCGGGCTGGGGCTATAGCTGGTAGGATGGATAGGTATCAGGGCCCGATTTCTACAGAAGGAAGAGGGTATATGGAGGATATGGAGTTGAAGAGAGGATTGGACGAGTTGGACTGGGAAGATTGAGCAGGTAGTTTGGTCGAAATTATCGAGAGTGCAGGATGTTTAGTATTTACGAAAATGTTCTCTAAGTTTGAGGAGAGAGAGGAATTTTATCATTTGGTAGTCTGGTAAAGGACACACCTAGGACAGTAACGGTGGACATGGAAGACAAGGCAGAGAGCTTCCGTTTAAGAAATTGTGAAGAGCGCTAAAATTTTGCGGGTATTAAGATCCAGGCTATATCGGTAAAGATAAGAATGGTTCGGATAAGGCAGCTGCAGATGTAGGGTTCAAATGGTTCAAATGGCTCTGAGCACTATGGGACTTGACATCTATGGTCATCAGTCCCCTGTAACTTAGAACTACTTAAACATAAGTAACCTAAGGACATCACACACATCCATGCCACAGGCAGGATTCGAACCTGCGACCGTAGCAGTCGCGCGGTTCCGGACTGAGAGCCTAGAACCGCTCGGCCACCGCGGCCGGCTGCAGATGTAGGGGATTTGGAAGAACGTAATCCCGATGGAATGCCCGTTGATAGTGTGGAGAATTTTAGTCTATTATGGGATCTTCGTTCGATGGTTGGTAGATGGGTGAATCACATTAATTTTGGTCGAGAGAACAGTGTCACATTCACACAAAAGTGAAAGATTTACAGTGTTTGTTTTGCTGAGTGGTAAGATAATAAAAACAATTGCATTGGCGAGATGAAAAATCCGTATGATACATCTTAACACTTAACGTGAGATGACAGTTGGATACATTCGTCTGTGCCGGAAACTAAGCAGGAACGAATTACTGGTTCGTTCCACGATCACCAACAAAAGAGGTTCGTTCGCGAAGCTCTATCGAAGAAAGGACTGCTTGGTTTTTCTGTTACACTGGACATGTGGTGACCACTGTTTCCGAAGATTGAAGAACAGCTATTGCTGAATGGTATACGACAATCTGATTGCGACAAACCACGAAAAACAAACGGAAACGTCTCCTCATTCTTCGACCCTGCAATGCAGCTTCCATACCACATTTCAAACAACTGATTCCATAAAAAATGAAAGAAATCGCCTTCAGTCACAAATCGTGATTTTTATTTCCACACACGATGCATTTCGACGTCTGGGAGGTCCTCTTCAGATGCTTGGTTAGTCTAGGGCTCGTAATGTACCTTGTATTGAAATAAAAATCAAGATTTGTGATAGAAGACTATTTGTTTCCTTTTTTTACGAAAGTAGTACTCTCATGGCAGCATTACTGACAGCAATTGACAAAAAATCGATTATTTAACAGAGAAAACTTCCATTTCCGTATTCACATCACTTATCCCGTAACAACTTTGAAAGTTGGATGTTAGGATTTGCCAGCTTCCACATGTTCGACGCAGCTGTTATTAGCCAGAAATCTTCGATGTAACTGATCGATTATCTGTGTGGTCACTCCTGCTTTCCCTGTGGGTGTTTTATCTTAACTAAGTTATTTGAGGCGAACGATAGTTCAGCCAATGAGAAATGAAGTCACGGTTACTGTCCTCGTGGCTGACAAGTTCGAAAGGAACAATGCTTCCTTTGGTTAGTTCGCCTATGTTCTGGACATTGGTGGTGTGTATTTGGTTGTGTGTATGTTACGTTGTAGTACCGAGTGTGGCTGCTTTGAATTATAGTGAGAAGGAGGGATAGTGAAGTCTGAACGCAAACTTGAGTTTACGTATGCGAAGTTATGCTACGGTTTGTATACAACATATCTCCATGCACTGCTCTGGAGGGCAAGGTAATATGTTTCTAATCGCGAAATTGGGGAGCCATATTGGAAAATGTATTTCATTTTGGTGCAGAAGTAGTATGAAAAGCACAATGGAACTACCTCTGACGATTAATGTGGGGCAGTTTCTGTTCTCTTTACACGATTTATTTGGTTCGTAACAGAGTTGCACAAAGAGGTTTTTCATTCACCAAAAGTTTCTTCCATTTCATTAGTTTCACGACCGCTTTGTAGATCCATGCAGATTTTATGATATTCATCATGACATAGTTCATAAGATTGTTTTTACATTAGGAATCTAAATAAGCAGCAAATATTATAAGATCTATCGCTTATTTACACGTTGTTCTTTCATCAAATTAAGTGCAATAGCACATTCCTATTCATTTTGCTCTCATCTGCCAGGAAGTTTCATATGAGCGCATAACCAGCTGCAGAGTAAAAATCTCATTCTAGAAACATCCCCTGGGCTGTGGCTAAGCCATGTCTCCGCAATATCCTTTCTTTCAGGAGTGCTGGTCCTGCATCGTTCGCAGGAGAGCTTCTGTAAAGTTTTGGAAGGTAGGAGACGAGGTACTGGCGGAAGTAAAGCAGTGAGGATGGGGCGTGATTCGTGCTTGGGTAGCTCAGCTGGTAGAGCACTTGCCCGCGAAAGGCAAAGGTCCCAAGTTCGAGTCTCAGTCCGGCACACAGTTTTAATCTGCCAGGAACTTTCATAGCAGCATATAGTTAATCAATTTTTGTATTCTTATGTCACTCGGTGATTCCATAGGAAGGAAAGGGACCCTCCTTGTTAATAATGTGTGAGGACAGTGCCAACATGCTGCCCTACAAGTTTTGACTATTGCAGGTTATTATTAAGGTTACCCATACTTTGCGTAAGAACTGCTGCCTCTACACAACTACATCTGTCAGTTAACAGTCTTACGATGTTGTAATTGTGCTGACGACGAAGAATGTAGCGGACGACAGTGCTGAGCTGCCGCTGTTGCTGCTGCTGCTGTTTGAGAACCCCTTTAGTCGTCTCAAGAGCCACGGATAGTTACGGGACAGGCAGTAGCTAAGAGTTGCAGCTTCCTCCGCCTCTGCACTACTACCGTTCTCTCAATACCGACGGATTAACGAATTCTGTCGGAGGTTTATTTTTTGTAATGTATTTTCCTCGTTTCTCAAAGACTGTCGAGAATGTCGTCGACATCGGCGCCGCCGTCGCTTCAGCAGAACTACTAACCCGCCATAAGTGCGCCTACTCTGGCGCGATCACAGCTGCACACCATGCTGCAGCATCACCCAACAAACACTTGCGCACTCTTCCATGCCCCGAGCTGATCTGCCTCCTCCCTGCTCGCAGCGCGACAGCGACACTACATACGCACAGATAAACAACGGCACAGCTACTGCCATTTCGTCGTTGCTATCGATATTGTTGTTGTGGTCTTTAGTCTTGAGACTGGTTTGATGCAGCTATCCATGCTATTCTATCCTGTGCAAGCTTCTTCATCTCCCAGTACCTACTGCAACCTACATCCTTCTGAATCTGCTTAGTGTATTCATGTCTTGGTCTCCCTCTACGATTTTTACCCTCCACGCCGCACTCCAATACTAAATTGGTGATCCCTTGATGCCTCAGAAAATGTCCTACCAACCGATCCCTTCTTCTTGTCAAGTTGTGCCACAAACTCCTCTTCTCCCCAAGCCTATTCAATACCTCCTGATTAGTTATGTGATCTACCCATCTAGTCTTCAGCATTCTTCTGTAGCACCACATTTCGAAAGCTTCTATTCTCTTCTTGTCCAAACTATTTATCGTCCATGTTTCACTTTCATACATGGCTACACTCCATACAAATATTTTCAGAAACGACTGCCTGACACTTAAATCTATACTCGATGTTAACAAATTTCTCTTCTTCAGAAACGCTTTCCTTGCCATTGCCAGTCTACATTTTATATCCTCTCTACTTCGACCATCATCAGTTATTTTGGTCTCCAAATAGCAAAACTCCTTTACTACTTTAAGTGTCTCATTTTCTAATCTAATTCCCTCAGCATCACCCGACTTAATTTGACTACATTCCATTATCCTCGATTTGCTTTTGTTGATGTTCATCTTATATCCTCCCTTCAAGACACCATCCATTCCGTTCAACTGCTCTTCCAAGTCCTTTGCTGTCTCTGACAGAATTACAATGTCATCGTCGAATCTCAAAGTTTTTATTTCTTCACCATGGATTTTAATTCCTACTCCGCATTTTTCTTTTGTTTCTTTTACTGCTTGCTCAATATACAGACTGAATAACATTGGGGAGAGGTTACAACCCTGTCTCACTCCCTTCCCAACCACTGCTTCCCTTTCATGCCCGTCGACTCTTATAACTGCCATCTGCTTTCGGTACAAATTGTAAATAGCCTTTCGCTCCCTGTATTTTACCCCTGCCACCTTTAGAATTTGAAAGAGAGTATTCCAGCCAACATTGTCAAAAGCTTTATCTAAGTCTACAAATGCTAGAAACGTAGGTTTGCCTTTCCTTAATCTTTCTTCTAAGATAAGTCGTAAGGTCAGTATTGCCTCACGTGTTCCGACATTTCTACGGAATACAAACTGATCTTCCCCGAGGTCGGCTTCTACCAGTTTTTGCATTCGTCTGTAAAGAATTTGCGTTAGTAATTTTTACATCTGTGAACACCTGCTTTCTTTGGGATTGGAATTATTATATTCTTCTCGAAGTCTGAGGGTATTTCGCCTGTCTCATACATCTTGCTCACCAGATGGTAGAGTTTTGTCAGGACTGGGTCTCCCAAGGCCGTCACTAGTTCTAATTGAATGTTGTCTACTCCCGGGGCCTTGTTTCGACTCAGGTCTTTCAGTGCTCTGTCAAACTCTACACATAGTATCGTATCTCCCATTTCATCTTCATCTACATCCCCTTCCGTTTCCATAATATTGTCCTCAAGTACGTCGCCCATTTATAGACCCTCTATATACTCCTTCCTCTTTTCTGATTTCCCTTCTTTGCTTAAAACTGGGTTTCCATCTGACCTCTTGATGTTCATACAAGTGGCTCTCTTTTCTCCAAAGTTCTCTTTAAATTTCCTGTAGGCAGTATCTATCTTACCCCTAGTGAGATAAGTCTCTACATCCTTACATTTGTCCTCTAGCCATCCCTGCTTAGCCATTTTGCACTTCCTGACGATATCATTTTTGAGACGTTTGTACTCCTTTTTGCCTGCTTCGTTTACTGCATTTTTATATTTTCTCCTTTCATCAATTAAATTCAATATTTCCTCTGTTACCCAAGGATTTCTACTAGCCCCCGTCTTTTTACCTACTTGATCCTCTGCTGCCTTTACTACTTCATCTCTCAAAGCTACCCATTCTTCTTCTACTGTATTTCTTTCCCCCATTCCTGTTAATTGTTCCCTTCTTCCTGAAACTCTGTACAACCTCTGGTTTAGTCAGTTTATCCAGGTCCCATCTCCTTAAATTCTCACCTTTTTGCAGTTTCTTCAGTTTTAATCTACAGTTCATAACAAACAGATTGTGGTCAGAGTCCACATCTGCCCCTGGAAATGTCTTACAATATAGGCCCATAATTAAGTGCAGCTGTTCGACGATGAATCTCGATAAAGCGGAAGTACTAAGCCTGCCTTGAATCGCTTGCAGTCCCTTGTGCTCCAGCACATCCTGCGAAAGCTACTGTAACCGGATGCAACCTTCATTTACAGTATGTGTTCACTACAACATGGTTGGTTGGTTGTTTGGGGAAGGAGACCAGACAGCGTGGTCATCGGTCTCATCGGTTTAGGGAAGGATGGGGAAGGAGGTCGGCCGTGCCCTTTCTGAGGAACCATCCCGGCATTTGCCTGGAGTGATTTTAGGGAACGATGAACAAGTTTTCTGAAGCGGTCACGCAAAAAGTCGACACTCTGTTTCCACAACCACAGTCTCACAGTTCTCTCAACGTCTTCATCAGACGCATAATGAGGTCACACGGTTGAATGGAGAAGGGCGTCACCTTCAGTCTCGTAACGTGAGAGGAGTTTCTGGCAAATTTCAAGTCTGTGCACTTTCATTTCAGGAGTCAGCATTAGGGGTAGCCATCGTGCACAGATCTTCCTATAGCCAAGCAAAGCAATAATGTGACGCACACGTTCTTGTGAATTGCTGTTAGTGCTGGCAATTTCTCTCTGAGTGATACGATGATCGTCCTGAACCAATCTGTCACTTTGCTTGTGAAACTCGGTGGTTGCTGTCACAAGACGTCCAACTCTTTCTTTGTCACGCAGGTCAGACGTTCTCGCCTCAACGTCTTGAAACTTACTCGCCTAACGACGCACAGTAGTCACATCAACACAACCACCATAAACTGCTTTCATTCTCTGATGAGTCCCCTTTGGGGTGACAGCTTCTGCTGTCAAGAATTCAGTGACTGCACGTTGCTTAAATCGCACTGACCGACCGTCTGCTTAGGGTTCCATACTTTACACTGTGACAACAGAACCGTTCAATGCTAAGACTTCTCACCAACTGGAGCTGTAGAGAAAGGCTACGCAACAAGCCAGTACCTGCCGCATACCAATGCTGCCAACTGTTGAAGACTGACGAAGGTGGAGGCATTTCTCTCTTTTGCAATAAATGGAATTGCTTGTAACACCTCTTACCAGTTGTTGTAAACCTAATCTTTTTTCTTAAATTAAGTTTAATATTTTCTGTATTTGCGAGAGTTAGTCATGAAGTTTTAATTAACACTCCGAAAAATTAAAGTTACGTAATTACTTTCTGTTAGTTTGCAGTTGCATACTTGCAGCCCAGGGGTTCACACCGAAAACTCGTCATCATAAAACAAAATGTCGCAGAATATTGATAAGGTGAAGTGCTGTACGATAATTTATTTTCTGCATTTGAAAGGGAACAACGATGCAACAATCCATACCGTGTTGTGGAAATGTGCGGCAAACATCGCCGCGATTTGTGCTTTACAGAGCGGACATGGCTGTGACTTCTACACCTTTTGATCAGGCATGAACAACATATCGTCGCTTGCTGTCCTCCAACCACTTTCCACAGTAGATCCCGAATAGTTCAGTCGTTTCCGAGATGCCCGTTCCCAGGCGTCGAGCCATAACAATCTGGCTTTTGTCAAGGTCGCTCATGTCAGAGGATTTCTGTAATTCTGGCTCATTCGTCTCTGCTCCTCTTATACATAAGGGGTGACTTTCCGTCCGAAGGCATTGCTTAAGCTTATACAGGGTGGTCCATTGATCGAGAACGGGCCAAATATCTCACGAAATATGTGTCAAAAGAAAAAACTACAAAGAACGAAACTTGTCTAGCTTGAAGGGGGAAACAAGAGGGCGCTATGGTTGGCCTGCTAGATGGCGCTGCCATAGATCAAACGGAAAGCAATTGCGTTTTTTAAAATAGGAACCCCCATTTTTATTACATATTCGTGTAGTACGTAAAGAAATATGAGTGTTTTAGTTGGACCATTTTCTTCGCTTTGTGATAGATGGCGCTGTAATAGTCACAAACATGTGACTCACAATTTTAGACGAACAGTTGGTAACAGGTAGGTTTTTTAAATTAAAATACAGTGCATAGGTACGTTTGAACATTTTGTTTGGGTTGTTCTAATGTGATACATGTACCTTTGTGAACTTATCATTTCTGAGAACGCATGCTGTTACAGCGTGATTACCCGTAAATACCACATTAATGCAATAAATGCTCAAAATGATGTCCGTCACCTCTATGCATTTGGCAATACGTGTAACGACATCCCTCTCAATAGCGAGTAGTTCGCCTTCCGTAATGTTCCCACATGCATTGACGATGCGCTGACGCATGTTGTCAGGCGTTGTCGGTGGATCACGATGGCAAATATCCTTCTACTTTCCCCACAGAAAGAAATCCGGGGACGTCAGATCTGGTGAACGTGCGAGCCATGGTATGGTGCTTCGACGACCAATCCACCTGTCATGAAATATGCTATTCAATACCTCTTCAACTGCACGCGAGCTACTTGCCGGACATCCATCAAGTCGGAAGTACATCACCATTCTGTGATGCAGTGACTCATCTTGTAGTGACATCGGTAGAGCATTACGTAGAAAATCAGTATACATTGCACCATTTAGATTGCCATCGATAAAATAGGGCCAATTATCTTTCGTCCCGTAATACTGCACCACACATTAACCCGCCAAGGTCGCTGATGTTCCACTTGTCGCAGCCATCGTGGATTTTCCGTCGTCCAATAGTGCATATTATGCCGGTTTACGTTACCGCTGTTGGTGAATGACGCTTCGTCGCTAAATAGAAGGCGTGCAAAAAATCTGACATCGTTCCGTAATTTCTCTTGTGCCCAGTGGCAGAACTGTACACGACGTTCAAAGTCGTCGCCACGCAATTCCTGGTGCCTAGAAATATGGTACGGGTGCAATCGATGTTGGTTTAGCATTCTCAACACGGACATTTTAGAGATTCCCGATTCTCGGGCAACTTATCTGCTACTGATGTGCGGATTAACCGCGACAGCAACTAAAACACCTACTTGGAGATCATCATTTGTTTCAGATCTTGATTGACGTTTCACATGTGGCTGAACACTTCCTGTTTCCTTAAATAACGTAACTATCCGGCGAACGGTCCGGACACTTGGATGATGTCGTCCAGGATACCGAGCAGCATACATAGCACACGCCCGTTGGGCATTTTGATGACAATAGCCATACATCAACATGATATCGACCTTTTCCGCAATTGGTAAACGGTCCATTTTAGCACGGGTAATGTATCACGAAGGAAATACCGTTCGCACTGGCGGAATGTTACGTGATACCACGTACTTATACGTTTGTGACTATTACAGCGCCAGCTCTCACAAAGCGAAAAAAGTGGGCCAACTGAAACATTCATATTTGTTTACGTACTACACGAATATGTAATAAAACATGGGGATTCTTATTTTTAAAAAAACGCAGTTGATATCCGTTTGACCTATGGCAGCGCCATCTAGCGGGCCAACCATAGCGCCATCTTGTTTCCCCCTTCAAGCTAGACGAGTTTCGTTCTTTGTAGTTTTTTCGTTTGACACTTATTTCGTGAGATATTTGGCCCGGTCACGATCAATGGACCATCCTGTATACAACGTAGGTCGACTCCGGTGTGCGTATGTAAGCACCGACATGTAGCTAATGGTTTGGTGTGGTATTCGTGTCTTTCCGACGTGCGTGCGGTAACTGTAGAAATGCGAACTATGGCGACGTTATTACCAAAGACGTCCAAACAGACCCAACGTTCTGTTGTTCTTTTCTTGTTGACTAAGGACAAACACCGGTAGACATCCATCAGAGAATGAAGAATGTACATGGGGCAGCATGTCCTGCGAAAACCATCTTTGTGGAAAGGAGCAAAAGTTCGATGCTGGTCGTCATTTGACACAAAACGCCGGTCGATCTGGTAGGCCAGCCTCATCCATTACGGACAGCATACAAGCGTCTGATGACGCGATCTGGTCGAATAGGTGCTTAAGCATTCGTGCACTGGCAGGGGATCTCGACATCGGCTTCAGTAGCGTGCAACACATCACCCGGCAGTTGCTAGGCTACCTTAAGGTCTGCAGCCAGTGGATACCCAGGGCGCTGAATGCCGAGGAGAACCAAACCAGATGGCCGTTTGCCTGAAGCACCTGATGCGTTTCATTGTTGAAGACAACACGTTCCCTGAGCCCACTGTTGCAGGCGATGAAAGCTGGTGCCACTACTACGAGCCGGCGCTCGCCTCCGTGGCCGTGGTCGCTAAATAACTCTTACGTGGTGGCGCTGGAGCTGGCGGTAATCTAGTTCGAATCCTGGTGGTGGAAAAAGTTTTCACTGTCGGCAAGTGGACGAGATGTGGTGACTTTAATTTTCTTATCACCAGACTAAAAAAGAATTCGCTAGGAACAGACAGAGGTCAAATGGTAAAGAAGTCACACTACGGAGGGTGCACGAAGGGGAAGACGAGTTCACTGGTTACCGTAGCAGACCACACTTTGGCACGATTTCACAGAAAGTAGGCAAACGTTTAGCACAAAGAAGATAAAGCGTTGTTTATCTCACAGAATATTGGCCAAAGACTTGTAATTACAGGCAAAGCAGCCTGTGAAAAGTACGACGCTACGGGTGCATATTGCATCACTTGCGGCAGTTGGCCTCCCAGATATGTGGGGTAGACTGGTAGAGGTGTTAGGTTCCGAGAACACCAGAGTCTGAGGAATTCTAAATCTACTTTACGCAGCCACTTACGTGATACTGGCCACTTCACGACAAGTGTAGCTAATAATTTAAAAGCCCTATACAGAGAAGTGAAGGGTCCACATTCTGGAAGAGATAGAAATTATGAGCAGTCTAAAGCTATACCCCGAACACACCCTGACAGTCATGTGGAATTAAGACATTACAATGTAATGTTGAACTCTGATTGTCTGTGGTTCAAATGGTTCAAATGGCTCTGAGCACTATGGGACTTAACATCTGAGGTCATCAGTCCCCTAGAACTTAGAACTACTTAAACCTAACTAACCTAAGGACATCACATCCATCCATGCCCGAGGCAGGATTCGAACCTGCGACCGTAGCGGTCGCGCGGTTCCAGACTGAAGCGCCTAGAACCGCTTGGCCACACCGGCCGGCTCTGATTGTGTGTCAAAGACTTAATCTCACAGTTGTTCGACTGTATATTTATTGTTGTACCCTCTTGCGTCTGATCTATTTGGTTTTAACGACTTTAACGTTGAAATATTTTATAATTTATATGGCCGTGCTGTGTAACAGGGGCCGCAATCATTCTCATGATATATGGATACGAGCTAAAGTGTAAGTAAATTAGCCGGTTAGTGTGGCCGAGCGGTTCTAGGAGCTTCAGTCTGGAACCGCGCGACCGCTACGGTTGCAGGTTAGAATCCTGCTTCGGGCATGGATGTGTGTGATGTCCTTAGGTTAGTTAGGTTTAAGTAGTTCTTCTAATTTCTAGGGGACTGATGACCTCAGATGTTAAGTCCCATAGTGCTCAGAGTCATTTGAACCAATTTTTTTGTAAGTGAATTTCCCCGCTATGGTGCCGTTAGTACCCTCCGTGATACACATTGCCACATTGACTATTAGGTGGCCGTGCACAGCAAGTTGGTGTGAGGGTAGCTGTCCGCCGCTTCGTGACTTGCTGGTGTGGACTCAGTTTTCTTAACCACGGGCTTTCAATGTTGCTATCTACGGCTTTTTTACCTTTCCTTGTTTTCTTATTCTGCTCTTGTCATTGTGGGTAAACGCGCTTTTAACACGTCACTTTCTCAACTGGTCAGTTTGAACTACGACGCCCTGCGTGTTGCGAGTAACAGTATTGTCTTTTGAGAAGGCTGTGTCAACCTCCTTCCCGTATCTGGGCTTATATGTTTTACTGATATGTGAGTATTGTCATGAGCATAGATTCTTAGGATAGGTATCTGTTTTTATTATAAGGTCGATTGTACGTTTCCAATCTTGTAATTGTACAGCTGAAGATGTGAATTGAAATCACGAAACCGGTCGCGTTCCTGTAAAAGTTCATATACAGCTGAATCCGGTTCATTTCAGAAAAACAGAAGCATAAAACACTAAACAAATTGATTATCTAATCACTAGACATGACAGTCAATAGCTTTCACCAACTGAACAATACGTTTACTTTTACGGAATAACGGAAAAAATTAAGAAACGATCGCGTATCTGTGAAAAAACAGTTCTGCCAACTTGTGCTCCACCAAATTTGTTTCGAACTTTCAACGTCGTCTACTTCCGTAGTAAGTAGTCCAGTACACAATGACTTTCCGAATGCGCTGTGCGACGTGAAGTACCCTCAGCGACGCATTTCACAGTGGCTTCCAAAATGAAGCACTGGCCATTTGAAAGTTTTCTACAGTAAATGTTGTCAAGTTGATTTCAAAATGTGTTCAATTGTCGGAATGCAGCTGCAGTATGTGACTGGCCACTTCTACCTCAGGGATCGGACACAAACAGTCAGTACCTGGTTGTCCAGACATCGCGTATGGCCGACGGCCCCTCAGGCAATACGGCAGTTTCGATTTCACGCGCTAGCGCCGGCGGCACGAACTCATTACGGGCGCGACAATGCCATTGTTATTTTTGACAGAAGTGCGGCAAAAATCGCCGCGACCCGTAATCAGGAGCTGTTTGATCAACTGAACAGTAATTACGGCGAAATGAGAGCGGGGGCGAGTTGTGTGCGCTCGCCAGCAGTTATTTAGGCAATCACTGAGGACGAAATGGCCGCCGCGCAGGGCGAGAGTAATGGCGGCCTGTCCGTGCTGCACAGTGCATTCTGCAGCGCCGAGTGCTCGGCGAGTCTCACCTCTTAACGTTGTATCGCTACCGAAACAGCTTTACGGTCTGGCTCCGTTAACCTTAGGACGCCTAAGGAGGGTGTGGGGGGGGGGGGTTCGTTGAGCCCACAATTATTTTATGTCCCCTGCTTTTGCCCAAGTAACTTTCATACTACATATTCCCTTTGAGTTAATGTTTGTTGGCTATTTTATGAAACGTTAGTGTCAATATATTTTATAGAAAATTCCTGCTTTGCAAGAAAAAAGAAATAAACTTATTATGGGTCCAACAAACGCCCCCCTTAGGCTTCCATGGTATAGAAAATTTCCCTTAGTAGGATTTCGTATTTCTCATCTCTACAACAATGCAAGTTAGTTTCTTGTTGGTTGGTATTCTTGATATTCACAACAATCGGTTTACTTTCAGAGGAAGTGATTGTTGAGGTCAGTCAGCTGTTATTTATCTTGTAAACTTGCAGTGAGTTAGTGCAGTTCACAACACGTAGGCCTCCAGTAACTTTGGTGTCCTTCACAGCAAAAACGAAACCAAGTAAAAACTTACTGACGTTTGGCAACAGTGCACCAAGATAAAGGCACTGTTGGAGGGGAGAAGAATAAAACCGAGATAAATGCATATTATAATTCCACTAAAGGTGGAATTGATACCATTGATCAAATGGCGCGTATGTACACCTGCAAGAGGGGAACAAAGAGATGGCCTCTATCTGTATTTTACTCTCTCATCGACATTTGTGCTATCAATGCAACTACCATATACATCCAGCAACATCCAAGATGGAATGAAAAGAAACACAACAAACGGAAACATTATGTTCTGCAAGCTGGGAGGGAACTAGTGAAACTGCAGGTATAAGTAAGAAGTGTCAATGCAAGAGGGTTATCTAACCAAATTGTTCAATCAATGGAGACTATTATGCAAAATAAAATCAAAGAAGTGACTACAGAAGCACGTCAGCCTCCTGCAGGGAAAGGTCGGTGCCATATTTGAGTAAGAAAAGCTAAAACAAAGAAGCAGAAGTACAACAATCTAAGTAAACCAAAACAGTATAGAGGACAGTGTCATAAACATGTGTGTAACACACATTCAGAAAAAATTGTGAAGCGTGTCTCTTGCCTTGAAGATCAGGACTCAGAGTAGTCTACTGTATATGAACACATCTGTATTTTGTATTGCAATATGTCAATTTTTTTATTTACTCAATCCAATATTTATAACAATTAACAACATTTATAAACCGATGCCTTAGTTAAAATACATAAACCATTTTGAAAGTTGTAATTTTTCGTCAGTAAACTTATTTAATACTTGTGGGCTCGCCAAACCCCCCCCCCCCCCCTTAGGCATCCAAGTTATAAAAAAAAGGCTTGGGCGTCCTAGGGTCAATAACTTTATGATGTACACAGATTGTTCGATAAGCCACCGATAAAAACTTATGGATCTATCAATTTCAGCAAAGCTACTTGTCGATGTCAGGCAATGAAAACCTTGTAACTCCATTTTGCTAAATTTTACAACAGAAGGAAAACCAGTATCTTAAAAAATAATAGAGCGTGTACAGATAACGTTGCTACATGTAAACTGTACAGCAGAAGCCTTGTTGTTGACAGATTGGAGAAATCCCAACACTTTCAAATCTGTCCTTGATAGGGAGTTACCTGATTTTAAAAGTACGAGGTTTTCACAGGCAGCTCGAGTTAGGGGTCTTAACTGGTTACCATCGATACTGTATCTAGGGACAAAGGCTGAACTTTTGACGCAAGCCACACCAGGGATAACTAACCCAAAAAAGTAGCATTTCAGAAAACGTTTCCAATTAAAAGTCTACAGTGAACATGTAAGATTCATTATTTAACTGTCTAAAAGTTCACAATATGAATTAATGAGTTTAAAATTGAAAAAAAATGGAAATATTTAAAGTATTCAAAAGGATCCATTTACAGTATATGAACACTTATACTTTTTTAAAAAGAACAGAAAGTCAGTACTTATGACCACAAGAAATGCATATTTCAATTTTTATGTATGAACAAACATGGAAAGGGCATTTGGTATTACTAAAGACCGTTACAATAAAAATTCCTTTCCAGAAATTCAAAATGAGGCATTTCAGTACAGTAATGCAGCCAGAATGTGCATATGTAAGCAAATCTCTAGCATTAAACTATAATTTAGACAAATTAGAAAGTCCACGAACACCTATGGAAGACTGTAAATTCATGGAAACATAGAAAACATGTCTCAAGTTATGAGAAAAAGAAGACTTGTAATGTTTGGGCGTTTATATAGAATCAATACCAAAAAATGTTTCAATTTTACATGGGGTAAAAAGTGAATAAGATGGATCCACGAAGCAAAAAAGGATTTAGAAAACAATATGTATACAAAAGCTGAAGAGACAGCTGACAGAAATGTTTAGGTAAAAGATATTGAATACGGAAGTATTACAAGATAGAGAAGTAAAAAAAAATTGGTCAGAACTGCCCAGAGACAGGAAGAAAAAACACAGTGAACAGATCAAAGAGTACTGGGAGAAAAAGAAAGAACAACGAATAAAGAATTGTAATTGGCATTTCACCCTTACTTAGCTCGTCCAATTACAAATGTAATGTTACAACACTTTCCCAAATAATCAGCCTTCAAATGAAAGTTTCCAATTCAGTGGCCCACAAATTTTTACGTTTTGTTTTTTACAGAAACGAAAGTACCGTGCTTTATAGATTTGGATGCGCTGAACACTTGATCAAAGTGAAAACTGTTTCCTGTTGAGGCTTACAAGTAAATATCTTTTAGAGTCACAGTTCTGGGTCATTGTAAGAGCTACATGAAGGGCATTGTGACAAGGGATACTCTGCAGACGCTTCCAGTACAGGTTTTATAACACTGCATTACACAATGACTCATTTGTGCACCATTCAGTCACGTTAGCATTGTCGAATGTAGAAACCAGACACAATTTTAATTGACGTTTGTCACGTGTGTGTGCTCATGTGCTGCGTTAGTTCATTTGTTACAGGAAGGAGCGTCGTGGCGATTGGCAGTAAATTTATGTACGGTGAAGTGTTGAAATTGAAGAATTGTGTCATTACGCGCGTGTTCGCTCTCACACAAATGTCCCGCGCCTGCAGTAACTTGTTACATTTGTGCAGATGTTATTTGTGGTTCAAAAACGCGACTGTTGACTAAAACAGTGAAACAATCTTACGCCTTGTTGTGATTACGTAGGCTTTCCCGGCGTAATAGGTCTTGAAAGTCTCTTCGGGTTTGCTGCCGGATCCTAAAATCAGCTTGACTCGATATTTCGGCAATCCAACTGGTCGCCATCTTCAGGAAATGCTGCTTCCGCTGATGAGTCCCTCTGAGAACTGACGCCAGGCTGCAAATCGACGTCCTATACAGGCCACCGTTCAGTACACGGCGCAAGCGCTGTCCATCACGGTTGCTGCCCTCCAAGACAGGGAGGCGGCGCCGCCCTTAGTGGAACACTGCTGGCAACGATATATCGCACTCAGGGCCGCACCGAACAACGTTCAATTTTGATGCGAGATAATACAGGATTCCAAGTCTTGCTAAGGGGAAACCCATTGTCTCTGTTGATTAAATTATCAGCCAACCTAATTTCAATCGCCTTTTTTTAGAGACTGTTCCAAAAACTGGAAATGTTAGCAACTACCAAATTTCGTACTGTGTCCCTCATTTAAGCAGTTTTCTGCTACTGCCGATTTTTCCGGCTGTTGTAGCCTTGTATGACGGCGATGTTCCACACACCTGTCATGCACTGTGCGAATCGAACGGCCAATGTAAGCTTTCTCACATTGGCACGGAATTTTGTACACACCGGGTTCCCTAAGCCCAAAATCATCTTCCACAGAGCCGAGCAGTGCCCTAATCTTAGAAGGTGGACGGAAGACTCTCTTAACGTTAAAATTCCTTAACAGCCGGAAAAATCGGCAGTAGCAGAACAAGGCTTAAATGAGGGACACACTATGAAATTTGATGAAACTGTGCTAGTTGCCAACATTTCCAGTTTTTTTTAACAGTGTCTATAAAGAGGCGCTTGCAATTAGGTTGGCTGATAATTTAATCAAGCATGACATAGAATCCTGCATTATCTCGCATCAAAATTGAACGTTGTTCGGTGCGGCCCTGAGTGCGATGTATCGTTGCCAGCAGTGTTCCACTAAGGGCGGCGCCGCCTCCCTGTCTTGGAAGGCAGAGACCGTGATGGCCGGCGCATGCGCCGTGTACTGTGGCCTATAAAGGACGTCGATTTGCAGCCTGGCGCCAGTTCTCAGCGGGACTCATCAGCGGAAGCAGTATTTCCTGAAGATGGCGACCAGTTGGATCGCCGAAATATCGAGTCAAGCTGGTTTTAGGATCCGGCAGCAAACCCGAAGAGACTTTCAAAATCTTACGCCTTGTGTTTCGGTTGTCGAGTTGGAGACCAAATTAAATCATGGGCTCCACACGTACGTTGCGTGGTCATTTTCACTGAATGCTGGGCTGCATGGTAAGCACATTTCCATGAAGTTTGATGTATCTGCTATTTGGCGTGAAACCGACACCCATGCATCAAATGTGGAAATGTGTGTGAAATCTTATAGGACTTAACTGCTAAGGTCATCAGTCCCTAAGCTTACACACTACTTAACCTAAATTATCCTAAGGATAAACACACACACCCATGCCCGAGGGAGGACTCGAACCTCCGCCACCCATGCATCAAATTGCTATTTTTGTATGGTACCTCCCTTGAGGATAGGAATCAATACTAAGACGAATGGGAATGTTCGGTACCCTATATCCCATGTGTCATTCGCGTTGTGGCTCATGGCGAAGGGCTGTCACTTCCTGTTCCCCAAATGTACCACAGCCTACCACTCACAACGGTGATTTTGAACCGACACATACAGCCGAAAAAGTGCAATCATCCGCCAGCGACACTGACTCTACGTCTATAGCAACTACGTCACTTGGAAAATCACACAGAATCTCACAGCGTGGACTCAGTAATCAGATTAGGGATTCGTATCATGCATAAAGGCGATCTCTTGGCCTCGTGACTGCAGCTGTTGGATCTCCTCGCTGACAAAGTACGTGTGTCTGTGTTTCGGGAGTGTCAGAAAAAACTTGAGTGTCATTTCGTTGTTGAAGGCCATATCACATTCTGCTGTGTCTAACACCGAAAATGCACATAAAATACCTTCTGCACCATTCAAAAGTTTTCGCTGTTTAATATCTGTTGATAATTTGTACTGTACTTCCGATTCTCAGTCTGTAAGCCGTATTAAAGAAACTATATTTAATACGTAATCAATTTAATGTGTATTTATTTCTGACTGTATATAATTGATTGTAATTTTAATGAAAATATTGTAAATTGTTGGGCAATAACCAAGGGAACTTTATTTTAATATATCGATAGCAACGACGAAATGGCAGTAGCTGTGCCGTTGCCTGTCTTTGCATATAGAAAGTCTCTGTTGCGCTGCAAGCAGAGAGCAAGCAGAGCAGCTTGAGTGGAAGTGTTTACTGGTCGCTCCTGCAGAGGAGGTGTGCAGCTATGATGACGCCAGTATAAGAGCACCTTGTCGTTAACCCGCGGGTGTTGAGAGCATAGTAGGATGGACAGACGGAGGAAGCTGCAGTTCCAACTATTGCCTGTCCCGTAATCATCAGTGGCTCTGCAGACGACTCGGGGTTCTCACCCAGCAGCAGCAGAAGCAACAGCGGCAGCTGAGCATTGTCGTCGCCTACATTGTTCGACATCGGCACAGTTGCAACATCATTGAGAGATTGCACGGCACTCTCACTTCTGATTCGGTGTAGGGAATACGATCTACGGCGATTTGACTTCATACAGTGTGATGAAATGGTGGGCAGCAGTTTATGGTCTTGTTTGCATGCTCTAGGGAAAGAAATACGGTATGCTCTACCTGCGTTCAAAGGAACAGGGTGCCAACTTAAACGACTGCAGTAAAAGCACGGCGTTGGTGGGGCGACAAAGCGCGTTTTTTTTCTGGAGGAGGATACTGGTGTTTAACGTCCCGTCGACAACGTGGTCATTAGAGACAGAGCACAAGCTCGGATTAGGGAAGGATGGGGAAGAAAGTCGGCCGTGCCCTTTCAAAGGAACCATCCCAGCATTTGCCTAGAGTGATCTAGGGAAATCACAGGAAACCTAAATCAGGATGGCAGGACGCGGGATTGAACTGTCGTCCTCCCGAATGCGAGTCCAGTGTCCTACCACTACGCCACCTCGCCCGTCTCGTTTTTTTTTCTGGAGAATGGTGAGGAGACATTTCCAGACAGGCCATGCCGCAGTCGCATTGTGCAGAAACACATTAAGCTTTGGCGCCATATGTCCAGGTATACGGCCTAGTGCCAAAAAGTCGCTGACAGCGCATTGTAGGCCTTGTTAGCGAGCAAGCCGCCAAAAGAAATGTAAACGTTCTGCAAACGTCCATGGGACAGAAAAACTGGAGCCCAGACGTGCAGACTCTGTTTCAAAACATGTTTTGTCAATGCAATTTTATGGCCGTTCCCAGCAAACTTTGAAATAGACGCAACGGGGGAGATAACAAGCTGTTTATGGAGGGCTGTGCTTCCACCCTGTATTGTGTTAGCAAAAGACAAGTGGGAAAGAGGCCGCGAAGCTGAATTTTTTTCCGTTTTCTGCCAATAAACTTTAAGTCTCTGATTGGTCAAATCGGTTTGCGGTGCAAAGACCATTCACCAAGCTTAGAATGCCAGGCTCCAGCTCCTGATTGGCTTGTGCGAAATTGGGGGAAGTCAAAAAAGAGAAATGTGCTTCTGGAACCAAGCTGAGGAGGCAACACAGAGAAAGGGAGATTGGCACTCTTGTACAAGTCTCTTGTACTGGCACTTCGCTAGTAAAGAACTGCAGGTCTCTACCTAAACGGTGAGACTTGTGTCCTTTGCTAGGTTGCGACTTAGAGCCTGTGCCAGTAACCTTCTGGACTGTCAGAGGTACTGCTTATTTCATCATGGTCACAGCGAATGACGCGTGGGTGTACTTATTTGCCTTGAGTCGGCCGTCTAAACATTTGACGTATTCCGACACAGAAAGTCGTGGCACGGCGTGAAATTCGTTTGGCAGACCAGCAAACGGGTCCACCTGCGCACTGGATTCCGTCGGGGTTTCAGAGGCTCTTACCTGCATTCTGAATTAACCGAACGCGGGCCCGTGTACTTGCATTTTTCGGGAACGCGCATTTAATAACAGATTTCCGCCGTCCATGACTTCAGTCGCCGAACACATCGTAGTGTGCCGCCTTGACCAGTAGGAGGGTAAAGTATTCGCTGCTGCCACGTAGGGCTATAATATCTATTTCTCAGCACCCTGTTCTTTCGAAACATATTTTTCCTTTCTTTGTATGGTAGAATATAGATGCTTGGTGGTGGCGTAGTTCGATGCCATAACCTGGATTCATGTGTATGAAGTGAGATAGAGAGAGTAGTGTTGTGGTTAGTGTCGTGTGTCGATCCCCAGCAGATCAATTTGTCCACCAAAGGTCCCATTTTAGTAAGCCTTTTGTTAAATAAATATTTTTTTATATAATGATTCTTTAATAATTTTGTTGTCTTGTCTTGTTTAAGATCAATAAATCGATTGTGAATTAGACTACAACTTCTCCCTGAGTTCTGATTAACAATTGCTTCGCATTTTTATCGCAGTCTTCCTTCGCATTTTTATGGCAGTCTAGATCAGAAACATAAGGAGCAGCTTTTTCATTTGGTGTCCACTGCATGGATCTTTCACTTCGTTAACAATAATCTTCTTTCATTGTAAGCCCGTAAAGTGGTAGGTATAGTATTTTAGAGGCTTTACCCGGTGACATTTCTTTCACAAAATATGACTAATGATAGCAATCTGCAGTAGTTAAAACTTGTTGGGCACCTCTGCTGTCATTGTCCTCAGACATTATAAAGAAGCAGGGTCCCTGTCCATTCCATGCACTCACCGAGTGTTGTAAGAATATGAAAACTGATTAACTATTTACTGCCAGTTTTGCTTTTTTTGGTAATAACCAGTTTCAGTCTAAATTTTCAGCCTCAGTAACTGTTCGTTCTTGTATTTCATAACAGAGGCCTACCTAATTTACAATTTTGAGTATTAACTTCATTCGCTTAAAGTAAAATAAAATTTCACTGCCAAAACAAATGACTAAACATACATCACAAACTAAGACTGCGCTATTTCATTTATTCTGTATTTAACTTAGCGGCTGACTTCTGCTGGTCTGGTATGTATTTTTTTGTTGTTGTATTAAAAGTAAAATGAGTTGCTCATTTGCTCGAAGGGAATTCAATTTAATCTTTCACTAATCAAAAGTACGTTGCTTGTCCTTTTCTAAATTTTGCATTACGTTACAATGAGGTTACTAATTGTATTTCTTTTTACATAACAAAGTTTTAACTAAAACATTTATTTAATCAGTAACTCCATTTAACCTTACTTTCAAAATTTATTGTTTCGGAGTAAATAACTTCAAATTCATTGCTTTCTGATTCATTTATTTTCTGGTGAACTGTTGTGTTGTGGAAAAGCGTGAATCCTTCTGTTGCCACGACAGTGATTATTTGCTTAAATTTCCTTGCCATTATCTTTCCTACGATTCTGGAGATTCATTGCCCTAGCGGGCTCATGACCATTTAATTATGCCCTTTTTAGTTAATCAGTATTTTTTGTATTGTCAGTACTTTTTTGTATTAAATATTTCGTGGTACCCTTTTCCCCCTGTGTCGTTCGTGAGCGATTGCACTATATTCCACCCATTTCAAAATTATCATCAATCAGTATTTAGCTTAGGTTTAGAATAGATTCTTCCTTCAGAACAGTCTCTAGTACACTTTCCTCCAACTAACCTGCGTTATTTTCCTTACTCACTGCAAAATTTCATTAGGCATATGCGATCACGGTCAGCTATGCCTCAGTCCAGTAGGCCGATTACGAACGAGGAGGTTACAAATGACATTAACGGTTTGTTGGAAGACCTGAACACTACATATAAATTAGACGAGTGGAGGCTCATTATACTCACAGATGGCTCAAAAACAAACATAAAGGCAATACTGTTACACAATAGTAATCAAAGGTCACTTCTCCCAGTCGCATATGCTACCGTAACTGAAGAAACTTACACCACATTGAAATGCCTTGTACACTGCGTTAATTACGAGTACAATAAACATGACTGGATGGTATGTGGAGCTTTCACAATCATTGCGATGCTGTTGGCTTTGCAAGGGGGTTACTGAGTATTGCTGCTACCTGTGCGAGTGGAACAGTCTACATCTACATCCAAACTCCGCAAGCCACCTGGCGGTGTGTGGTGGAGGGTACTTTGAGTACCTCTATCGGCTCTCCCTTCTGTTCCAATCTCGTTTTGTTCGTGGAAAGAAAGATTGTCGGTATGCCTCTGTGTGGGCTCTATCTCTCTGATTTTATCCTCATGGTCTCTTCGCGAGATATACGTAGGAGGGAGCAATATACTGCTTGATTCCTCGGTGAAGGTATGTTCTCGAAACTTTAACAAAAGCCCGTACCGAGCTACTGAGCGTCTCTCCTGCAGAGTCTTCCACTGCAGTTTATCTATCATCTCCGAAACACTTTCGCGATTACTAAATGATCCTGTAACGAATCGCGCTGCTCTCCGTTGGATCTTCTCTATCTCTTCTATCAACCCTATCTGGAACGGATCCCACACTGGTGAGCAGTATTCAAGCAGTGGGCGAACAAGTGTACTGTAACCTACTTCCTTTGATTTCGGATTGCATTTCCTTAGGAGTCTTCCAATGAATCTCAGTCTGACATCTGCTTTATCGACGATCAACTTTATATGATCATTCCATTTTAAATCACTCCTAATGCTTACTCCCAGATAATTTATAGAATTAACTGCTTCCAGTTGCTGACCTGCTATATTGTAGCTAAATGATTAGGGATCATTCTTTCTATGTATTCGCGGCACATTACACTTGTCTACATTGAGATTCAATTGCCATTCCCTGCACCATGCGTCAATTCGTTGCAGATCCTCCAGCATTTCAGTACAATTTTCCATTTTTACAACCTCTCGTTATACTACAGCATCATCCGCAAAAAGTCTCAGTAATCTTCCGATGTTATCCACAAGGTCATTTATGTATATTGTGAATAGCAACGGTCCTACGACACTCCCCTGCGGCACACCTGAAATCACTCTCACTTCGAAAGACTTCTCTCCATTGGCAATGACATGCTGCGTTCTGTTGTCTAGGAACTCTTCAGTCCAATCACACAATTGGTCTCATAGTCCGTATACTGTTACTTTCTTCATTAAACGGCTGTGGGGAACTGTATCGAACACCTTGCGGAAGTCAAGAAACACGGCATCTACCTGCGAAACCGTGTCTATGGCCTTCTGAGTCTCGTGGACGAAACGCGCGAGCTGGATTTCACACGACCGTCTTTTTCGGAACACATGCTGATTCCTACAGAGTAGATTTCTAGTCTCCAGAAAAGTCATTATACTCGAACACGCGCAAGAGAGAAACACTACACACAGAGGGAAAGGCCTCCGCGAACAGCTGTGGTGCCTGGGTCAAAAAATATTGCCAGGGAACCGCTAGTGAGTCGGAACAAAATTTTTCTCCCGCCGCTGCACATTAAGTTGGGATTCATCACAGCACCTGTTAAGGCTGTGCACAGGAATGAGACAGTGTAAGAAGTTTCCGCGACTCAGCACAGAGAAGATCTCAAAGGGGACATTCATTGGTACACTGATGCGCCAGGTGTTGAGAGACAGTCTGCGTACTTTGAGTCCACTTTAACACTTGATCAGCAGCATGTGTTGCATTGTTTTCGTACGGGGACAACAATGTACTCGGGAAGCAGGAGACCCGAAAATTACAGGTACCTTGTGGACGAAGTCATTCACGGTTACAAGGTCAATAGTTGCAACAAGGCCTATAAGGTAAACTAAATTTATTTCATTTCGAAATGTCCTCGTGGAACCACCCGCCTTGCTCATCACTGAACGTACAATGGATCCCTGGGAACCAGGACATTTTTCTCGTGAAACAGCGGTACATAGGACGGTGGGCTAGAGCTACTTTGGCTGATTTCTGCTGGACGCTACAGACAGATACTGCAGACATTGCCCACAAGAGGAAGGCAAAGAAGCGAAGTGAATAAATGAGGTAAGTTCAGTTAGCATATACACTACTGGCCATTAAAATTGCTGCACCAAGAACAAATGCAGATGATCTACGGGTATTCATTGGACAAATGTATTATACTAGAACTGACATGTGATTACATTTTCACGCAATTTGGGTGCATAGATCCTGAGAAATCAGTACCCAGAACAACCAACTCTGGCCGCAATAACAGCGTTGATACGCCTGGGAATTGAGTCAAACAGAGCTTGGATGGCGTGTACAGGTACAGCTGCCCATGCAGCTTCAACACGATACCTCAGTTCATCGAGAGTAGTGACTGGCGTATTGTGACGAGCCAGTTGCTCGGGCACCATTGACCAGACGTTTTCAGTTGGTGAGAGATCTGGAGAATGTGCTGGCCAGGACAGCAGTCGAACATTTTCTGTATCCAGAAAGGCCCGTACAGGACCTGCAACATGCGGTCGTGCATTATCCTGCTGAAATGTAGGGTTTCGCAGGGATCGAATGAAGGGTAGAGCCACGGCTCGTAACACGTCTGAAATGAAACGTCCACTGTTCAAAGTGCCGTCAATGCGAACAAGAGATGACCGAGACGTGTAACCAATGACACCCCATACCATCACGCCGGGTGATACGCCAGTATGGCGATGACGGATACACGCTTCCAATGCGCGTTCACCGCGATGTCGCCAAACGCGGATGCGACCATCATGATGCTGTAAACGGAACCTGGATTCATCCGAAAAAATGACGTTTTGCCATTCGTGCACCCAGGTTCGTCCTTCAGTACACCATCGCAGGCGCTCCTGTCTGTGATGCAGCGTCAAGGGTGACCGCAGCCATCGTCTCCGAGCTGATAGTCCATGGTGCTGCAAACGTCGTCGAACTGTTCGTGCGGTTGGTTGTTGTCTTGCAAACGTCCCCACCTGTTGACTCAGGACTCGAGACGTAGCTGCACGATCCGTTACAGCCATGCGGATAAGATGCCTGTCATCTCGACTGTTTGTGATACGAGGCCGTTGGGGTCCAGCACGGCGTTCCGTATTACCCTCCTGAACCCACCGATTCTATATTCTCATTGGATCTCGACCAACGCGAGCAGCAATGTCGCGATACGATAAACCGCAATCGCTATAGGCTACAATCCGACCTTTATCAAAGTCGGAAACGTGATGGTACGCATTTCTCCTCCTTACACGAGGCATCACAACAACGTTTCACCATGCAACGCCGGTCAACTGCTGTTTGTGTATGAGAAATCGTTTGGAAACTTTCCTCATGTCAGCACGTTGTAGGTGTCGCCACCGGCGCCAACCATGTGTGAATGCTCTGAAAAGCTAATCATTTGCGTATCACAGCATCTTCTTCCTGTCGGTTAAATTTCGCGTCTGTAGCACGTCATCTTGGTGGTGTAGCAATTTTAATGGCCAGTAGTGTACATCGGATTGCTTTCGGTAGCAACTTACGCGAAACGTTTAGTCCCGACTTACTTGTAACACTGAGCTAGGAGACAGCTTTAGCCGTGACGTTCGTGTCAGCGCATCGAAATCTACAATGACCTTTTATTTCGTTTCTGCAAAAAAATCCACTGTGGGCCAGTGTTACCATACTTGCTGATTTTGAGATACACGACGTATCAATGAAGCTTCTTATAATACGAAATTTCTTGGCATATTAAAACTGGGGACTAAACTGGGACTAGAAAATACGACCTTTGCCTTTTGTGGGCAAGTACCTTACATACTGAACTATCCTAGATGCCTTCCGGCCAGCCCTCGCAGCTCTACTTCCGACAGTATCTTTCTCTTACCTTGCAAACTTCACAGGAAATCAGCGAACACCCCGCTGCAGAGTGAAAATTCGTTCTGGAAGCAATACCTTTGGCTGAGGCTAAGCTATTTCTTCGCAAAGTTCTTCGTTCCAGTTGTGCGCCCCGCGAGGTATGCATGATAACTTCTCTGACGTAAAGTAGATACAGCACTTGGTCACGAAGGGCGAACGTCTGAGGTTTTCATCCGTGCCCGGCAGACTGTTTTAATTTGTCATGAAGTTTCAAATTAGCGCCCACTCAGCTGGAAAGTGAAAATTTGTTCCGGATAATTATAATATTTTCGTAACTTTGTTATTTTAAAATATCACTTTCCATACTGAGCGAAGCCAAACATCCTGTCTGCTTTCTAACATGGTCATTCGAAGCCTGGTTTTGATCATCTTCAGTTTTGAAAAAAGACGTTTCTGCAGTGTTCTTCGTCATCATCATCATCATATTAGATACAGGCTCCAAGGTGGATGCCATTTTCCTTGACTTCCGGAAGGCGTTCGATACTGTTCCGCACTGTCGCCTGATAAACAAAGTAAGGGCCTACGGAATATCAGACCAGCTGTGTGGCTGGATTGAAGAGTTTTTAGCACACAGAACACAGCTTGTTGTTCTCAATGGAGAGACGTCTACAGACGTTAAAGTAACCTCTGGCGTGCCACAGAGGAGTGTCATGGGACCATTACTTTTCACAATATATATAAATGACCTAGTAGATAGTGTCGGAAGTTCCGTGCGGCTTTTCGCGGATGATGCTGTACTATACAGAGAAGTTGCAACATTAGAAAATTGCAGCGAAATGCAGGAAGATCTGCAGCGGATAGGCACTTGGTGCAGGGAGTGGCAACTGACCCTTGACATAGACAAATGTAATGTATTGCGAATACATAGAAAGAAGGATCCTTTATTGTATGATTATACGATAGCGGAACAAACACTGGTAGCAGTTACGTCTGTAAAATATCTGGGAGTATGCGTGCGGAACGATTTGAAGTGGAATGATCAGATAAAATTAATTGTTGGTAAGTCGGGTGCCAGGTTGAGATTCATTGGGAGAGTCCTTAGAAAATGTAGTCCATCAACAAAGGAGGTGGCTTACAAAACACTCGTTCGACCTATACTTGAGTATTGCTCATCAGTGTGGGATCCGTACCAGGTCGGGTTGACAGAGGAGATAGAGAAGATCCAAAGAAGAGCGGCTCGTTTCGTCACAGGGTTATTTGGTAAGCGTGATAGCGTTACGGAGATGTTTAGCAAACTCAAGTGGCAGACTCTGCAAGAGAGGCGCTCTGCATCGCGGTGTAGCTTGCTGTCCAGGTTTCGAGGGGGTGCGTTTCCGGATGAGGTACCGAATATATTGCTCCCCCCTACTTATACCTCCCGAGGAGATCACGAATGTAAAATTAGAGAGATTAGAGCGCGCACGGAGGTTTTCCGGCAGTCGTTCTTCCCGCGAACCATACGCGACTGGAACAGGAAAGGGAGGTAATGACAGTGGCACGTCAAGTGCCCTCCGCCACACACCGTTTGGTGGCTTGCGGAGCAGAGCGAACGAGGTATTAGGAAAAGTAATATCTGACTTTTTTGCAAATTATTTCAAATTTTCGCCATGTCTCTTTGAAACTCAGGGTGAGAAGCCTTGAACTGAAGCTGTTCATTCCCTGGTTGATTGTCCAGGGCAGTGTTGTATGAGGGTCTGCCAAAAAGTTCCCTGAATTTCGTCGCACACGTTTATTACCCTACTGTCCGCCCCCGGTAGCTGAGTGGTCAGCGTGACAGAATGTCAATCCTAAGGGCCCGGGTTCGATTCCCGGCTGGGTCGGGGATTTTCTCCGCTCAGGGACTGGGTGTTGTGTTGTCCTAATCATCGTAATTTCATCCCCATCGACGCGCAAGTCGCCGAAGTGGCGTCATCTCGAGAGACTTGTACCAGGCGAACGGTCTACCCGACGGGAGGCCCTCGTCACACGATATTATATATTACCCTACTATAGATACACGTCTTCTTAATTGCATTCACAGTTTTCTTCTTTTGCACACACGCACTTGTTCCATCGCTCCCGCCATTGCTGAAACGACGACGAAAGTCTTGTTTCATTATCTTCCGACGTCAAGCCTTCGAGTTGGTTTTGATGTCTTCTACGGCGGCAAAACGGTTACATTTGAGGCTTTTTTTTAATTTTGGGGAAGATCTGGAAACCTGAGGCTGCTAAATCCGGTGAGTAGGGAGGCTGGTGGCAGAGTGAAATGTTCGTTTCTGCGACCCACGTCACCTCAACAAACGAGTTGCGGTATAGAGCATTGTCGCGACGCAGCGTCTATCCTCCTTGGCATTTCGCGGGACGTTTTCTTCGGATTGCCTCCCTGAGTCGTTTCAAAACCTACACATTGGAAGGACCGTTAACATTTGGTCCAGCTGGTACAAATTCACGGTGCACCATACCTTCCTTATTGCAAAAAGCAATGACCATCACTTTCGTATTCGATTTGACATGTCGCTCTATCTCTGGTGGAGGAGAGGACGTTCTGTGCAATTCTGACAATGGCCCTTTTTGCTCCGTATCGAACGCATACACCCAGTTCTCAACACGAGTAACGATTGTCTCAAGAAACATCGGATCCTCCGTGCTTTTTCTCTAAATATATGGCGACAGTGAAAAACGAGTACACATTTGTCCGGAGTCAGCATCCGCGGGACAAAATTTATACTGACACGTTTCATCTTCAAATCAAGGATTGCGTGGATCGATCCATGGGAGACCTGTAAACCTTGTGCCAATTCGTCGATGGTCAACCGTCGGTCTGACGTGATTAACTGCTTCACGTGCTCGACCATTTCTTCGTTTCTGGAGGCTGATGGGCTTTCAATGTGGAACTCGTCTTCCAACGATTCCTGCCCATCCCGAAATCTTGGAAACCACTCGTAAATGGCTGTTTTCTTTAAAGCACTGTCCCGCTAAACTGCTTGTAATGTTAACAAAGTCTTTGCAGAAGATTTCCCCAATCTGCACATCAATTTTATGTTCGGCCTTTACCCGAACTACGACATCGTGCCAACAGATCACCATACACTGTCACCCGTAAAGAAACAAAATAAACAGAGAAAGTTGTGTAAATTATTTCAGAGTAATCAAGAATAATTACGAGCGTTGCTCAGAAAGTAATGCTCTGCGTGCTGAAGTCATACCCGATGACCCTGCACTCCATAATGCCAGGAGTAACACCGATCTGCCTCTCCATAATACTGGGACTCTCCCCAGGTCGTCCCCACACCCAGCAACAGCCATCGGGGGTAGTGGAGGACCTCGATTCATCGCTCAACACAATTCGATGCCAGTCATCGGCAGTCCATGAGTCACGCTCACATCACCACTCCAAACGCAGCCGTTTGTGATGTTGAATTAACAGCAACCTGCGTCTGGGACGGTAATTATCTTGTCGGGCTGTTGCTAGTCTCCGACCAATGGTTTCCACGTGCTTGGTGCACAATATGGCAGTCCTTTCATGTGTGGTCAGACGCGGTCAAGCGGAGCCTTCATAACGAGTATGCCTGCTCTAGCGTTCTGTTTCACTCCAGCAACAGGCTACTGTCATATCCGAATGCAGCTGCATCTAGATGCTGCTCGATATTTTCAGCCCACAAAATAGACATCAAAAATGGGGAACTGCTTGAAACTCTGTCAGGTGCTGATAATGCTGTCTCACACGATTACGCAACATCTCCGTGTCCTGCACACCGATCACTCAACATCTGACGCTGTTCACGCCTATTATAAAACCTACCAGGCCTTGTACGAGTAATAACACTAAACAGCACTATTAAACTCTTGAACATCCAGCAGACAGCAGCTGCAGAAATATCGATACAATAGGAATCATAAAGCCAACCAGTTGCACGTCTCAAAAGTTTATTGAGATCTTTACCCAGCAAAGAAGGGAAAGCAGAAAGATGGAAGGAGTATACAGAGGGTCTATACAGGGGCGATGTACTTGAGGACAGTATTATGGAAATGGAAGAAGATGTAGATGAAAATGAAATGGGAGATATGATACTGCGTGAAGAGTTTGACAGAGTACTGAAAGACCTTAGTCAAAACAAGGCCCCTGGAGTAGACAGCATTCCATTAGAAATACTGACGGCCTTGGGAGAGGCAGGTCTGACCAAACTCTACCATCTGGTGAGCAAGATGTATGAGACAGACGAAATACCCCCAGACTTCAAGAAGAATATAATAATTCCAATCCCAAAGAAAGCAGGTGTTGACAGATGTGAAAATTACCGAACTATCAGTTTAATAAGTCACAGCTGCAAAATACTAACGCGAATTCTTTACAGACGAATGGAAAAACTGATGGAATCCGACCTCGGGGAAGATCAGTTTGGATTCCGTAGAAATGTTGGAACACGTGAGGCAATACTGACCTTACGACTCATCTTAGAAGGAAGATTAAGAAAAGGCAAACCTACGTTTCTAGCATTTGTAGACTTAGCGAAAGCTTTTGACAATGTTGACATGAGTACTCGCTTTCAAATTGTGACGGTGGCAGGGGTGAAATACAGGGAGCGAAAGGCTATTTACAATTTGTACCAAAACCAGATTTTAGTCATAAGAGTCGAGGGGCATGAAAGGTAAGCTGCGGTTGGGAAGGGAGTGAGACAGGGTTGTAGCCTCTCCCCGATGTTATTCAAGCTGTATATTGAGCAAGCAGTAAAGGAAACAAAAGAAAATTTTTGAGTAGGAATTAAAACCCACGGAGAAGAAATAAAACACTTTGAGGTTCGCCGATGGCATTGTAATTCTGTCAGAGCTGGCAAAGGACTGGGAAGAGCAGCTGAACGAAATGGACAGTGTCTTGAAAGGAGAATATAAGACGAACATCAACATAAGCAAAACGAGAATAATGGAATGTAGTCGAATTAAATCGGGTGATGCTGCGGGAATTAGATTAGGAAATGAGACACTTAAAGTAGTAAATGAGTTTTGCTACTTGGGGAGCAAAATAACTGATGATGGTCGAAGTAGAGACGATATAAAATGTAGACTGGCATTGGCAAGGAAAGTGTTTCTGAAGAAGAGAAATTTGTTAACATCGAGTATAGATTTAAGTGTCAGGAAGTCGTTTCTGAATGTATTTGTGTGGAGTGTAGCCATGTATGGAAGTGAAACGTGGACTATAAATAGTTTAGACAAGAAGAGAATAGAAGCTTTCGAATTGAGGTGCTACAGAAGAATGCTGAAGATCAGATTAGTAGATCACATAACTAAGGAGGAGGTATTGAATAGAATTGGAGAGAAGAGAAATATGTGGCACAGCTTGACTAGAAGAAGGGGTCGGTTGGTAGGGCATATTCTGAGGCATCAAGGGATCACCAATTTGGTACTGGAGGGCAGTGTAGAGGGTATAAATCGTAGAGGGAGACCAAGAGATGAATACACTAAGCAGATTCAGAAGGATGTAGGCTGCAGTAGGTACTGGGAGATGAAGAATCTTGCACAGGATAGAGTAGCATGGAGAGCTGCATCAAATCAGTCTCTGGACTGAAGACCACAACAACAACAAGAACAACCCAGCTTTCACAAATACAAACCTGTCTTCCTCAGTAGAAGTAATAACAACGAAAAATAGCCTATATTACAACCAGTAGAGTAAAAAATAAACATTAAAAATTACATACCAGAGAAATATTAAGTAAACTTCCATGTCGCATATTGCGTGAAAAGAGAAACGAAGTCATAGGGCTTAGTCAACAATTAAATAATCCAGTTATATGCTATGGCATAGCCATATGACTTAGTCAACAGTAAAAATGATCCGTGTAAAATTTAAGGCAGATGTGCATCGTAGACACAGACAGAGCTACCAGGACAGAACGGACAGACCAGCTGGAAACTTGTGGTCAGGCGGTGCTGACATAGCAGCCTATGCGAAAAACAAAAGTCATCTGACATGTTAATAAAATTACGTTAAAATTGCATTAAAGTAACAGTCATACAACAAAAATTATAAAAACAGCATACACTATGTGATCAAAAGTATCCGGACACCGCCAAAAACTTACGTTTTTCACATTAGGTGCATTGCGCTGCCACCAACTGCCAGGTACTCCAATCAGCGACCTCAGCAGTCATTAGACACCGTGTAGAGAGCAGAATGGGGCGCTCCGCGGAACTCAGGGACATCGAACGTGGTCAGGTGATTGGGTGTCACTTGTTTCACACTCCTGGACACCCCTAGGTCCACTGTTTCCGACGTGATAGTGAAGTGGAAACGTGAAGCGACACGTACAGCACAAAAGCGTACTGACCGATCACGTCTGTTGACTGACAGAGACCGCTGACGGTTGAAGAGGGTCGAGATGTGTAACAAGCAAACATCTGTTCAGACCATCACACAGGATTTCCAAACTGCATCAGGATCGCCGGCCGGATTGGGCGAGCGGTTCTAGGCGCTACAGTCTGGAATCGTGCGATCGATACGGTCGCAGGTTCGAATCCTGCCTCGGGCATGGACGTGTGTGATGTCCTTAGGTTAGTTAGGTTTAAGTAGTTCTAAGTTCTAGGTGACTGATGACCTCAGAAGTTAAGTCCCATAGTGCTCAGAGCCACCTCTTTTTTTTTTATTTATTTTTTTTTTTTTTCATAAGGATCCACTGAAAGTACTATGACAGTTAGCTGGGCGGTGAGAAAACTTCGATTTCATGGTCGAGCTGCTGCTGATAAGCCACACATCACGCCGGTAAATACCAAACATGCAGCTCGCTTGGTGTAAGAAGCGTAAATATTGGACTATTGAACAGTGTAAATACTTTGTGTGGAGTGACCAATCACGGTACACAACATGGCGATCCGATGGCAGGGTGTGGATTTGGCGAATGTCCGGTAAACGTCATCTGCCAGCGTGTGTAGTGCCAACGATAAATTTAGGATGCGGTGGTATTATGGTGTGGTCGTGTTCTTCATGGAGGGACCTTGCACCCCTTGTTGTTTTGCGTGGTAATATCACGGCACAGGACTATACTGATGTAAGCACTTTCTTGCTTCCCACTGTTGAAGAGCAATTCGGGGATGGCGATTGCATCTTCAACACGATCGAGCACCTGTTCATAATGCACGGCCTGTGGCGGAGTGGTTACACGACAATAACATCCCTGTAATGGGCTGGCCTGTACAGAGTCCTGACCTAAAGCCTATACAACACGTTTGGAATGTTTTGGAACGCCGGTGTCGTGCCAGGCCTCACCGATCGACATCGACACCTCTCCTCAGTGCAGCACTCGGTGAAGAATGGGCTGCCATTCGTCAAGAAACTTTCCAGCACCTTGCAACCTCCCCAGAGAAATTTGAAAGTCAATGACAATTAAATGTTAACGAGAATAGAACCTAGTGTAACCTCCCCGCAACAATAAAATTTAATGACAATTATATGAGAACTAGCAATCTGAGCCAAATGTAAGCTGTCCACAAAAATGAAAGTCAATTAAAAAAAATGAAATCTCAGTGACAATGAAAACGCAAATAGACCGAAATGTCGATCTTAGGCCCTGTTCTTACCTCAGTAAAATTGCATCTGCTCTTATTTTTCGCCATAGCTTGGAGGAAATGCATCGCAAAAATTCTTTGAACTTTAGTAAATTTTTTCTTTAAGGAAATGCATGGGAAATTTTCTTTCAATAAAATGTTTGATTTGTTAAAATGCTTGGTTTGAAAACAAAATTATTATTGGGGCGATTCTTGAACAAATTAATTACACTTAAGATGCATTACATTATCAGATGAGCGCAATGCTGCTTCATTACCTTATTTAAAAAATATACCTCGTCCTGAATCTTGACCAGAGCCCCATGTCGACGCCCGCCGACTCCTCACACACAACTGCACCTGCCGACTCCCTACATGCAACTCCGACTGTCTCGCGCGCGCTACTAGCCCTGACTGGGTGCAACTAGCAACTGCCACTACTGACTCCCTACATGCAACTGAACTCTCGCGCGGTCAAGCGCAGACTAGCAACTCTCTGGTCAAAGATTTTATCATGCCTCGCCATCGCTGCTACCGAGTACATACGCGTTTCAACCTGATTGCACGTATGCCTACGAGAGTGGAAGCTGTCATCAAGGAGGAGGAGGATATTAGTGTTTAACGTCCCGTCGACAACGAGGTCATTAAAGACGGAGCGCAAGCTCGGGTGAGGGAAGGATGGGGAAGGAAATCTGCCGTGCCCTTTCAAAGGAACCATCCCGGCATTTGCCTGAAGCGATTTTAGGGAAATCACGGAAAACCTAAATCAGGATGGCCGGAGACGGGATTGAACCGTCGTCCTCCCGAATGCGAGTCCAGTGTGCTAACCACTGCGCCACCTCGCTCGGTCTGTCATCAAGGCTAAGGGTGGGCCAACACCATATTGAATTCCAGCATTACCGATGGATGGCGCCACGAACTTGTAAGTCACTTTCAGCCAGGTGTCCGGATACATTTGATCACGTAGTGTATAATCCTGCGCAAATAGTGAACAAAACTACGACGCACATTAAAGTAGGATAATGACAGATTGCGTCTTTGGGAAAAGTAAAATCACGAAACAGCCCGGAAACCCGATACATCTGTTATCTCAATTTAAGGACAGGCTGAAAGCTATCGAAAAAGTTTCTATTTTTAAGCTGCAATTGTTCTTTAAGGATAAAGCCCCTAAAACCGAAATTTTGCTTCAAAAAATGGCTCTAAGCGCTATAGGACTTAACATCTGAGGCCATCAGTCCCCTGGAACTTAGAACTACTTAAACCTAACTAACCTAGGGACATCACACACATCCATACCCGAGCCGGGATTCGAACCTGCGCCCCTAGCAGCCACGTGGTTCCGGACTAAAGCGCCTAGAACCGCTCGACTACAGCGACCGGCGAAATTGTGCTTCAGATTTTTTCGAATTCCTCCAGCAAGTCAAATCTAAAACCCTTCTCTTCCCTATGCAAAATAAATCGTGTCACCAAATTTAATAGGGGAGTGTGCACGTTGTATGAGATGCTCGGCGTAAGTGCATCCGTGAACGTTACCTCCTCCTGTAGCCAGTTAATGTTCTTTGGATCTAACATTGGCAGCTCTCCCTGTCTGCTCTACATACAAACAAAGACAATCATTACACCTTATTTTATAGACGCAAGAATGAGAAAATGGTTCGTTATTAACTTTAAGGCGTGATTTAAATTTTCCCCATGACTGTTGTTAGCTGAAAACGAAACTTTAAATCCGACTTATCTAATATGAAACGTTTCACAGAAATAGTATGAAAAAGAAATTCCCTTCCTCTTTATCTTCTTTTTTCAGTTTGTAATCTCCTAGAGAGGAACATTTTTAACGGTTTTGCTATCGAATATTCGTTGTACTAATGACGGTTCTTAGCCTTTAGTACTGGCTATAGTTTCCATAAATTTATCTGTATTATACTCTGGTGGCTGTTCTGCTCATCACAGTGAATTGCAGCGCTGATCATTTACATAACTGTTAATAGTGTGTGGGAGTACAACCTTGTCTTCTGGTTGCTTGGGTGCCTCAGTTATATTTTTCTTTTTTTCGGGCAGTGTATATTGCTTACTGAACTTGTAATCGACGTACTCAGGTACTTTCTGGTACATTCGGTTTTAGATATGGCGTTACGGTAGCGCAGCGCAGCGTATCTTGGTTTATATGATGGTTAATTATCTTATTTTTATTCTGTCTACTGATCCGAAATTGCTTCCATGAACCAGAAACCAGCTGTAAGAACGGAAATAGATGCAATCTAAAGGATACTAAAGTTTCTTGCACAACAATTGATGACGCATTTTCTTCTGAAAACGAGAATTTGTTCATCTTCAAAACGAAAAATGGCGGGAAATCTTTTCTGAGAACATGAGTTTATTTTTAAGCTTTGCCCCGAATTTTAAAATTTCTGCATGGCAAGCTTAGCCACCTGAGCTGTATCCACTATTGTAGTGCTGAATGCAAGCACATAGTGGGTCCGATTTTCGTAATCTCGCGTTCTGTCCGCCTGCCCTGAAGTTAATCATGTGGTCAGCGCAGAGCAGTTAGTTCCCGCATCAGTCGCCGCGCAGTGGAGTCGCTCGTTGCTTCCTTGGCCGCGAGTCGTCGCATTGTCTGCCAACGGCAGCGTTCTCTCAGAAACAAGCGCGTATCGATTCTGAGCCACCGTCGGATTCAATTCGGCTCATGCATACAGCACGGCACTCCGGGGCTTTCAAGAGAAAAATTGCTTTCGTGGCTCGCCATTTGCCCCGAGGGAAATTGAATCTCAAGTTGCGATTTGTTGACCTTTGCCTCTCTTCTTTTTTTTTTTTTTTACGTCTGTAAAATCTTCAGCAAATATTCTGGTAATTGAGTTGCGTACACCAGAGGTTTCTCTTTCAAAAGTTTAAAACTGCACGGGGACAATGCTACGTGTCGGTGAAGGCAGAGAAAGATAAAAAGCGAGATCTTGACGTGAGTATCGTCGATGCTGGTCCGGACTCGCCCATGAAAAATAGAAATATATTGCGTCAGTTCTGGATTTCAATTAGCACCGGGAGCGTTCGGATGTAGTACAAAATGCAAGAAATATATGAACTAGCGTTTCCTGTGAAAAATGAAGATGTAAAGGTAACATTCGCTTAGGGAGTGCTTATTTCATGTGTATAACTCTCACATGTTCTAATAGTGTAGATCTGTAAGTCAGGCAGATACTAAGAAGAAGCAGAGCCTTCGTCTGATCATTTTCTGCTTCGTTACCACGATGGTTCAGTTGACTCATGTTTACTTGGGACCACAAGTTTTTGATATTTTTTGGCAACTCGGCAAGTAATTCCGGATTAATGGAACGCTTGTACTGTGGCAAAAACCAATAATCTGAAACGTTGTGTTTTTTCAGGCGTTTACCACTGACAGCTTCACAAAAACCTAACGAGGTTTGCACACATTTCACAATAGGAACATTTTCATCTTCCCCCAGCAGCAGATTTTTCAGTTTTTATTTATTGTTCTAATGCAAGAGAAATTTCTGTCAGGGCGTTGAACTTTTCCAACACCCAGAGAGGTCGATGAGCTAATTTATTACCTCTCAACCGCCCGCGGACAGTCTCCATCATTAACTGTTCGAGGCTTTTTGCGACTCACTGCGCACAAAATTTCGGAACATGAGAAACGTTTCGCTCCAAATGTGTGAAAGGAAGTCATTTGTAATGTAATGGAGTTGAGTGTCGTGGTAATTGCGAGTTTCGCAAATTCCGCGTTAATTACTTCTTCATTATTATTGTAGCGACGGACGAGCAGCGCGGCGGTTAGTTCATTAACTGTGACTGCAAAAAATAAAAAAAATAAAAAATAGATTCACCAAAAAGTCCCTGTGGAGGCGCTGGTTGCGCGAAAAATTGACCCGCGTCGAACAACGCACAATTAGCCGGGGTTTCCACTCTGCATCCGAATAAATCACCAATTAAAGATACCGATCGGAGCCCTAAACAGATTAAACTTCACGCCCGAAACTGAATTTTACACCACGTCGAGGGGCAGCGCTTTCATTAAGGGAACGATTCGTTACGTTTTTTATAACAAGGTTACAATAAATATCTAATAAATGGATTATCCGGTATGTACGTAAGCTTCAAAAACGTTGCGCGAATCACTATGGCAGAAACGGACGTGCGGAAAAACGTGGCGCATGTATTTAATAAACAGAGTATTATATCTGTTATTCCATTTAATCTAGCTGAAGAAATATGTGCCAAAAGAAGTAACAGTAGACAAAACTGTAGAAAATGTAAGTTACGAAATTCTTTAGTCTATCGGTCCACTAGGGTTTGAAGTGTGAAATACATGTGAGTAACTTGTCAAACTCTCAACCATATTTTTGCTGACGTTTGTCATATGAGCGTTAGGTTGTAGTTTAAGGCACGGTTCAGAATCAAACGTGGAGTTATCCACAAAGGCTATGACAATGCAGCGAGTATTTTCGTACTTAGAAACACTGAGGAAGCCGAACTTTTCCTAAGGAAAAGCGCAATCATCGTATCTTGGCGTCAGGAATACTACGCACAATTCCATTCACTGATTCACCGTGAAATCGGTTCCTCTGAAAACGCTGCTCACTGCTTTAACACTAGAGTCGCTGGATTTTTCGAATTTCCTAAAACTACAGTTGGGACAAAAATGTTCCATCTCTAGTCGATACGTTTACAGCCATCGCTTAGTCTTTTTATTTCATGCAATACATTTCCCTTTAACAAACAGTAACTGCAGTGGTCTGTTATTTTCTTTTAATTTTAAAAATCAGGCACAGTCATGTTAGATATTTACAGTTTATTTCAAAATATTTTCGTGTCGCGAAATAAAAAATGAAAATTTTCTTAATTTTTGTCCAAATCAACTTAATATGTAAATAATTGAAATCTGTTTGTAATACCATGAGAAAATCTTGTGTTTTTGTGGAAATACAGCCAAATCATTCAACGTTTTCGGTACCAAATGGTATTGTCTAAAAGTAAGCAAGAATTGATAATCTGTGATATTCCTCACAATCTATGTAAGTAAATACCTACAAGTCATCGTTGTCAGTAGGCTGACTGTACTTTGCAATATTTCCAGACGTAGGGAACTGTAATAACATACATCTTGCACGCTGGTTCGTCACACGAAGAACGTTTATAAGAAATTTTCCCGTCTTTGCAAGATTTTCGCTCCTGACATCGACAGCGCTTTCCACCTAGGTTTTTTGGTTCAATTTGAATAGCTAAAGCTCTGACGCAGATTTGTGTGTAATCATTGACAAGTTCCACCTCGAGCTTGAGAATGAAATCACGTCTTGTTATTATGAAGGTTGTTACTTATCTGTAGATTACCCAGGCGTGGATACTTGTTAAATTTAAAATATTATAAAAAGCACTTTCTTCCACCAGCTTTCACTGAGTACTGAAGGCTGCGTAGCCAACAACACCTTCTCCCTATAGTCACGACCACGGATGACGAAAATGTTATAAAGCATCAGTAGGGTGCTAAATAACCAGTCATGAAGTGGTTGAGATTTACTGAGTATAGCGTGAAAGATAATCGACAAGAAATTGAAAAAACAGAAGTTACGGAAGTAGGGGTTCGGCACATAGTAAATATAGCAGGACACATTGGTTTGCTGGACGGAGCACATGTCAAGTTTGTTTCCAGCCTGTGGCGGATACCTAGCACAGCTCTCCGGATTCACACAGTGAAATAGAATAGAAAATAGCTCAGTAAGAAGCATTGACACTGTTCCATTGAGCAATTATGGGCACTTGAAGCTGCCAAGACTTTTAGTGGTTCTTGAATATGAAGCGACAATAAATGGAACATGACGCTACACATTTTTTGCGAAGTACGTGGTTATTCACAGGAATACTTACCAAATAAATAACACGTTTGATGGTATGGTGAGATACTTACACAACTGCTGATATATCCAACAGTGATTAAGAAATACCTTTCTTAACTTTACTTAGATCGTTAACTTTGAGTAGAGACTATCAGGACAACGATTTCTTACGTGAATGAGAAAATGTGGTGAATCTATAGTAGAGAGTAAGCGATATGCTTAACATCCACGAGATAAATTTTAGCTACAGTGCGACGAGAGGAAATTATGCCTCTAACAGTTATAAACATTATGTATCCGACATATGAAAAAACAGTGAAATAAATATTAATTATTTATATAATATTTTATGATGTAATTGGACATATCGATGTGTATCATACAAAGAAAATGATAATTGTAAATTCCTTTTATGATCTGTGTTTGTCTTCCTTTGTTTTTACCTTTTGTTGGTTGGCTTTTGTGGGTTGCAGACACAAGACGCATATCAAACTGAGGTCTGTTAAGAAATTGTAATTATTTGTTAATTATTACTTGAGAATAGAGTTCATTATTATTATAAATATGAGTTAATAATTATATGTAACTTTAATTCCTCTCACAATAAGCATTATCTGCAAGGAGCGCAGCCATTGGTGGTAGCAATTTGTATCGCGTTTTTATCTGTGTTTCTTAGGAAAAAAATCAAAGATTTGCTTGATGAAAATTAGTCTAAATAGTGCACAATATGAAACTAAAGTTTAATAAGCATTTCAAATAGTTATGCTGTTAAAAGGAAAGTTGATCTAACAATAGAAAGTCTCTATCAATTGTCTGCCGCCATCTTAACAATTATCTCAGCGGCAAATTCAAATTACGCAACTCTACAGACATGCCGAAGATAATAAAATTGTGTAAAAATAAATGTGCACCGCTGGTCCCGAACTCATTTCAATGAAAATAGTTCGAATCAGATTACTTCTTTAAAAACAGTGCTCATATCACGATCCATATAACAAACTTTTTCTTGCTGATGTACGGAGCCGAAATTAATTACGCACGAGTTGCAAAGAATATTGTTTCAGCTAACATACGTCAGTGTTGTGCGCGGCTGATATTCGGTGGTTTTAATGATCATTTTGCTGAAGATAACTGTTTCCATCATAATCAATAGCTGTATAGAATCTGTTGTATGAACTTTGATTTAGTGACACACAGCTTACAGACAACACTTTAACACAACGTTAACTTGGACTTCTTTAGCAACCTGACCAAATCTTTAACCGGGAGAGAAAATTATTTAGTAATTACTCAATGTGATGAAATAAGATAATTATTTTCATTTACAAATTAGTTAAATACCAAACCACTGAATAACACAGCGAACGCCACACTAGTGTGGTGTATGATAAATAATGCAATTCCAATCAATGATGAACGACTTTGACTATATAATTCAATTAAAAGTAGAGAGATTTTTCAAAATGCATTATCTGCATGATGTTTAGTGTAATAACAATCAATGATGAAGGAACTTATCATGTGAGTTAATTAACAGCAGCAAGCTTTGTTCGAAATGCCTTATGAGCATGTGCGTAGCGTGTATGATATTTAGAGTAATGGCAGTCAATGATGAATGACCTGTGACACTGACAGTCAGTTATAGCAAGATTTTGCAAAATTAATTATGAGCATTATGTTTAGTGTAATAACAATCAGTGCGTGTATAAACGATTTTTGACAATATTAGTTAACTACAAGAATAGTATTTAACTGTTCAAAGCAAATAAATATCTAGATTGAAGTATGCTAAGATTTTTCAGAGCTGTTTCACAACCACGCAGGAGTAAGATATTTCGTCATTCTAGTAACGTAGACTATACTGATTTTACTACCGGTGTCGCGAAACTGGTGAAGCGAGTACATACTGCCACAAAATGTCAAGTGTTGAGACATACAGCCCTGCTTTAGCCACACTCGGTAAATGAAGGCAATGGTTTATTTCTATTTTTCATTATGTGTTTTGCATAAGGATTGATTTCTGGTATTCTTTTTATGTTTCATGTTCAGGTTGCGAGACTTTCGCCTATCCTGAGCAACCGGTAGTCAAAGCAAAAGACTGTCTGTCAAACAACTGTGTGACGTGAGTCTTCGACTACGAGAAAATAGGCGTCATCGATGGATGTTGTTATGACAGTAAGAAATTAGAAAGATCGAAACAATTAAAATAAAATTAGGCGGTTGATTTTGGATTGTCCTTAAATTTATTTACAAGTAACCCTTTTGAAGGTAAACTGTTTACAAGTTTGTGTAAAGCGTGTTTTATTAGGATTAATTTTACTGCACGAAAATGTAGTAGGCCTAATGATGTATTAGCAAGTAACCTTTTTTTTAATGTAGTAGGCCTAATGATTTATTACAAAGAAACTTTTATTTATTTATTTATTTGCAAAAGTGAGTGAGTTAAGAAGATAGCATTATCCTCAGAGTTATTGGACGTCTATCAGCGAAACTGAAGTACATTTTTTGTGCCTGTAAAATCCAGTTTTACGTAAAAACATTTATAGCAGGGGTATTGACACGTTGGTTTCACTATTCTACTCTGGAAGTACGCATTTACCAGAAATTTCAACATATCCACCGATTATATCTCAGAAGAACCTGGCAAGAAAGGTTACCAATTTTTCTAAAATTTGTCAGAATGGATTGGTAGAGTATTTTAAAGTATTCTTCGGCATTTCTGTCTAAGCACTACCATCTCTGTTTTATACAACCCCTTGAAATTTAATCAAACGCCGCTATGGAAACCCTGTAGTTTTTTACTGAACACTGCATTTAAAAATTTAAAAAAGGCCAGGAAAACTGGACTATGACATGAGATGGATTCGATTTTTCGATGGATTGTGGTACTCAAGATTTTACCACACTACCACAATACGTGTAACATTACAGGTCTTAGGTGAGAAGTGTTTGGAAACATTCAGCCGGCTGGTGGAATATGGTACCTACTGGTCTGAGCTGTTCATTGTTTTCTTGACATTACACGGTATACGACTGTCTCGTATTAATCTTCATTTTTTAGTATTTATTGGAAGACTGTTATTGTTTTTCTGTTCATTGAATCTCGGAACTTTGAGTGACTCTTGCTTCAGCTGCAAGTCGTTTCTAACAATGAAAACCACATTTCCTCTAAGAACTGCGATTTCCCCATCTACATGTGAACACTGCCAAGCAGCGTGAAACGCATAGCAGAAGGTACTTCCTCAGGTACCAGTTATTTGGGCTTTTTCACTTAGAACTGTTCTATGCAACGCGGAAAGAATGAGTGTTTAAAAGCCCATGTGCGTGGTATGGGAGCGAAACCGGATGGATGTAGTATATCCTAGATTCAACACAGAATTATGACTGTATTGGACAGTAGGATGGAGGGATGGAGCTGATTGATTGAGCTGCATTACAAATTGCAATAATGGCCATATTTATTTAAGTAACCTCTGAAGAACATATCAAATCCCAGTAACTTGACAGATCGAAATTTAGCGTGATCTCAGTTGACTAATAGCTTATCACTTACAGTAATGCCACAGATGTCGCGAGAAGAGAAACCAGATGAAACGTATAATTACTGTGAAACAAACCTACCAAGTAGTTTATCTCGACATCCTAAGAATTTAAAAGCAGCTTAACAACTTCTAAAACGTCATGCTTAAGAGCCACAGCATTATTAAAATACAGCGTAAAGGTAGTAAACCAATATTTAAAATACAGTGGACTGTGCGGCTGGTCCCGGTGGAGGTTCGAGTCCTCCCTCGGGCATGGGTGTGTGTGTTTGTCCTTAGGATAATTTAGGTTACGTAGTGTGTAAGCTTAGGGACTGATGACCTTAGCAGTTAAGCCCCATAAGATTTCACATACATCTGAACATTTTTTAAAAATACAGCTTCAGAATGACGCTTATACGACACCGTTTTAAAAACGAAATATTTAAGAAAGGCACCTTCCCCTTGGTATAAAAAGCTTTGATGCCGTCAAGCAAGGAGCCAGCATTAAACATCCACTTATTTCAACTACACATGCGGACTGCCTGCATCACAATTTTGGCTTCATAGTGATCATTACCCGCACAAGTATTTTACCTCAAAATTAACCACTACTCAAACGTTTGCCTGAAAGAAAAAATTTTTATTTGTGGAACATCCACAACTGTTCTGCAACACGGCCGTGGTAAACAAATCAGTCACGGTTGTAAAATCCTGTCATTGAACAAAGTCTTACATGACATAAGTTGCTGTATACTGCCATGGTTTCGCGATCTTAGCCCCATTATCGTATTAAATGTTTTTACTGTTCACAGGAGTAGGTTACAACTATTGCTAAACGTTATATTTCAAATACACCTGATGATGGGACTAAGACCATGAAACCGTGGTAGTGTATAGCGACTTGCGGCCGGCCGAAGTGGCCGTGCGGTTAAAGGCGCTGCAGTCTGGAACCGCAAGACCGCTACGGTCGCAGGTTCGAATCCTGCCTCGGGCATGGATGTTTGTGATGTCCTTAGGTTAGTTAGGTTTAACTAGTTCTAAGTTCTAGGGGACTAATGACCTCAGCAGTTGAGTCCCATAGTGCTCAGAGCCATATAGCGACTTCCGTCTTGTAAATGAAAGCATTTTACAACTGTGGCATGTTTATTTACATTGAACATGTTACCTGAAACAGTTCACCGATAGACACAAGACTCAACGGGGTATTAACAACATCAGTATTACTCAATTTAAACCACAGATTTTTAGTAAAAATGACTCTGAGTACTATGGGACTTAACTTCTAAGGTCATCAGTCTCCTAGAACTTATAACTACTTAAACCTAACTAACCTAAGGACATCACACACACCCATGCCCGAGGCAGTATTCGAACTTGCGACTGTAGCGGACGCGCGGTTCCAGACTGTAGCGCCTAGAACCGCTCGGTCACCCCCGCTTGCCGATTTTTAATAGTTGCACTCATTAACATGCTACGGAAACTTCTTCATTCACTGTGGCATGTAACCTAATTTCTAACGGCTAGTTTATCTTAAAAACGCCAATGCGCTGCTTCCTGGACTCCGCTCGGCGGACTAACGCTGGATGTGGTTTTTAGGCGGTTTTCCACATCCTGCTAGGTGAATACCAGGCTGGTCCCCACGTTCCTTCTGAGTTCCACGACTCGCAGACATTTTTAACACGTTCGCATTATTCCCTGGATTACACCAGACACAGACAGTTGGAGTACACACATTTCATCCTGGAGGGGGGGGGGGGGGGGGTTGCGACAGGAAGGGCATCTGGCCACCCCTTAAAATCAACACGCCAGATCCGGTTAACCATAACAGCAGACCCCACAAGTCGGGATAATGGTTGGAAAGAGAGAGATTTTGTCTTACAAACGAGTACAACAGACTTCAGCGCACAGCGAATTAAAACTTTTCAGTCACTCTGGTAAAAAGAAAACAAAAAAAAGGAACAGATTTCAGTGCCTGATCAAAGCACTATCTTTCTAGGCATATGCTAACCACATTCACTTGCAGGTCACACATTAATGTATGATGCCCAAAATGACAGAAATCTCATCCAACACTGCATGTTCAACACCAGGCAACCACACGTTCGAAAACGCCAAGCGTGTACTCTGAGCAGTAGGACACAGCTGCCTCCACCGTTGACGTCCGTCACTCCGCGCTCCCCGCAGTGAACAGTTCTGAACTCGTCTCACAGGGAACTTCTACGACGCGGCTTGGGGCATACAGATATCACTCTTTCGCCAGAAGAAGCCATCTCTGTCCAGCGACTCATAGAACCCCCTTGATATAGAAACCAAAAATAGTGACATCCTTGGCGCAGTAGTTTCTACGGAACTTCTAAATAGACATTCATGAGACTAGTTCGTGTGGTAAATGGCTACTAGCTCTAAAAGTGGAAAAATGTAAGTTAATGCGGATGTGTAGGAAGAACAAACCTATAATGTTCTGATGCAGTATTACTACTGTCCTGTGCACCAGTATGTCTAAATAGTAGTCATGTGACCAAAATCGATGTCGAACTTAACAACACCATGGGCATTATTTCAGGAACCGTTAAATCTACACCTAAGATTTGGGTACCTGTCCTGAGTCATATGTTGTTGTTGTGGTGGTCTTCAGTCCTGAGACTGGTTTGATGCAACTCTCCATGCTACTCTATCCTGTGCAAGCTTCTTCATCTCCCAGTACCTACTGCAACCTACATCCTTCTGAATCTGCTTAGTGTATTCATCTCTTGGTCTCCCTCTACGATTTTTACCCTCCACGCTGCCCTCCAATGCTAAATTTGTGATCCCTTGATGCCTCAAAACATGTCCTACCAACCGATCCCGTCTTCTAGTCAAGCTGTGCCACAAACTTCTCTTCTCCCCAATCCTATTCAATACCTCCTCATTAGCTACGTGATCTACCCACCTTATCTTCAGCATTCTTCTGTAGCACCACATTTCGAAAGCTTCTATTCTCTTCTTGTCCAAACTAGTTATCGTCCATGTTTCACTTCCATACATGGCTACACTCCATACAAACACTTTCAGAAACGACTTCCTGACACTTAAATCTATACTCGATGTTAACAACTTCCTCTTCTTCAGAAACGCTTTCCTTGCCATTGCCAGTCTACATTTTATATCCTCTCTACTTCGACCATCATCAGTTATTTTACTCCCTAAATAGTAAAACTGCTTTACTACTTTAAGTGTCTCATTTCCTAATCTAATTCCCTCAGCATCACCAGACTTAATTTGACTACATTCCATTATCCTCGATTTGCTTTTGTTGATGTTCATCTTATAGCCTCCTTTCAAGACACGGTCCATTGCGTTCAGCTGCTCTTCCAAGTCCTTTGCTGTCTCTGACAGAATTACAATGTCATCGGCGAACCTCAAAGTTTTTATTTCTTCTCCATGAATTTTAATACCTACTCCGAATTTTTCTTTTGTTTCCTTTACTGCTTGCTCAATATACAGATTGAATAACATCGGGGAGAGGCTACAACCCTGTCTCACTCCTTTCCCAACCACTGCTTCCCTTTCATGCCCCTCGACTCTTATAACTGCCATCTGGTTTCTGTACAAATTGTAAATAGCCTTTCGCTCCCTGTATTTTACCCCTTCCACCTTCAGAATTTGAAAGAGAGTATTCCAGTTAACATTGTCAAAAGCTTTCTCTAAGTCTACAAATGCTAGAAACGTAGAATTGCCTTTTCTTAATCTTTCTTCTAAGATAAGTCGTAAGGTTAATATTGCCTCGCGTGTTCCAACATTTCTACGGAATCCAAACTGATCTTCCCCGAGGTCCGCTTCTACCAGTTTTTCCATTCGTCGGTAAACAATTCGCGTTAGTATTTTGCAGCTGTGACTTATTAAACTGATAGTTCGGTAATTTTCACATCTGTCAACACCTGCTTTCATTGGGATTGGAATTATTATATTCTTCTTGAAGTCTGAGGGTATTTCGCCTGTCTCATACATCTTGCTCACCATATGGTAGAGTTTTGTCAGGACTGGCTCTCCCAAGGCCGTCAGTAGTTCCAATGGAATGTTGTCTACTCCCGGGGCCTTGTTTCGACTCAGATCTGTCAGTGCTCTGTCAAACTCTTCACGCAGTATCTTATCTCCCATTTCGTCTTCATCTACATCCTCTTCCATTTCCATAATATTGTCCTCAAGTACATCGCCCTTGTATAAACCCTCTATATACTCCTTCCACCTTTCTGCCTTCCCTTCTTTTCTTAGAACTGGGTTGCCATCTGAGCTCTTGATATTCATACAAGTGGTTCTCTTCTCTCCAAAGGTCTCTTTAATTTTCCTGTAGGCAGTATCTATCTTACCCCTAGTGAAACAAGCCTCTACATCCTTACATTTGTCCTCTAGCCATCCCTGCTTAGCCATTTTGCACTTCCTGTCGATCTCATTTTTGAGACGTTTGTATTCCTTTTGGCCTGCTTCATTTACTGCATTTTTATATTTTCTCCTTTCATCAATTAAATTCAATATTTCTTCTGTTACCCAAGGATTTCTATTAGCCCTCGTCTTTTTACCTACTTGATCGTTTGCTGCCTTCACTACTTCATCCCTCAGAGCTACCCATTCTTCTTCTACTGTATTTCTTTCCCCCATTCCTGTCAATTGATCCCTTATGCTCTCCCTGAAACTCTGTACAACCTCTGGTTCTTTCGGTTAATCTAGGTCCCAACTCCTTAAATTCCCACCTTTTTGCAGTTTCTTCAGTTTCAATCTGCAGTTCATAACCAATAGATTGTGATCAGAATCCACATCTGCCCCTGGAATTGTCTTACAATTTAAAACCTGGTTCCTAAATCTCTGTCTTACCATGCCCTCGGGAAAAATTACGGCTGTAGTTTCCCCTTGCTTTCAGCCGTTCCAGTACCAGCACAGCAAGGCCGTTTTGGTTAATGTTATAAGGCCAGATCAGTCAATCATCCAGACTGTTGCCCCTGCAACTACTGAAAAGGCTGCTGCCCCTCTTCAGGAACCACACGGTTGTCTGGCCTCTCAACAGATACCCCTCCGTTGTGGTTGCACCTACGGTACGGCTATCTGTATCGCTGAGGCACGCAAGCCTCCCCACCAACGGCAAGGTCCATGGTTCATGGGGGGCCTGAGTCATATACCACCCCCAAAAATACGACGAGAAGTAGCCTTGGTCAGGGAATACAACAAGGTCGAAGCAAACCCTGAACTACCAGTACACATCGATATACCTGATCTGAGTATCAAGAGGCTTCGTTCAAGACATCGCCCTCTTGCTCTCGACAGCCTCACTGGGGCTGACATCAACTCTTGGAGAAGAGAATGGCTCCAAAATTCCCCAACAACGTGCCACATAATGCCCTGTAGTACTGAGGCAGTTCCTGGGTTTGGTCAGCCCCGCAAGATCTGGTCAACTCTGAACCGACTAAGAACTGTGCATGGAAGACAGGCTGACTCACTCTGCAAGTGGGGGCTGCTGTCGTCGCCAGCATGTGAGTGCGGCGCGCCTAAACAGACCACCCAACACATCAGAGGAGAATGCAGTGCCAGAGCGTTCAGTGGGAACTTTGAAGAATTCCTCGTGGCACCCCAAAAATCCACTGAATATATACAAGGACTAGATGTTTGTCTGTGAATATATTGTAAGTAGGCTGTTTGGGTTGTTTATTGGTAACGCCACGTAGCGCTCTGTATGAAAATCACTGGCTGTGCTGTGTGCAGTCTGTGGCTAGTTTGCGTTGTTGTCTGCTATCGAAGTGTTGGGCTGTTGGCTGCTAACAGCGCGTATCGTTGCGCAGTTGGAGGTGAGCCGCCAGCAGTGGTGGATGTGGGGAGAGAAGTGGCGGAGTTTTGAAATTTGCAAGACTGGATGTCATGAAGTGCTATGTATATTATGATTTTTCAACACTATTAAGGTAAATACATTGTTTGTTCTCTATTAAAATCTTTCATTTGCTAACTATCCCTATCAGTAGTTAGTGCCTTCCGTAGTTTCAATCTTTTATTTAGCTGGCAGTAGTGGTGCTCGCTGTATTGCAGTAGTTCGAGTAACGAAGATTTTTGTGAGGTAAGTGATTTGTGAAAGGTATAGGTTAATGTTAGTCAGGGCCATTCTTTTGTAGGGATTTTTGAAAGTCAGATTGCGTTGCGCTAAAAATATTGTGTGTCAGTTTAAGCACAGTCATGTATAATTTTTCAAAGGGGACGTTTCAATATGTAATGTTATGTAATGCAGAACAACGTGATCCAATACGGAAACGTAGTTAAATACCATACGCTAAATAACATTAGTTTCCTGTACCCGAATCATAAGAGAGTAGTTGGTGGTGGACTTTAATTTACCCTCCATATGTTGGCAATAGTACATGTTTAATTCCGGAGGTACGCATAAAATATCATCCGTAATTGTGGTAAACGCATTCTCTGAAAATTATCTCGAGAAATTAGTTCATGAGCCCACGCGAATAGCAAACGGTTGTGAAAACACACTTGACCTCCTAGCAACAAATAATCCTGAGTTGATAACGAGCATCAAAACCGATTCAGGGATTAATGAACACACGGCTGTTGTAGCAGGATTGAATATTGTAATCCCTAAATCCTCGAAAAATAAGCGAAAAATATACCTATTCAAAAAAGCAGATAAAAATTCACTTGACACCTTCCTGAGAGACAAACTCCACTCATTCCAGATTAATAACATAAGTGTAGACCAGATGTGGCTTGGATTGAAAGAAATAGCATCGGCAGCAATTGCGAGATTTATACCAAATAAATTAACAAACTACGGAGCTGATCCTCCTTGGTACACAAAACGGGTTAGAACACTGTTGCAGAAACAACGAGACAAACATGCCAAATTTAAACAGACGCAAAATCCCCAAGATTTGCGATCTTTTACAGAAGCTCGATATTTGGAGCGTACTTCAGTGCGAGATGCTTATAACAGTTTCCATGACGAAGCTTTGTCTCGAAACCTGGCAGAAAATCCAACGAGATTCTGGTCGAATGTGATGTTAGCGGCAAGAAACAATAAATGCCTTCTCTCCGCGACAGCAATAAGGATACTATCGAAGACAGAGCTGCCAAAGCAGAGATACTAAACACAGCCTTCCAAAATGCTCTGACAAAAGAAGACGAAGTAAATATTCCAGAGAATAGCTGCCAACATGAATAACGTAGAAGCACATATCCTCGGAGTAGTGAAACAACTTAAATCACAAGCAAGCCTTTCGGTCCAGACTGTACGCCAATTAGGTTCCTCTCAGACTGTGCTGGTGCATTAGCTCCTCCATACTTAACAATCATGTACAACCGTTCGCTCGACGTAAGATTTGAACCCCGAGACTGGGAAGTTGCACAGGTCACACTGATATTCAAGAAAGGTAGTAGGAGTAATCCGCTAAATTAATTAATAACAGCCTCGATACGCCTGGGCATTGAGTCAAACAGAGCTTGGATGGCGTGTACAGGTACAGCTGCCCGTGCAGCTTCAACACGATACCACAGTTCATCAAGAGTAGTGACTGTCGTATTGTGACGAGCCAGTTGCTCGGCCACCATTGACCAGACGTTTTCAGTTGGTGAGAGATCTGGAGAATGTGCTGGCCAGGGCAGCAGTCGAACATTTTCTGTATCCGGAAAGGCCCGAACAGGACCTGCAACATGCGGTCGTTCATTATCCTGCTGAAATGTAGGGTTTCGCAGGGATCGAATGAAGGGTAGTGCCACGCGGCGTAACACATCTTAAATGTAACGTCCACTCTTCAAAGTGCCGTCAATGCGAACAAGAGGTGACCAAGACGTGTAACCAATTGCACCCTATACCATCACACTGGGTGATACGCCAGTGTGGCGATGACGAATACACGCTTGCAATGTGCGTTCACCACGATGTCGCCAAACGTCCCCATCTCTTGACTCTGGGATCGAGACGTGGCTGCACGATCCGTTACAGCCATGCGGATAAGATGCCTGTCATCTCCACTGCTAGTGATACGAAGCCGTTGGGATCCAGCACGGCGTTCCGTATTACCCTCCCGAACCCACCGATTCCATATTCTGCTAACAGTCATTGGATCTCGACCAACGCGAGCAGCAATGTTGCGATACGATAAACCGCAATCGCGGTAGGCTACAATCCGACCTTTATCAAAGTCGGAAACGTGATGGTACGCATTTCTCCTCCGTACACGAGGCATCACAACAACGTTTCACCAGGCAACGCCGGTCAACTGCTGTTTGTGTATGAGAAATCGGTTGGAAACTTTCCTCATGTCAGCACGTTGTAGGTGTCGCCACCGGTGCCAACCTTGTGTGAATGCTCTGAAAAGCTAATCATTTGCATATCCCAGTATCTTCTTCCTGTCGATTACATTTCGCGTCTGTAGCACGTCATCTTCGTCGTGTAGCAATTTTAATGGCCAGTAGTGTAAAAACGTATTGTCCTACTAGTATGAAATCAGTGAGTTAATTGTGGAATCGGTCAATCCATATAAATACATGGGTTAAAAGGTTTTAGGGATACGAAATGGATCACAGAGGCTCAGTCGTAAGTAAAGCGGGTGGCAGACGACTGCGGTTCATTGTTATAAAACTAGGAAAGTGCCATCAGTCCACGAAGGAGGTTGCGTACAAAACATTCGTGTAGCCCACCATGGAATACTGCTCAAGTACATGGGACTAATAACAAATACGACAAACAGGGGATATTCAGCGTGTGTGACGAACGGCTGCACAAATTGTCACAGATTCGTCTAACCCGTGGGAAAGAGAGTGAGCGACACGGAGATTCTGAAGGAACTAAACAGGCAGAAATTCCTACATTTACATGTACATCTACATAGATACACCGCAAACCACCGTACAGTGCATGGCGGAGCGTACCCTGTACCACTGCTAATCATTTTCTTTTCTGTTCCTCTCGCAAATACAACGAGGGAAAAAAGACTAGCTATGTTACTCCGTTAGAGCACTGATTAGTCATATCTTCGTGGTCCTCAATCTTAATGTATGTTGGCGGCAGTAGAATCGTTCGGTAATCAGCTTCAGATTCCGATTGTCTAAACTTTCTCAATAGTGTTTTTCGAAAAGAACGTCGCCTTCCCCCCGGGCGTTCCCATTTGTGTTCCCGAAGCACGTCCGTAAGACGTACGTGTTGTTCGAACCTACCGGTAACAAATCTAGAGGCCAGCCTCTGAATTATTTCGATGTCTTCCTTTAATCGGACCTGGTACCGATCCCAAACACTAGGGCTATACTCAGGTGAACCACTCTTTCCTAAAATTCTTCCAATAAACCGAAGTCGACCATTCGCCTCCTCTACCACAGTGCTAATATGCTCGTTCCGTTTCATATCGCTTTTCAGCGTTATACTCAGATATTTAAACGACTTGAGTGTGTCACACATCTACATATACATCTACATTCATACCCTCAAATAACATTTAAGTGCCTGGCAGAGGGTTCATCGAACCACCTTCACAATTCTCTATTATTCCAATCACGTGCAGCGCGCGTGAAGAATGAACACCTATATCTTTCCGTACGAGCTCTGATTTTCCTTATTTTGTCTTTGTGATCGCTCCTCCCTATGTAAGTCGGTGTCAAAAAAATATCTTCGCATGCGGAGGAGAAAGTTGGTGATTGGAATTTCGTGAGAAGATTACGTCGCAACGAAAAACGCCTTTATTTTAATGATGTCCACTCCAAATCCTGTATCATTTCTGTGACACTCTCTCCCATATTTCGCGATAATACAAAACGTGCTGCCTTTCTTTGAACTTTTTCGATGTACTCCGTCAGTCTTATCTGGTAAGGATGCCACACCGCGCAACAGTATTCTAAAAGAGGACGGACAAGCGTAGTGTAGGCAGTCTCCCTTAGTAGGTCTGTTACATTTTCTAAGTGTTCTGGCAATGAAACGCAGTCTTTGGTTAGCCTTCCGCACAACATTTTCTATGTGTTCCTTGCTATTTAAATTCTTCGTAATGGTAATTCCTAGGTCTTTAGTTGAATTTACGGCTTTTACATAAGACTGATTTATCGTGTAACCGAAGTTTTTCGCCCGTTCATTTTAGCACTCATCTGGATGACCTCACACTTTTCGTTATTTAAGGTCAACTGCCACTTTTCGCACCATTTCGATATTTCTTCTAAATCGTTTTGCAGTTTCTTTTGGTCTTCTGATGACTTTATTAGTCGATAAACGACACCGTCATCTGCAAACAACAGAAGACGGCTGCTCAGATTGTCTCCAAAATCGTTTATATAGATAAGGAACAGCAAATGGCATACAACACTACCTTGGGGAACGCCAGAAATCATTTCTGTTTTACTCGAGGACTTTCCGTCATTTACAACGAACTGTGACCTCTCTGACAAGAAATCACAGATCAAGTCACGTAACTGAGACGATGTTCCATAAGAACGCAATTTCACTACGAGCCACTTGTACAATGTCAAAAGCCTTCCGGAAATCCAGAAATACGGAATCGATCTGAAATCCCTTGTCAATGGCACTCAGCACTTCATGTGAATGAAGAGCTAGTTGTGTTTCACAAGAACGATGTTTTCTAAACCCATGTTGTCTGTGTGTTAATAGACCGTTTTCTTCGAGGTAATTCATAATTTTCCAACACAATATATGTTCTAAAATCCTGCTGCATATCGACATTAACGATAAGTTCCAGTAATTTAGCGGATTACTCCTACTACCTTTCTTGAATATCAGTGTGACCTGTGCAACTTCCCAGTCTCGGGGTTCAAATCTTACGTCGAGCGAACGGTTGTACATGATTGTTAAGTATGGAGGAGCTAATGCACCAGCACAGTCTGAGAGGAACCTAATTTGCGTACAGTCTGGACCGAAAGGCTTGCTTGTGATTTAAGTTGTTTCACTACTCCGAGGATATGTGCTTCTACGTTATTCATGTTGGCAGCTATTCTCAATTCGAATTGGATGTTCTGGGTACTGATTTCTCAGGATCTATGCACCCAAATTGCGTGAAAATGTAATCACATGTAAGTTCTAGTGTAATATATTTGTCCAAAGAATACCTGTTTATCATCTGCATTTCTTCTTGGTGTAGCAATTTCAATGGGCAGTAGTGTACGTTTTGTGAAGCACCAAATTTTACATTTCTGAACGTTTAACACGAACTGCCAGTTTTTGAAACACTCAGAAATCTAACTGGTATCTGACTAAATATTTGCTCATTGAATATTACACTGCGCAGTAAACGTTTCACTGTTAAGGTCTAAGAGCTTTCCGTGCAATGACCCTACCCAGGAAAAAATCTAAATTTTAACCTGTGCTGACAGTTATTCTTTCTATCTATTCATCAGACAGTACAGGGTCTGGCAATAAAACCTCCCTCATTTTAATAGGTTGTCGCAGAAAAGCTAAAAGTAATAGAGGAAAATTCCTTTTATTCATGAAAAATACATACTTTGCCATTTTCGATTATTTGGTTTTAAAAATTATATCTGCTAAGTGACGTCCTCTGTTGTTGACACATTGACGAAGTGTATCCCGAAAGTACACCTTCGTGTCATTTCTCTTGGAATGGCTGCCACTTCTTGGGTAATGGCCTCTTTAAATGTTTGCAGTCTTGTTGGTTGTTGTTGGTTGTTTGTTTGGGGAAGGAGGCCAGACAGCGTGGTCATCGGTCTCATCGGATTAGGGAAGGAAGTCGGCCGTGCCCTTTCAGAGGAACCATCCAGGCATTTGCCTGGAATGATTTAGGGAAATCACGGAAAACCTAAATCAGGATGGCCGGACGCGGGATTGAACCGACGTCCTCCCGAATGCGAGTCCAGTGTCTAACCACTGCGCCACCTCGTTCGGTGCAGTCTTGTGGGACGATATTTGTACACTAGAGCTCTTAAGTGTCCCCAAAAGGAAAAAATCACAAGGCGAAAAAAAAAAAATCAGGTGACCTTGAGGGCCACGCGATGTCTCCTCGCAAAGGGACAAGATGACCAGGGACCTACTCGCGCAACATTTCCACAGAACGCCGAGAGGTGTGTGATGTTGCTCCGCCTTGCTGGAACCACACTTCTTCAGCTTCGTGATCTGTAATAAACTGGTTTAGCCTAGGTTGGAGGAAGGTCTCTAGAATGTGACAATGACGATTTGAATTAGCCGTTACCGTGTGGCCACCTTCTTCGAAAAAAATACGGTCCCCTCACAAAACATTCAGCAGCGACGCACCAAACTGTCATACGAGGCAGCTGTGTGTGTGCTGATGAATTTCACGACCGTTTCCTGCAGCCCAGTAGCGGAAATTTTGTTTGGTTACAGTTCCTGATAAGTGGAAATGGGACTCATCAGAATAATAATCAAATCGCCAGGTGGTATGTTTTCAACAATTTCTGGGATTTTCGAAATATCCTTGACGTAATTCCTGGGTAACCATCATGTTGAACGGGTGCTTGTGAAGTTCTCTATGAAGAATTTTTCTTACATTCCTGTCAAATAACCCCAGGGCAGCTGCTCGTTTAAGTGCTGAACTCACTGCACAGACACACTCGCCGCACGCGCCACATGTTCCTGCGTTCTTGCAGTTCGAGGACGGCCAGAAAGTCAACATAAGTCATTACCACACCGTACCCCATACCTTTCGTTTCATAATCCTTACTACACGTGCCAGCTCCTTGGTAGGGTTCGAGACAAATAATATATCCACCACTTGTGCCTCCACACCAAAATTTGAATCCTCATCGGATTGGTTTCCCTTTTATGAATTGTTTGCACCCGTGACTTCCGAAGTATGGGACCATCGATTCATCGACAGAATGATGCGGCACGTGAGGCGGAAATTGTTTCAATCTATCATTCAGCATGCACAGTAATGGGCGGATATTCCCAAAACGGTTTGATTTATCTAAATTGTCATGGTTGCATACATGCAAATTGGAAAAGATAAAGTCAAATCAATCTCTGGACATGGCATTTGTTACGAGGTCCTTGTGACTGTCTTTATCTGATTGCTAGTACATCTTTCTGCGTGACACTGTTACATATCCACTTAGCAGAAGTACTGCAATAAACACCAACATCTCATATTCCTAACAATCACCTAATCTATTTCTCTTGGCTGCGTACTGATTCGTGTAAGTGACCATCATTTGAAGCACTTCGTTATCAAAAAACTGTTGGAAATATTCAAGCTGTGTTCGCCTTTTCTCCACTGCAACTGTAAGCATTAGAGGCCATACAGGTGTTGGATTAACTATTCACCACTTTTCCAGTTATACGAGGGTTGTTTTTTAAGTAAGGGCCGTTCGTGCGTATAGTCCCGTAGTTCGCGCGGACGCCGCAACAAGCCACCGCGCCACTTGCCGGCATCCTTCCCGTTCACACTGATGCAAGTTGCATCTCTGTAGCTGACGTGTACGCATCGCTGTGCTATTTTATAATGTTTACGATTGTTGAATCACCCGCCGCGTGTGAGACACGGTCAGTGATACGTTTTTTGACCGCGAGAAGCCTATCAGCTGCAGAAATTCATCGTCAGTTAACAGAAGTTTATGGCTTGAATGCAGTGAGTGAAGGTAAAGTGCGTCAATGGGTTAGAGAGTTTAAAAATGGCCGTCAAAACGTCCATGACGAAGAACGCTCAGGCCAGCCCTCTGTGATCACTGATGATTTGGTGGCTGCAGTCGAAACAAAGATTCGTGAGGGCAGAAGATTCACAATATCCACTCTTTCAGTGGAATTTCCAAAAGTTTCAAGATCGGTTTTGTACAAAATTGTGTCTGAAAACCTAAACTTTAAGAAACTGTGTTCTCGGTGGGTACCCATACTCCTCACAGAGGACCACAAAGGGAAGAGATTTGCCACTTCATTGGACTTTTTGATTCGTTACGAGGAAGAAGGGGATGACATGTTGAGTCAAATTGTCACTGGAGATGAAACATAGGTATCGCATAACACTCCCGAAAGCAAGCGACAATCGATGGAATGGCGACACACAACCTCACCCGTCAAGGTCAAAGCCAAACAGACGCTGTCAAAGCGGAAGATTATGGCAACTGTTTTCTGGGACTGGCGCGGTGTTTTGCTAGTGGACTTTATGCCACGAGGAACGACAATCAACTCAGATGCCTACTGTGCAACTCTAAAGAAGCTCCGCAGAGCAATTCAAAACAAAAGGCGCGGCATGCTGACAAAATAGTTTTGCTGCTGCACCATAACGCTAGGCCTCACACCTCTCAAAAGACTCGGGATTTGATTGATTCTTTTGGCTGGGAAGTTTTGGACCATGCACCATACAGCCCCGACCTTGCTCCTAGCGATTTTCACCTTTTCCGGTACCTGAAACACCATCTTGGCGGGCAGCGCTTCAATGACGACGATGAAGTGAAAGCGGCCGTGAACTCTTGGCTGTCGGAGCAGGCGGCCGAATTCTTTGAAGAGGGAATTAAAAACTTAGTTGTACGGTATGACAAGTGCTTAAATAAACAAGGCAACTATGTAGAAAAATAGATAAAAGTGTGTAGAATCAGAAAATAAAAGTTTTTTAACAAAAGTATTTGTACCTTTTTTTAAAAATAAAAACGGCCCTTACTTAAAAAAACAACCCTCGTACTTCTTGAGGTTCAGAACTTTATTCTTCGATAGCCTTGCTGGTTTGTTTGTGTTTGTTGTTGTTATTGTTGCTGTTTTTGTACTGCTGGAGGGTCCTGGAACAACATCAGAGGTAAAGGATTGTTTCCTTTTTTCATTCACTGCATTACCATTGGTAGAAATGACCAAATCACGAAGCGCAGTAGCACGGAGCTGACTTGCTGGTAATTTGCCTATACTTGGATTTTCTTCAGCACCCGAATCTTCACCCGTCACATCATCAGTTGAATTTAGAGGAGGGTGTAATGTTACATTCACACCAGTATTAGTTTTCTTTTCAGTGCTGAACCTGTCTTTCTGGAGTTTGACACCCACAGTTGAATAGTTTCTCTATACGGGACGCGATAATGTCGGTCAAGTTCGAATTGTCTCCGAAACACTCGCTGAGTACTAACCGCAGAACCACTGTTACGAATAAATGCCTCCACAACAAACGCACGATGATCACCAAGCCACGCTATGGCGCTCGCTGAAAATGGCACGTACACCGCTTTCATACAAAACACACTCCACATCAGTATTCCCACTACAACTCGCACGCCAGCTACGTTAAATGACGAGGGTTTTACTTCCGGACTATGTAGAAGAATTCTCCATCAGTCATTGTGTCTGTAAAGTGTAAACAATTGAGCTCCATTTGGGATGTTAACATTTCTTATAATTTGTTTCTTCTTACTATATCCAAACCAAAAATAATGGAAGAATACTTCTACAGTGGCCTTTAATAGAGAAAAGCTGATCTTGCAATTAAATGGTGTTTGTAGATCGTTTGGCTATTCTCATAGATTTAACCACCATGGTTTATTGGCGTGTTGTTAAGCTTTATCGTGAAACGGCATACAGCGCACTTGAAAATCTTCTAAACGACAGTGGTATTAGACAATAATTAAATCTGATAATACCACAGTCCTTTACTTTTTCAAAGTTTTTATTTGATTTTTGATGATTAGTGAAAGATATAAATTTTGCGTTCTGACTCCTGTATGAATGCTACGTGCAGCGTTGCAATGATAACAAGAAATCAGCGCAAAAAAACTTTGTGGTATAGTTATGCTCAATAGCTCACTCCAGAGACACGAAATGTAAAAACAAATTGCGCTTTGCACTTTGTGCTAACGATAAAAAAATACAGTCGGTATCTTCATTTAGAGCTGATGGATATTAATGGCGAAATTTAGCGCTTGGAGTTAATCATTCACGAATGCAGTGTTATTAGTCCACGATTCTTCTGGACATTGACTTGGTGCTAGCCTGAATATTGTGACCTCGCATCGCTTACTAGCATTGGCGATAGTGACTAATTAATTATAGTGAGCTACTGTCATCACGTCCCATAAACAGTTAAAATAAGTATGGGGGTAGTCACACAATTTTAATTTTCAGCAGTTGAATGGAATGGACAGTGTCTTGAAAGGAGGATATAAGATGAACACCAACAAAAGCAAAACGAGGATAAGGGAATGTAGTCGAACTAAGTCGGGTGATGCTGAGGGAATTAGATTAGGAAATGAGACACTTAAAGTAGTAAAGGAGTTTTGCTATTTGGGGAGCAAAATAACTGATGATAGTCGAAGTAGAGAGGATATAAAATGTAGACTGGCAAAGGCTAGGAAATCGTTTCTGAAGAAGAGAAATTTGTTAACATCGAGTATAGATTTAAGTGTCAGGAAGTCGTTTCTGAAAGTATATGTATGGAGTGTAGCCATGTATGGAAGTGAAACATGGACGACAACTAGTTTGGACAAGAAGAGAATAGAAGCTTTCGAAATGTGGTGCTGCAGAAGAATGTTGAAGATTATGTGGGTAGATCACGTAACTAATGAGGAGGTATTGAATAGGATTGGGGAGAAGAGGAGTTTGTGGCACAACTTGACTAGAAGAAGGGATCGGTTGGTAGGACACGTTCTGAGACATCGAGGGATCACAAATTTAGCATTGGAGGGCAGCGTGGAGGGTAAAAATCGTAGAGGGAGACCAAGAGATGAAGACATTAAGCAGATTCAGAAGGATGTAGATTGCAGTAGGTACTGGGAGATGAAGAAGCTTGCACAGGATAGTGTAGCATGGAGAGCTGCATCAAAACCAGTCTCTGGACTAAAGATCACATGAACAACAACGTAATTATTTTTGTTTGTTTGCAAATACTTGTCTGTAGCCCTGGTACACATAGAAATACCCTCGCCGCAGCACCGCAACACGCCGTTAGAGGAGCGAAAAGAAAACTGGTGAAGCCCTTTCATACAGTGGGAATACCGTGAGGTAACAGGTTTTCTGCGCTCGTAATGGAGCTACTGCGCAACAATCCTTGCTGGGAGTTGGTGGAACTGCACGGCAATAATGCGCCAGCGTATAACCTACAGGTAGTAGTTAGGTGGCCACGCTTCCAGTGTGGTTAGACGTGTGAGTGACGTAGAATCGAGTTGAAGACCATCCCGCTATGAAGAACCGAAAGAGAAGTGTATGCCTTGGTGTTAGACGAACAGCGTATCACTATGCTTTTGACACGGCACCCATCACCTCTTCCTCTTGCCTCGGGTAGAGACCACTGTATTGCAGGATTCTGTAGAATGCATACAAGGTGATTTTCGTGGTGGAATATTTCCTGAACAGCGAAAATGCGAACTTTTCAAACCAAGGTCTCTGTTAAGTCGTTCGACGTTGGGAAAAATGTGGCTCATTGAAGGGTGATTGTGCAATGAAAGGCTAACATCGTCAAGAAGATTCGTGGTCACAGCTTGATTCCTTCGACTATATAAGTGTCCCACATACAAGGATCGCATACGTACCTCAGTAATTGGCACGTGGTGATAGCGGCTCGCCAAAGTTCGCCAACAAGACTCACAAGGAGAGGCCGCCAATTGTGAAATTCAGATTCGATTCATACTGCGCATAATAAAAGCTCATGGCCAGAGGTGTAATGTGGCAAAACACCAAGATGCACTTCTCAGCCGTTGTCGAGAAAATCGACAGTTAAAAGTAACCGTTGTGATGAAATACTCTCTACGATTAATAATTTTGTACAGCGTCGTGGCGCAGCGGTAAGCGCTCGAGTTCGTAATCCGAAGGTCGCCCGATCGAATCTCGCGCCATGCAGTTTTTTTTTTTATTATTAGTTTTTTGTAATTCAAACATTAATGAATTGGTTATGCACGTTGGTGAAGGCGGATCGCTCTCCAATTGTACCGCCTCCATTTTTCCGTTTGTTTAACAGGGTGTACCAAAGCTCTCGCGTCCGCACTGATTATCTATATATATATATATATATATATATATATATATATATATATATATATATATATATATATAATTCCCGGTAATCAGTTGCAACAATTATGCATATAATAAGTTGTTGAAAGTCATTTGTCGTGGAAAAACTGGCGACTTCGAACATCATTATGTTTTCCGCAAACAAAGTTGTATTTCACAAATGTTATTAATTGTCTTCATAATGTTAACCACGTATAGTTAACGGAAGACGTAGAAACGATATTCCGAAACGAATACGTATAGCGTAAGTCAAACGTTCGAATTAGAATAGAGACCCCACGAACACAAATTTGCTGTGTCAGGTATGAAATGTAAACTCCGTTACTCGCTCGTTACACTTGAAGGACACATGTTGAATGGGCCGAAACGAGCCGCCGCATAACAGCGTAGTTGCCTGCTAACTTCGAAAGAAGGTAGATGCGGTCCCTAACGCAACTTATAACATCGTCGAAAATCAGTGCGGACGGGAGAGCTTTGGTACACCCTGTTAAACAAACGGAAAAATGGAGGCGGTACAATTGGAGAGCGATCCGCCTTCACCAACGTGCATAAGCAATTCATTAGTGTTTGAATTACAAAAAACTAATAATAAAAAAAATTGCATGGCGCGAGATTCGATCGGGCGACCTTCGGATTACGAACCCGAGCGCTTACCGCTGCGCCACGACGCTGTACAAAACTATTAATCGTGGAGAGTATTTCATCACAACGGTTACTTTTAACTGTCGATCTTCTCGACAACGCCTGAGAAGTGCATCTTGGTGCTTTGCCACATTACACCTCTGGCCATGAGCTTTTATTATGCGCAGTATGAATCGAATCTGAATTTCACAATTGGCGGCCTCCCCTTGTCAGTTACTTTAATCAGATGAAAAGAATGCTGTGGGAACCAATCACTGCGCCAAGTCATGCATGCTTTATCTTTCTGGGGGCCGTGTCCTCCATTTTCGAATACTTACAAGCTGTTGAGCAACACCTGCACAGGATGTAAGCTAAATTTTTTCCCATAAATGTAACTAACACAAATTAACTACACAAGCTGAATATTGTAATAAATCCAATGCCGTACATATCAGCCTCCTGAAAGACCTACAAAATGCTTATTACATAAAATGACTTCCAGAAGTAATACAAATAGCAAATTGCACACTTTGATACCGTCGTCTAACAGAAGTATTGCTCCGTGAAAATGACGCATTTTACGACAGGACTTTGTTTATTGATCAGACAACTGAGAGCGAAGTTAAGTTCTCGAGCATAAAGGCGAATACATATACTGCATTTCCCAGCTGCAGAGAGTATTTGCAGCCGTCTGCGCAACTTTATTAAAACGCCCTCGCTAATATTGCAGATTCCGTGTTTGTTTACTCAGGGCATTTATGGATCAGCATATATTTGAGCCTGCTTAAGCTGTTTATGAACAGACAGCGGAATCCAATCTCTTTGAAATTACCTCTGCTGCGATCATAGGACTGGAATATGCACTAGCAAATGAGTGTGTTTAGATGAGCTTGTTTATTCTTTCACTGTTTGTTTGCTCGGTCCAGTTTTAATGCGACCATCAGGCCTTCTGCTAAGCACTCACTTCGCGTCAGACTAAATACAAAAGCCACAGTGGACATCACATTTTTTTGGACCATTACAGCTGCTCCATAGCCACACTCTCATTTCAACTGAGACGTGTTCTTTGAATTAAAGTCGTCACAGTGTGACGTTACTCCATTCACTGTACTAAGACCTGAAGGTAACACAACATTTCCTAAGTGTTTATTGCAAGCAGTATGCTGATCTACACACAGCAGACCTTACCACTACCATTTCCCACTCTGGTGTTCCATTATCGAATTGTGTACGGGAAGATATAATGTTGGTAAAACTTTCTGTTAGGGTTAATTTCTCTTACATACCCATCGGATCAATTTGTCAGATGTATGTGAAGGGAAGAAACATAAAACAATAAACATAAAAAAATGAAAGAACTATAACCTTGTTTACCAATGACATTGTAATTCTGTCATAAATGGCAAAGAACTTTTAAGAGCAGTTGAACTAGAACAGGAAAGATAGTGCGTTGAAAAGAGATTGTAAGATGGCCAAACTAGAGAGGATGTAAATTGTAGACTATCGGTAGCATGAACTCTCTTTCAGAAAAAGAGAAAACTGTAAACATCGAATATAAATCTGAACACTAGAAAGTAGTTTATTAAGGTATAAACAGTTCAGACTCAGAAAAGAATGGACACTTTATAGGGGAACTCGGGGCGGAACAGGATACTTAATGTTTAACAATTTCTATAAAATAAGGGAACACAAGGAAACACTTCTTAAAGTGAAAAACAAACACCTGTTGGTGTAACCTAATGCACCTTATTTTAAAATCACTTAAAACAATACATTTTGCATTTTTTACAATTTTTCAAAGAAAGTCTTGCATATTTCCCGTTCCCCCTACCCACGGGGCAGAATGGGATAAGGGCATTTTTTGTTAAATTATTGCATAAACGTTGAACTTGAATTACGAATATCGTATTAAACTATGACACAATGTTGTATAACAGGCAGCTCATACTAAGGAGTCTGTAATTTAAACAATTGAAGAATCATTCTTCAAAATAAGAAAATATTTAAATGTCATTCTGACGAATGTACAATGATTAATAACCACCAAACCACTAACTACTGGCCCTTTCGACAATGGTCACAAATCAGTATTTCCTCTTCATCTTCACTGTCTGTGCCAGAACACGAATTGTGTGCCCACTCTGACATGCAACCCAGCCCTCATTAGAAACGGAGTAAAAGTCCCCACAGTAGAGACACTCAGCATCCTCTCTCTCTGATTCTCTCTTCTCCATCATCCTCTTCCTTTTATTTTTCTTAAGGTCTTTGATGTCCTCTGTTTTGGTTCTTTTGGGTGTACATTTTGATATTTTTGCCTTAAGTTGCATTGCACCTGACGTCTCTGTCCTGACATTGTTTATATTTGTGCACCCTCCTCCTTTTTGTAGGCCTACTTTACGTGCGACAGCATTCTGCAGTTCCTTCTTATAAGGAGAATCTGTTAATACGACGGTTTTTTCCTTTTGGTCTTGTAGTCCGCCGAGTATTTTGACAGATTAGTGGGATTGCAATGACAGCCTCGGGCGATATCTGGAAAGCTGAGTTGTTCGCTGAACATAGCTCGTTGGGAGAGTCTGGCATCCATGAACATCCAGGCTGCGTTTGCTTTCTACTTGCATCAAAATATGACGGGGCAGAACGGGACACTATCCCACTCTGCCCCTTCCCGCTCCGCCCCAAGAGCACTTTTGAGGTTAACAGCTTTTATGGAGTGTAATAACCGATGTATTTAAACGCATTAAATAACTAAAGTATAACAAATGCCATGCACTTTAAGGGAATGTGTCATTTTAGGGTATACAATTAACAATTAACAGCTTACCTGGCGTTGAAATTCACCAAACGTTAGAACAACGCAAGCGGTAACGTGACGGACAACAATTCACTTAGATCTCGCACTTCAAACTAAATCAGAATGGCTGCCTTCACTTTGTAACAACAACGCTGTACTATTGTACATGTAAATAATTTTTTTTTTCCATCCGATTTTTCGATAAACTAGTGTAATTGATGTTCTGATTTCATTTCTTTTTTGGTTCATGTCATTGTGTTAGGAAAACTGTAAACGAGTTTCAATGTGAATATTAATGTTTATGTCAAATGTCAAGCAATATTGTAATAGAATTGAAAGGTAACAAATGTTGAAACTGTTGTAACATGTTTAAAATTGTAACTGTGCGTCTGGTCCATACGTAGGTAATGTGTTAGAATATGTAGAATGTAAAACGTCGGGTGAATACCCGGCCTGTAAGGGAGCGGTAAAAGGTGGATGGCAGGCGAGCGCGGGAAAATGCACGCGGGCGCTGCACGGCACAACGGGCTCAGCAGTAGTAGTCGGAGTTTGGCATTGGTCTGAGCAACACGTTCTGGAGCGAGGAGGCTCTCCTGGAAGACGTAGTTTCACTGAGCCTCGGGTATGCCGTTACAACGCCTATACAGCATGGCAAAATTCCATAGGCACTAAACGGAAAAGTATTGCGACGCTAAGAAGAATTAAAGTGCCGATACGTCAAGAGCCATAGCTGTGGTTGTATGTGTGCTCTGTGCCTCGCCATCTCGCCGCCTGCCAACCGCCGCATCGATACAAGCAGGTTGAAACTTTTAGTACTGTATTCGTATGGACCAGTGTTACTTTTGTTCCATACTGTTCAAAAACAACTTAAATTTTACCAGAACTTCCCTATCATTTAATTATCCTCACAACTAACCTAGATAGGGTCCTTTCCAAATGTTGTGCAATCCGAGTGTCCCAAAATGAAAAATTAAATTTTGTGTTAATAGTAATTACTTGCAGACCTAACTATGTTAGAATGGTGTTTAAAGAACTGTTTTGTTAATGAACCAGTAAATGAATAACGAAGGTCTGATAAAGTTGGAAGATAACGTTAATATTGATTTAGTAATGAAGTTTAATTATTTCGAGACAGATATAAACGTATTTAAATGAGTAGGAAATAAGATAAAGAGAGTAGTAACTCATATATTGGAAATCTTGAGCGCATAACGGTGTCAGTAATTAATTTTTTTAATACAGTGATCATAACAGTTTCAGGGTCCCCCCCCCCCTTTTTTTTTTATTCATTTGAATTCTGAAGTGTTCTAAATTGATTTGACCAGCAAAAGTTAAAGTCAATAAAAAAGCCAAAATTTATCAGTGTTTTATCTTTATTAAAATTGACATTTTGTTTGTGGCTCGAAATTACTATTTCTAGGGTAACTTATGCCCGATTTTATTCAGATCAATAGACAGTACGAAGTATTGTAGTATAATTATAGTGTAGTGTTATGTATTTATGATTTTTCCATATCAGTACAGAATGTGAAACTATCAGTTCAATAGATTTTCTGGTTCTAAAATTTACTATATTATGCAGTGTTACTACGTGTTGGTCTGCATGAATATACACCAACTTGTACAGGAAAGAAACTCAGTTAATGCCTAATTAGGCTGGCGACTGTATTATTAACAAATTGGTAACATCTTCTGTGTTGTTTCTTGTCCGTTCTGATGTGTAGTTGCATTTCGGACTTACTTGACGTATCATTGTTATTACAGAGTGGGTGTAAGTCTGATTTGCCACCATTCAGATACACACGGTCAATATCTATACAAAAATCCTGTCTCGTAAGGTGAATCCCACTCACTTACCATAGTACAGGCTTTAATGAGTATTGTGTGCCCCACGCGCGCGTTACAACTTCGCTTCCATTCGGACAAATAGTTACATGCCCATACAATAGGTTGCAACACCATCCAGTCTAGAAAAGAGCAACTTCCCACTGTGCCCCGCTATCCCGTTCTGCCCCGAGTTCCCCTAAATATGGTGTTGCGGGACAATGTTGAAGACTAGTTGGGTACATCAGATAACTGATGGAGAGTTACAGAATTGAGTTGGGAGGTAAAAGATATCTGTGGCACAACTTGATCAAGAGAAGGGACCGCTTCAAAGGACGCAGTCTGAGGCATTTGGATGGAAGTAACATATTGCCTGGCTCCTCTTTGAATTACACTCTCGCACTTTTATTAGTAAACCTCTCATGTGCAGTGGCTCCCTAACAAGTTCTGTGACTGGAGTTGGATGAGAAACTACTTTACATTCTCACAGTTAACAAATGAAACCTTGACGAAACGCACCGACATTCTTTGGATCGTCTCTATTTTGTATTTTAATGCTATTCATTAAAGGTCTAAGATCTACGAGGAATATTCCGAAACGTTTTGAAAGATTGCTTTGTAGCGCTTTATTGCATGGATGAATTTATTCATGATGTATTCTAAGCAAGATCCTATTGATTGTGGTACGTTATTTCCTTCCTCCTGATTTTCCACTGCCACCTGGACACAGGCAATCGAACAGTGGCAAGAGATGAGTGTGTTTACCAGCCACTGTAGGCCGCAGCCACGCGGCCACTGGTGTGTGGGTAGCAGCAGGAGGTAAAGAGAGGGGTGTTCCAGCCGTGGCAGCCAGTAATCAATGACTGCTGGAGGGGAGCAGTGCAGGAAAGCAAGGGACCGGGTGGCCACTGCTAGGGGAACAGGGGCAGGAAAGAAGTGGGTTGTCTGGGCAAGGTAGCCAGTGGCCACACAGCAGCTGGAAGGCGGGCAGTGGCAGCGAGGGATCAGGATTTCTAGCCAAGGAAGCCAGAGCCACGTGCATGCCAGCAGTGGCAAGAAACGAGTGGGCTTTCTGGCCACAGCAGCTTTGCAACCGCTGGCAGTTGAGAAACGGATCGAAAAAGAGTGGATTTTCTGGCCACAATTTCCAACAGCTGGAATGAAACTGGCAAGCGATCAGTGGCAGGAAAGGCGTGTGCGTAGTAGCAAGTAGGCACGCGGCCATTGACTGGGCTGGCAACGGAAGACACAAAACGAAAGCTGAAATTTTAAATTTAGCATTTGAGAAACCTTTCACGCAGGAGTATCGTACAACGAAACCGCCGTTTGAGTCTCGTACAGATTCCCGTATGAAGGACGAAGTGATAGACATTCCTGGTGTTGTGAAGCAGCTGAATGGATAGAAAATAATTAAATCGCCAGGTGCTGATGGGATTCCAATTCGGTTTTACAGAGAGTACTCTACTGCACTGGCTCCTTACTTAGCTTGCATTTATCGCGAATCTCTTGCCCAACGTAAAGACCCGAGCGAATGGAAAAAGGCGCAGGTGACGCCTGTATATAAGAAAGGGAGAAGGACGGATCCTCAAAATTGCAGACCAATATCCTTAACATCGGTTTGTTGCAGGGTTCTCGAATATATTCTCAGTTCGGATATAATGAATTTCCTTCAGACAGAGAAGTTGCTGTCCATGCATCAGCACGGCTTTAGAAAGCATCCCTGTTGCGAAACGCAGCTCGCCCTTTCTTCACATGATATCCTGCGAACCATGGATGAATGGTATCAGACGGATGCCGTATTCCTTGACTTCCGGAAAGCGTTTGACTCGGTGCCTAACTGCAGACTCCTAACTAAGGTACGAGCATATGGGATTGGTTCCAAAGTATGTGAGTGGCTCGAAGACTTCTTAAGTAACAGAACCCAGTACGTTGTCCTCGATGGTGAGTGTTCATCGGAGGTGAGGGTATCGTCTGGAGTGCCCCAGGGAAGTGTGGTAGGTCCGCTGTTGATATCTATCTACATAAATGATCTTTTGGATAGGGTGGATAGCAATGTGCGACTGTTTCCTGATGATGCTGCGGTGTACGGGAAGGTGTCGTCGTTGAGTGACTGTAGGAGGATACAAGATGACTTGGACTGGATTTGCGATTGGTGTAAAGAATGGCAGCTAACTCTAAATATAGATAAATGTAAATCAATGCAGATGAATAGCGAAAAGAATCCTATAACGTTTGAATACTCCATTATTAGTGTAGCGCTTGACAGAGTCACGTCGATTAAATATTTGGGCGTAACATTGCAGAGCGATATGAAGTGGGACAAGCATGTAATGGCAGTTGTGTGGAAGGCGGATAGTCGTCTTCGGTTCATTGGTAGAAATTTGGGAAGATGTGGTTCATCTGTAAAGGAGACCGCTTATAAAACACTAATACGACCTATTCTTGAGTACTGCTCGAGCGTTTGGGATCCCTATCAGGTCGGATTGAGGGAGGATATAGAAGCAGTTCAGAGGCTGGCTCCTAGATTTGCTACTGGCAGGTTGGATCATCACGCGATTGTTATGGAAATGCTTCAGGAAGTCGGGTGGAAGGCTCTAGAGGAAAGGAGGCGTTCTTTTCGTGAATCGCTACTGAGGAAATTTAGAGAACCGCCATTTGAGGCTGACTGCAGTACAATTTCACTGCCGCCAACTTATATTTCGCGGAAAGACCACAAAGATAAGATAAGAGAGATCAGGGCTCGTACAGAGGCATATAGGCAGTAATTTTTCCCTCGTTCTGTTTGGGAGTGGAACAGGGAGAGAAGATGCTAGTTGTGGTACGAGGTACCCTCTGCCACGCACCGTATGGTGGATTGCGGAGTATGTATGTAGATGTAGATGTAGATTGATTGTGAGGGATCACAGTTGAAGAATGGGCCTTCTGGACGCGGCAGCCGGCAGCCCTGCAGCCACTGACAGGTGAGCAGTGGCACGGAATGTGTGGGTTTCCTGACCACAGTAGCCAGAAGCTTTGCAGCAGCTGGCGGGCGAGCAGTGGGTCGAAAAGAATGGATTTTCTGGCCATAATTTCCAATAGGCAGACGGCAACTGACTGGCGATCAGTTGCAGGAAAGGAGTGGATTTTCTGACGAAAGTGGCCAGGAGACAAGAAGCTGCTGGCTGGAGAGGTGCGCAAGGTGAAGAGTGGGAGGTCAGGGCTTGACAGCCAGTCGCCACGTGGGCTTTGGCAGGTGAGCAGTTGAAGGTCACAGGTGTATGTTCTGGCAGTGACACCAAATGGTCAAGGGGTCGCTGTAAGGCGAGGCTATGGCAGAGTAGGTGCAGTTCTCTCGCCACAGTAGGCAGCAGCCACTCAGCTGGCAGCAGGTGATCGCAGAACACTTGGTATACATCTACATCTACGTTTATACTCCGCAAGCCACCCAACGGTGTGTGGCGGAGGGCACTTTACGTGCCACTGTCATTACCTCCCTTTCATGTTCCAGTCGCGTATGGTTCGCAGCAAGAACGACTGCCGGAAACCCTCCGTGCGCGCTCGAATCTCTCTAATTTTACATTCGTGATCTCCTCGGGAGGTATAAGTAGGGAGAAGCCAAATATTCGATACCTCATCCAGAAACACACCCTCTCAAAACCTGGACAGCAAGTTACACTGCGATGCAGAGCGCCTCTCTTGCAGAGTCTGCCACTTGAGTTTGCTAAACATCTCCGTAACGCTACCACGCTTACCAAATAACCCTGTGACGAAACGTGCCGCTCTTCTTTGGATCTTCTCTATCTCCTCTGTCATCCCGACCTGGTACGGATCCCACACTGATGAGCAATACTCAAGTATAGGTCGAACGAGTGTTTTGTAAGCCACCTCCTTTGTTGATGGACTACATTTTCTAAGCACTCTCCCAATGAATCTCAACCTGGCACCCGCCTTACCAACAATTAATTTTATATGATCATTCCACTTCAGTTCGTTCCATACACATACTCCCAAATATTTTATAGTGTTTGTTCGCTATCATATAATCATACAATAAAGGATCCTTCTTTCTATGTATTCGCAATACATTACATTTGTCTATGTTAAGGGTCAATTGCCACTCCCTGCACCAAGTGCCTATCCGCTGCAGATCTTCCTCCATTTGGCTGCAATTTTCTAATGCCGCAACTTCTCTGTATACTACAGCATCATCCGCGAAAAGCCGCATGGAACTTCCGACACTATCTACTACAAAATACCGTTGGGTGTGCGTAGTTTTATGTGAATCTCACCGTCCGCACTATTGAACAGCGTCACATAGAACATGAAAGGTTATTCTCTGAGGTTTCGGGATTGCAGCCGGATCATGCTGACCTCTTGCCGGAGTATTTCGGCTGGCAACCGTTCAGCCATCTTCAGGTGAAGCAATAGAGATCAAAATATCGGACAACACCCTCAGTAAAAACTGTGGATTGCAGCCGAGCACGGCCTGGGATCCTGTGATTGGGGAGTTAAAGTGGGCGCGGTGGTTGTGCCACCGAAACATTGCCATACGTAGTGACGTCACTGGCGGCAGGGTAGCACGGAAGGGGCATGCAGACGACAGTCAGCCACTTGACAATGGCAGAGGAGAGCTCTGCCGAAAGCTCGTGGGCAGTTAACCAATTGATGCGGCTTGAAACCCGAGAATATTTTATCAAACAGAGTGAAATATTTATTAAACAGTGAGCGGATCACCAAACATCGTAACAGACACAATGGCCATGCGAATGAGTTCCTGTGCATATGAGTTGAGCTTCTTTTTTTTTTCCTTTATTGAGTTTCGATTCCCCCTGAAGGGGGCAGGCTGGCAGCAGCTTATTACGCCGCTTTTCAGCCTACAGAATTTGTTTTAAAAAGATGAAGATAATAAAAAATAATAACAGCTGGCGATAAAATCGGTGACTTAAAGGTAAAAATGGCAGAAAATTCTGGAGCTTAAACACAAAACACAGGGTCGATGAAGCTAATAAAATACACAGGAAGCAGAAAAATAATAGACAGGCAATTAAAAAACACGGCGACAGTCTGGGTTCTGTTCGCAAGAGATATAAAAAGCACACCCAGCGACAGCATGATTTCTGTTCGCAACACTGTGGAAGGACGCACAACACTGAACACTCACTTAAACAATGTGCTAAAAGTTGGCACAAATACGACATACCACACCCGAGAGCAGGTGGGGGGAAACTGGTCAGATGACGGGAAAAAGGGAGGGCGGGGGGGGGGGGGGAGGGGGAAGAAAAGAGAGGAAAAGTGAAGGGGGAGGGGGGGAAAGGAGCCAGTGGAAGAGGATGATCCATAAGAGGGGTGGGGGGATGCTGAGCAGACGTGCCAGGGAGTGGGGAAGGCAGAGGAGGGGAGTACAAAAGGACTCGGGGGGGGGGGGGGCTTTTGTTTGTAGAAAGTTGGTAATATAAAACCATAAAGAACACAACATTTACAGGTAAACTGACGGAATGAAATAGTTGCTTCATTTAGTCAATTAAAGCTTACATTATAGGACAAATTCTGAGAGATCAGCGAATTATCAATTTGGTACTGGATAAACATGAGCAGAGCAAAAATTGTAAATGGAGATTGTATCGTCCAAAGATCACGGCGCCGCACCAAATTCGGCAACGCACGTCGATACCCCAGACGTTAGCGAGGTGTCGCTGTTATCTGCGACGTCGAATGGGCGAGGCTGAAGAAGACACGGGCTCACTCTCGGGACAGCAGCGCCCCTGCACCCCTGCACGCAAGTCTGTGCAGAGCCCAGCATGGAGGCACTCTGTCCTAGAGAGCCTGTATACAGAGAGAATGGCCATAGGTGAAGTTGCCCGTGATTGGTTGACTAGCTTTGGCAGAAAAACGGCGCCCAACGTCTCTCGCGTTTCCTATGTTCGCCACGCTTTTGAGTTGAATTGAAGTTCAGAGGACTTTTGGCAACGATTAAAAGGTATATGAATTATTGAGAGACTTAATGCGTTGTGCATGCATGTTAGATTTAGTTGTATATCGTTTTTAGTACGTAATTAGCGTTTGCGATCTTAAATACGAGTTGAAATAATGAAGCGTTTTGTGATGAAGTCGGTAGACCTACATGTTTGAAGTAAACACGTTAGTAATTGCACAGTATTGTTTTTGACATCTGTAATTCGTTCTGCAGACGTTCGTAAACGATGCCAGGTTGTGCCGCATTTGGTTGTTCCAATAGAGGCGAAGGTGGATTTCGCATGTCAGCATTTCCACGCAATGAAGAAACACGAAAGCAGTGGGCAGTCGCAGTCAACAGGACTGACATAAATCAAAGAGGAGCCTCGTGGAAACCAACCAAGTATTCTTATCTATGCGAAGTAAGTCGTTTTTGCTTTTTACTACATATAATACAACTTGCAATATACATAGTTAAATTTGAAAACAGACCTGTAAATTGGCTGTGTGAAAATTATTATGACACATTATTCTTACAAACAAAGGCATTTAACGAATGATTTCGCCATATTGTCTTGTGCTTTTGATTCTGTGAGTGTGTACTCCACTACTGCACTACTGGCCATTCAAATGCCCCGCCCGCAGTTTGGCAGAAAAATGGCCGCCGTATCGTCCGGTTGGCCACTCTCTCCCTATACAGGCTCTCTGCTCTGTCCCAGTTCATAACGTCAGCTGAAGCAGTTAACATTACAGGGTAGAAGCAAAAGAGTTATTCAGGATTCAGACAGAAACATACGTACGTAAATTGAAACATTGTATTTCAAGATAATAGTTTTTGAATTAATGCATCAAGTGCTGCTTCAGTAGTTAATGACAGGTTATCAAGAGCTCCTACGGCAAAGGATCGTATCAAGTTAAGTAAATTCTTTTGTTATTCATATACACACCTCAAAATAAGTTTTGCATCACCCTGGTTCCCAGAACTCCTGAAGATACACGTTGACTGTATCACAGACACCCTTTGACTGCTAAGAGATGTCACTAAACCCGCTCAAAGATGTAAAGAGCCATGCATGAGCAGGGCCAGTCGATCAGTTCCAGTTATTTCACCGGGTAGGAGGTACACGGCTCCTGTTGTCTGTAGTTCAACCATACCTAGCCGGTCAATACTGCGGTTCGATCGCGTCCGCATTGTTACTTTGTGCCAGGAAGGATTCTCAACAAGGGAAGTGTCCAGGCGTGTCGGAGTGAACCAAAGCGATATTGTTCGGACATGGAGAAGCTACAGAGAGACAGGAACTGTCGATGACATGCCTCGCTCAGGCCGTCTAAGGGCTACTATTGCAGTGGAAGACCGCTACCTACGGATTATGGCTCGGAGGAACCCTCACAGCAGTGCCACCATGTTGAATAGTGCTTTTCGTGCAGCCACAGGACGTCGTGTTACGACTCCAACTGTGCACAATAGGCTGCATGACCCCCCATTTCACTCCCGGCGTCCATGGCGAGGTCCATCTTTGCAACCACGACACCGTGCAGTGCAGTACAAATGGGCCTAACAACATGTCGAATGGGCCGTTCAGGATTGGCACCACGTTCTCTTCACCGATGAGTGTCGCATATGGCTTCAACCAATCATCGGAGACGGTTTGGAGGCAACCCAGTCAGGCTGAACGCTTTAGACACACTGTCCAGCGAGTGCAGCAAGGTGGAGGTTCCTTGCTCTTTTGGGGGTGGCATTATGTGGGACAGACGTACGCCGCTGGTGGTCATGGAACGTGCCGTAACGACTGTACGGTACGTGAATGCCATCCTCCAACCGATAGTGCAACCACATCGGCAGCATATTGACGAAGCATTCGTCTTCATAGGCGACAATTCGAGCTCCCATCGTGCACATCTTGTGAATGACTTCCTTGAGGACAACGAAATCGCTCGACTAGAGTAGCCAGCATGTTCTCCAGACATGAACCCTATCGAACATGCCTAGGAAAGATTGAAAAGGGCTGTTTATGGACGACGTGACCCACCAACCACTCTGAGGCATCTACGCCGAATGGCCGTTGGGGAGTGGGGCAATCTGGACCAACAGTGCCTTGATGAACTTGTGGGTAGTATGCCGCAACGAACAGAGGCATGCATCAGTGCAAGAGGACGTGCTACTGGGTAATAGGGGTACCGGTGTGTACAGCAATCTGGACCAGCATCTCTGAAGGTCTCGCTGTATGGTGGTTCAACATGAAATGTGTGGTTTTCATGAGCAATGAAAAGGACTGAAATCATGTTTATGTTGATCTCTATTCCAATTTTCTGTAGTGGTTCCGGAATTCTCGGAACCGAGGCGATGTAAAACTCTTTTTGCATCTACATCTACATCTACATGGTTACTCTGCAACTCATACCCAAGTGCCTGGCAGAGGGTTCATCGAACCATTTTCATATTACTTCTCTACCATTCCATTCTTGAATGGCGCGTGGGAAAAAGGAACACATAAATCTTTTCGTTCGAGCTCTGATTTCTCTTATTTTATCATGATGATCATTTCTCTCTACGTACGTTGGTGTCAACAAAATATTTACGCATTCGGAAGAGAAAGTTGGTGATTGAAATTTCGTAAATAGATCTCGCCGCAAAGAAGACCATCTTTGTTTCAGTGACTGCTACTCCAACTCTCGTATCAAGGTTCATGCTAAGTTGCTGTAATTTTGTGATGCAACAATTTGAAAAGCTGAAGTCTGCCATACAGTTCTAAAACTTTACGTGCTTCCAGTCTTCCTTGTTGGTTGATTGCAGGTTTGAAGTCGTCGGTCGAGCAGGTGACGACAGTCACTCATTGTCGGCCGTCGCTGTTGCAGAAGCTGGATGTTGGCGCGCCTTCTTCTCGACACGGTCACCAGACGAAACGGGCTCTTGATGTGTGCCAGCTAATGTTTCCGTCCGCAACGCCGTGCCAGAAACTATCATAGCAAGTCGAGTGGAATTACATGTTGCCAAACACCGAAAGCGCGGCAACTCGCGGGAGTGTCACTCAACACACCTGCACCACCGCCCTACTCCAGCCAGACTCCGCTCTACCCGCGCTCCACGCGGCAGAGTTAACACTACCAAAGATCCTAAACGCTTTGGTTCTCCACACGAGCTATCGATGTAATCGTCCGATAGCATAGTTTTCCCTAGGGCAGACCCAGCGTAAAAATACAAATAATATTTACAAAACAAACCAATTATACATCGATATATATATATATATATATATATACAACAGTAAAAGAATTACAATAAAGAGACAGAAATATCATATCTTCAGGTGACAAAATAAGGAAAAAAATTATAGTACAATAGATGGAAATAGGAGGATATGCATTTCCGGCGTTACAAACTCACAGTTATGGTCGGACGACTGTAGTTTCGCCCGGTCTGACAGGGAGACTGAGTGAGGCATACGGCAGGCCGGTTAACACGAATGTAGGTAGCTGTAGTTATTCGCCGGCCGCTGTGGCCGAGCGGTTCTAGGCGCTTCAGCCTGGAGCCGCGCTGCTGCTACGGTCGGATGTTCGAATGCTGCCTCGGGCATGGATGTCTGTAATGTCGTTAGGCTAAGTAGTTGTAAGTCTAGGGGACTGATGACCTCAGATGACAAGTCCCACAGTGCTTAGAGCCGTTTGAGCCATTTGTAGTTATTCGCCTGAATACCACGACAACAAAAACTACAACAACATGCCTGAATTTCCCTCATTTTTGCGAGTACCATTACCCTAACACGTAGCTGCGCCTGGTCCAGCAAATAATGGCCTTGTAACACCTTCATCCGATGGTGGTCTTTAAGTGACCTTAAAACTAGCTAATGTTACTATAAATCGTGTCAGATTCAAAAAGCGACTGGTTCCATATCATACTTGCCTTAATCGCCAATTTAAATTATAGCTGCAGGTCATCAACAATAATGGATGTAGGGACTGCAATAAGTCTTTCATGCGTGAAATGCCAGCAGATAGTCTGAGTTGTATTGCAACCGAGGAATGCGTTTCAGCAGCTGCATAGACAGTACCCGCATTAATAAAGTAGTTTGCCACATTGCTGTCGAACTGTAATTTCTTTTTCTGACATTCTTTGGCGAGTACATTCGTTCCGGAGTGGTGACCGCGAAGCAATATTCCCGAGCAATAAATCGGCGACGCAGAGGTTTATGCCCCGTTCGCACTGCGGGGAGTGGAAGAAGGCAGACCCCTCTGGCCGTTCTCTGGCGACGCATAAATCCGGAATTCAATAAGCACCGCAGCGCGCCGCGGCACAGCAGACCACACCACACCACACAGCACCACGCAGCACCGCGCCCAGTCTCACCTCAGCTCAGCTCAGCTCGCCGCCGCCACACGGCCTCACTGCTGTTTGGACCCACCACAGCCCGCAGCTGGGGCGGCTCCGCCTCCCTCACGCCTCTGGAATTCTGCTGCGAGGTTTTAATTTCGCCGGCCGGAAGTGGAGTTTAGCTCCATGTGTCCAGTAAGCAGGCTCTGGCCGGGTCAGGGAGGGGAGGGGTGGAAGAGACGAGGGAGGGAGAGAAATTCTAAAAAGAGAAAGGAAACAGGGAGGCGGCAGGGCAGCACCTGCTGGAGAACTAGAACAGGAGAGTCGGCACCTGCTGTTGCGTGCTGCAGTTAACGCACAACTGTTCTCACGTCCCTACGCATTTCACTTGAATTTTTACTTCGTTCTTACCCTAATTAAAAAGCAGTTTTTGTGTAGGTGTGTAGTAACACAGTATCTACACGACAGTACCACAACGTAATTCGTTTTTTCCACAGAGTTCATTCTGACGGTAGACGGCAACGCTGTTAGCAATAAAAAATTTCATTGTAAAAATATTTTTTTAATTTCTCTCTTTTCTCTTTTACTTTTCCTCTCAGCTTGCAGCTGGTACAAGCTATGTGTTTTTTATTCAACTGTGGAAAATGTTATGCGTTATTAAAGTAGAGATTTTTAAAAATTTTCAGAAGTATCGATAGAAATTCATAAAAAGCAATACAAAATACATAAAATATGGATGAGTAAAAGGAAGAATCTTCAACAACATTTGGAGCTACCAGAACCGTATCTTCCTCGGTCCAAGACGAGCGAAAGAGCCGGAAATCCGCAGCTCGTGGTCGTGCGGTAGCGTTCTCGCTTCCCGCGCCCGGCTTCCCGGGTTCGATTCCCGGCGGGGTCAGGGATTTTTCTCTGCCTCGTGATGACTGGGTGTTGTGTGATGTCCTTAGGTTAATCAGGTTTAAGTAGTTCTAAGTTCTAGGGGACTGATCACAACAGATGTTAAGTCCCATAGTGCTCAGAGCCATTTGAACCATTTTTAGAGCCGGAAGGAGTGCAAGCAGAGTGATCCACGTTTTGCACATCTCCCCAGTCGCATTTCGTAGTGACGACTGGAAATTCCCATTTTTTGGAGAACACAGTGATCGGTCCCTGCTAGGCGAGGCCGACTCACCAACAGCAACCGGCCGGGTTGGAGACTTTCTCTGCCCGGGGACTGGGTGTTTGTGTCGTCCTCGTCATTTCATCATCATCCTCATCATTCGGGACAGTGGCTAGGTTGGACTGTGAAAAAAATCAGATTCTGAAAAAATTGGGACTATGTACGGGCGATGATGACCGCGCAGTTGGGCGCCCCATAAAACGATCATCATCAACATCAAACCAACAGCAGTTTTTTTAATGATATCTTAGTGCCTGAAAAAAACAGTTGAGGCATCGAAAACGCAAGGATGACACGAAATCAGTCTTCACGTGTTGAGAGAGTATGTGATGTTATTTCGGTGACTATAAATTCGACTCAGCTTTAAAAAGAGTTTGACAGTGTGAACTCATAAGTATGTAAAAAATAATTGAAAAGCCACGATCGCTTAAATATCGTTTACTATACGACCGGTTTCAGCACTCTCAAGGTGCCATCATCGGATGTGAAACGTGGATTAACATTTATAAAACCATTTATAAACGTACGTTTCAGATCCGATGATGGCACCTTGAGAGTGCTGAAACCGGTCATATAGTAAACGATATTTAAGCGATCGTGGCTTTTCAATTATTTTACAGAGTGATCGCCCCACGACACACCATGTGTTCACTGCATCATAAGTATGTCTTTGCAGCATTTCTGGCCTGGATACACGCGCTGATTCTGTTTCTAAGAGTGCCATGAAGTCGTTGCATCCTCTCCTCAGGGTAGCTGCTCCGCAAATGTAGTAACTGACCGTTGATACCTTCATAATGCCAGGGGCAAGGTGCTGATATCAGAACGGGTCCCACACATATTCTATTGGGGCCATATCTGGGGATTTTGCTGGCCACAGAAGTACATCATGACGCAGAAGGTTCCTAGAGACTCGTGGCAAGTGTGAAAGAGTATTGTCTTGTTGAAAAATGGCACAACGATACTGTCACACGAGAGGTAACACGTATGGGTGTAGCGTGTCCATGACGTAACGTTGTGCCTTTGCAGTTCCCTCAGCGGCTACCGGTCGTGACCTGGTGCCACATACGTTTGTGGCTCCCCACACCACCACAAGTAACGCGGCTGTGCTTCTTCAAAACAATGGAACAACGTAACCTGCCTCCAGGCTGACGCCACGCTCGTTGACGATGACCAGCTGTGGTAATGCAGAATCGTGTACACAATGCACCGCCGTTCATCAGCAGACCGTGCTTACCTGCTACTGCGCCACTCCAAAAGTAGCCGATTGTGTTGTGACGTTAACGGCAGCGTACGCATTTTCAGTTTTTAAATTCGGTCAATAATTATATGAAACATGAAAAATCAAATTTTTGTTCTCTTTGAAGCCGTTAGATATAACCTACAACTGGGACCGGCTCACCGGTGGCCTGGTGATCGCTTTAGCCGACAGAAAGAGCCATAAAAATGTAGACACTCTATAATAGTTAATATCTTTGGAAACAAATGACATATCGCTGCAATTTTGCGCGGTAGCATAGGCCAATGTTTTCTCGACACATCTTGGCGCGCGTTTTCCAGCAGATGACCAGCGCAGCAATGAATGAAGTAAGATTGTCGTTTGGGCGACGCAATGGCAATGGAAATGGCAATGGCGTAAAGTGTACGGAACCCAACCAACAACGAGTACAACAATTTATCGTATTAGGGATAAATTTGAAGCCGATGGTACCGTTCAGGATGTGCATAAGGAAAGGTGTGGCCGACCAAAAACATCAACAGGTCCAGATTCCAGCGCTGCTGTATCGCAACACTTTACTGGGTCAACTCAAAAATCTGTGAAGCAGGACGCACGTGAAAGCAGGGTAAGCCGAGCCAGTGTACGACGAATTCTGAAGGCTACCAAGTAAAAAGTGTGCATTCCAAGATCGCAACGCACTATGAACCAGGACGCCCAGGATCGAAGGATGGGCTACTGCGAATGGTTTGAAGGCATGTTTCTCGAGGACGAACGGTTTGCAGAGATGGTTACCTGATCTGACGAGGTCCAATTCAAACTGAACGGTACTGTAAACCGTCGGCCGGTGTGGCCGTGCGGTTCTAGGCGCTTCAGTCTGAAACCGCGCGACAGCTACGGTCGCAGGTTCGAATCCTGCCTCGAGAATGGATGTGTGTGATGTTCTTAGGTTAGTTAGGATTAAGTAGTTCTAAGTTCTAGGGGACTGATGACCACAGATGTTAAGTCCCATAGTGCTCAGAGCCATTTGAGCCATTTTTGGTACTGTAAACCAGCCCAAATGCGTATGCTGGGCTGCTGTTAATCCACCGTCTGTTAATGTCTGCCGTGGTCTGTCATCGCACTGTTTGATCGGCCCATTATTGTTCCATAAAATTCCGGGCGTGCTGCCGCATATATTCAGCTTTTTCTTCTAATATTTCGACTGAATACCGTCCAGCCACCTTCCTTTTAAACCCGAGGACCGAACCACTGCGTATGCGGCCAAAGATACGCAGTGTTTCGGTCCTCGGGTTTAAAAGGACGGAGCAAGAGTTGGAGCGTTAGTCACCTCGACTCACTCTGAAGGTGGCTGGACGGTATTCAGTCGAAACATTAGAAGAAAAAGCTGAATATATGCGGCTGCACGCCCGGAATTTTATGGAACAGTCTTTACGCCGCGAAAACACGAAGATGGCCCATTATTCTCTGAAACTGGTGAGGTGTATCTTCATAAGCTGCAAACACTGCTTTCACCTGCCATCCGAGAAGTGTTTGGAAATGAAAGAATTTTACCTACAAAAATTGTTCAAATGGATCTGAGCACTATGGGACTTAACCTCTGAGGTCATCAGTCCCATAAGAGGATAGAACTACTTAAACCTAACTAACCTAAGGACATCACACACATCCATGCCCGAGGCAGGATTCAAACCTGCGACCGTAGCGGTCGCGCGGTACCAGACTGAAGCGCCTAGAACCGCTCGGCCACTCCGGCCGGCTTTTACCTACAACAAGATGGTGCTCCGCCTGACTACCACATAGGTGTCAACTTGGATGGTTGAAGAGAAACTGCTGAGTATCCACCACTGTCTCCACACCTTACACCTCTTGTCTTCAACCTATGTGGGACCTTGAAAAATGAAGTTTGTCAACAGACGCCAGCTGCACTGAACGAGCTACGGGAAATCATCGAAGAGTCCTGTCCGACTATCACAAGGCGCCAATGACAGCCGTAGTTTGGTCAACAGTTCAGAGGCAGCCACGTTGTTTGGCTGCTATGGAGGTCACCTCCCATCGCGCAAGAATTGCAACGGTATGTCATTTTGTTCCATTAATATTGACTATCAAATAGTGTCTTCTTTCTTCTGGACCCCTCTGCATACGAGGGCGATATTTCTTTTTTCTTTTAGTTCTGATCGGTCACGAAATGGAAACTGCAGTGCAAATAAAAAATGTTTTATTTGCAACATTTAGCTACACTATCCAGCCAAATAGTCGCCGCTCCGACATAGACTGACTTTCCGATACCAGCGTCATTGAAGGCAGCCGTCTGTGCTTTCCGCCTGTTCTCTACGCTGATATGCTCTTGCCTGTGCCACTCTGTTGTGGCTGATCAATCACTTCCGACCAAAACACTGGAGGATCGTATTTGTTGCAAGTCCACAGTGTGAGGCTGAGTTTTGTCTTGAAGAAGGATAATGAATGATGACAACAGTTCGCTTACTGCGAATTGCCCTTTTGTAGATGACTTTCTCAAATGGCCAGATCTACTCACTGAATAGGGTCATCGGTCAATTCTCTCTTTTTTCTCTGACCGCCTCCATCATGAAGTTCTACACTGAGCTTCAAAGTTCTTGCACCGTTACCGCAGTTTTCTGTCACGCATGACAGTTACGTTAGATTGGCTGCATGAAATCACTCATGCGGAACCCCACAGCATGAAGGAATCGAATGATAGTACGTACGTCACACTTGGCGGGAGACACTATTATTCTAGGCATCTCTGAACTGAAACGTACGACTTGACGCGATCGATTGACATACTAGAGACACTACGCATCACATCTGCCCAAAGCTTCAACAGAATTTCACTGTGGTTTTAATTGTGCTACCGATCTGGCATTGGATAAAAAAATCTCGTGAGGTATCGGCAATGGCCTTCAGGTTCTGTACTTATGAGGAAATTCGAAAAAAGCCAGTGTGCTAGATCCCATAGTGAGACTGAAGAGCGTCAGTGACGTAAATCATCTTGTTTAGGGGGTGCATGTATGGCCGGCGAGTGAGCCGAGCACAGCAATGTAGTAAGGGTCCCATCGTACGAGGAGTCAGTCACTGGGACAGGAACAGAAAGCAGGGCCTTGCATAAAGCCAGGTTATTGTGCTCAAGCTCCCTACTTAATCTGAAATACTTCACAGATGTGAAAAGACTGGTAGCGGTGTTATTCTTCCAGTTAAGAACCAATTACAGCTTTGTCTCTGATAGACATGCAAGGAAAAAAAAGGACTAGAGTATCAACGCAAGTTCATCATCATTGCAGTTAATCGGTATATTAAGTTACAGTAAATTTCTTCAAAGGCTAAGCACTGGCTTTGCAGCACTGCACATGATAATGAGTTGTGTCCCTCCACAGCTGGCGTACTTTCTGATAGTCAAGCGGTGTGTAAGTGCCAGCCAAGTGTATTGAATCAGCACAGTGAAGGCGTGGTAGAACGGCGGAAAGGGGCTATCGTGTTCGGACGTGCCCGTCACCACACCATATGCGAAGCTACCCCATTTGTTGGTGTGCCAACGCCGACTGTCCAACCGTCAGCAAGGAACTCTGTACCACCCACAGCCACGTGAAACAGTGTGGGAACAGTGCTTGTAGAAAGGTCCTAAACGATAGGGACCAGAGGCGAATGGCACGCAATGTCAGTGTCAGTCTGTTCCAAACCCATCAATAAACACTGCTAACAGTCAATGCGTGTCCACCTCAACCAGTCTGCCAACGTACAGTGTGAAGAGAATTGCGTGTAATGGTCGTTTTGAGTCCAGTATCTCCTAAAACAGGGCTTCCCAACGTGTGGTCCTGGGATTCCTTAGGGGTCCGCCGGCTCTTTCTAGGGGGTCTGCGGCCACCCTTCACCAAATCGTGTAAAATAATGAGTAGAATTATTGAATAAAGATGTGAAAATAAAATTCATCACTATTTTTTTTCGTATGAAAACCATGTTTACTTTTACTTCAGGTCGTATCCCCAAGCAGCATTTGCGGTTCCTAAGTGAGAACGTATACACAGCTTAGTGCCGGAGAATGCGGCTTCTCTGATCGACTGTTTCGCGACAATTCGGGGGTCGTTTGTGCGCCGGCTCACGGCGCTAGATGCGCTGAAACCTTTTACGCATGCGCGGAGCGAGCTTTGTCGACCAATCAGGGAACAGTTTGGACGTGACGTTGATTGCTCTTGGAGGAAGGCAGCTCCAACATGTGAAATGTCAATTACAAAGTAATTTTGATCAGGCTATAGTGTGTTGAAAAAAGGGAGTAAATCCACAAGCAAGTGTCTGGATACAGTGGGAATTCAAATTGGATCGTTAATTTTAAGTTTTATTCATGCATCTCTAAACCAAAGACTATTGATACTTCGGGGAGAGGGGGGGGGGGGGAGGGGGGGGGGGTCATTTGGAACATGGGATTTGCATTAAGGAGCTTTCAGCTCCCATGGGTTTCGCTCTGAAATTTAAAGTTACTGTGCTCTTGACTGATTAGGCGTCCGCGATGGATTTTCAACTGAAGAAGGGGTCCGCCAGCTGAAAAGGTTGGGAAGCCCTGTCCTAAAAGACCATTTCTCTCAGCAACGTATAAAACGGCTTATCTTCAACGGCCTTTCCTGTTTGTTGGGGATGGTTTGCTGTCGACTCTGACGAGAACAACCTATTACTAAACTGTTTACTGTAACTCGGTAACTGTCCCACATTCCTGCTCATAACGAATCCTACTCTTGTTATACCATTCTCTGCTGCTCTGGATATTGCTCTATATTCGTTTCACTGAAAATGCATGTATTTATCTTCTTTTCATTTCACCTCACTGACTCCCTCTGCAAGATATTCCAGAAATGTTGCAACGAACTGCGAGAGGTTGTAGAGGGTGTCTTGAGGAACATGCCGAGCATACGAAACCGTTTCCGGAAACGTCATTCAACGACGCTACAGAGCGTCGATATTATAGGCGCCGTCGTCTGCCATTGGGCCACCGCTTCGGCAGCAAACGTGACTTTGTACGCTGACGGATCGTAGGCGAAATGTCTCGCATCGTTGTTTGTTATACAGTGATCGCGACTGAGTGCCACGGTCGCCATTGAAAAAGATTGAGCTACCAGCTGCGTGGACAGGCCTTGTCTCCTACGAATGCGATGCTCTGTCGACTTGGTGGATAAAGGTTTCGAACACGGGTTTCCATCGGCAGTTTATTTTTGTTCTGCATCCCGAAAAACACTGTTGGAGATTTTAGAGGCTTCCAAGAGAAGACGGAAAACCAGATGGAAACCCGTGCCCGAAGCAGTCATCCTCCAAAGCAAAGAGCATTGTGTTGATAGGAGACAAGACCTGTTTACGAAGCAAGTAGCTCCATCTTCTCCACTGGCGATCGCGGCAGTCAGTTGCGATCGCTGAATAACAGACAACGATGCGAGACGGTCCGCCTAAAGTCCATCAACATTTGATGCCAGAGGGGTGGTCTAATGGCAGGCGCCGGCACCTATAACTTCGCGCCCTCTAGCGTCGTTGGATGGCTTTTTCGGACAAGGGTTTCAATCCTCGATTTCTTCCTCAAGACACCCTCGACAACCCCTCGAAGTTTGTGGCAACATTTCTGGGACACCTTCTACATTTGCATTGAGCTGTTGTCTCTCCCTTTTCAGATGTGGCTTCTTCAAGGCTACGACATTACAACTCGTAGAATGTGACCCTGTCACTGGTTATTCACACTTTTTCTCATTGTTCCCTCACTTTACTGTCCATCACATTATCAGTACGCACTATAGCGCAGCAGAACTTAGGCTTCGCCTGATACTTTAATACTTTGTGTGCCAAGGATAAAGTTTATTGCTCCCCAGCCCATTTTTCTTTGGCATGCGATACAGACTGGCGCGATTTCATTATCCTTCTTCCCCTTCATGTTTTTTAGTATTACATACTGGAGTTTGAATTTCTCTTATCGTTTTTTTCACTGTTGGCCCTATCTGTTTTGAATAATGTTTAATTTTTGGTTTGTACTTCTTCAATAAATGTTTTGAGGATTATCGCAGTGTAGAAGAGGTTTTGATATGGCATCCATTTTTCAAATGGTTCAAATGGCTCTGAGCACTATGGGACTTAACTGCTGAGGTCATCAGTCCCCTAGAACTTAGAACTATTTAAACCTAACTAACCTAAGAACATCACATACATCCATGCCCGAGGCAGGATTCGAACCTGCGACCGTAGCGGTCACGCGGTTAGAAACTGTAGCGCCTAGAACCGCTAGGCCACCTCGGCCGGCTCCATTTTTCATTGTTTTTTCTAACGTGGTGCGTAATCGCATTTGTTTTCTGCGTTTTCAGAACATCTAGGTCGCTATTTTTGAACTGTTATTTGGAATCACTAAGACTTGCTGCCATCTCCACATCCTCTTCCACGTCCATAGGCGCGTCTTGATTGATTGATTGGTTGATTGATTTTAACAGGGAAGCTAAAACACCTTAGGTCTGACCTGCCACTGCTCGCACCGAAACTAGGTTTATTGTGCGATATCGCTCCCTGTATATCTAGTAAAGCCAACCAGTGCCCTTAAATAGTACAAGGAGTCCCTCTACCAGTTTTTTGTTAGACACAATTCCTTCATGTCCAACTGTCCCGAAGATTCCGTATCTTTTGCTCTCCAATGCCGTGCATTCAAAGATTAGGTGTGATGCAGTTTCTTCACCCTCATCACATATCCTACATTTAGGGTCCTCTTCCGTTGCACCCATTGTGTGGAGGTGTTTTTTTTTAAATTTCTCACGGCTAATCATCAGTCCAGTTATGAGTTTGATCTCTTTCCTGTTCAATGCCAGGATTACAGAGCTTCTTTTAAAACATGACTTGAGCACCATTAGCTTACCATGTTTTTTTCTTTATGGACCTTGGTCCAATATCCTACGCGCTGTTTCCTAAGCCAGTTCCGTAGTTCTTAGCCTTGGTGAGTGTCAGGACAGGTTCTGGTTTAATAAATGGATTTGTTGCCCCCAACCGCCCGGGGTGGCCGAGCGTTTCTACGCGCTACAGTCTGGAACTGCGCAACCGCTGCGGTCGCAGGTTCGAATCCTGCCCCGGGCATGGATGTGTGTGATGTCCTTAGGTTAGTTAGGTTTAAGTAGTTCTAAGTTCTAGGGGAATGATGACCTCAGAAGTTAAGTCCCATAGTGCTCAGAGCCATTTGAACTATTTTTTTGTTGGCCCCATCCTAACCAATCTATCAGCTTGTTCATTGCCGCAGATGCCTGAGTGGTCAGGGACCCACACTAGGTACACCCTATTGCTTCCCTTTAGCTCCATCAGAGTCCTGTGGCAATCTGCAACAATCATAGATCGTCATCATGCGTGTCATCAGTGACGCTGAAGGCATCCCCGTCGGTTGACGTACTTGTATTATCAGTTTTATTGCCCTCCATTCGGTTCCGTTGCTTGTTGGAGGTGGATTCTGTAATTTCCTCATTCAGGCCTCCCTGTGCCAAGCCTTGATGTGCTCATAGGGGGATCGCTCCCTCGTGACAGAGCGGTTGTATACTTCACTGATGCTCCTAACTACTTTAATACACAGTTTCACAGGAAGTCCACGGCCACAATTTTCCTCATGTGTTCAGTGGAATTACGTATGGAGCACATCCGGGATTGGTTTTCATACGCAGGATACGCTCTATGACCGCATACAGTCATATGAGAGGGTAGGTGCTTTGTAACTGTACACTCATATTCAGAAAAAAAACAGATCACCTTGAACGTCTAGAGACAGGGCGTTCGTATTCGAGGGATTTGTACACTAGTATATTCTGCAGAAGTTATTAGCATTTGAACCACGTCGGCGTGCGGGCTCAAGGTCAGCATCGATATCGCGGCGCAGCACCACCGACCGGTAAAGTGTGCCTGCGCCTGTCGTTATCGTATACACCGAAGGAATCAATCAGCGTGACCTGAGAAGACGTTCAGGATGGTTCTCAGACGTATGTGGGAACTGTACCATTCAATCAGCGAATTTGAAAGGGGGCACACTATTACATGAGAGAATGCGGTGCATCCATCCGGGACATGGTTGCTCGTGTGGGACGAAGTGTTTGGCAACGCGACGGGTGTGTGCAGAATGGTTGACTGTAGGCTGTAGTACATGACGAGATGGGCCAGGTCGCACCACCCAGAAATCACCCCGTTCCAATAAGATCAGCACCTCATCCGAACGGTATTTCAGGACAAATCTGTATCGTCATCGGCTCTGTTGCAACAATGGAATAGTGCATTACATCATACAATACCAGGGGTGACAGTCCATCGCCGTTTATTACGGCATGGGTTACGTGCGCGTCGTCCACTTCTCCGCCTACCTTTGACAAATGTGCAAAAACATGCTAGACGGCAATGGTGTATGGACCGACGTCACTGGGGACAGCAATGCCATCAGATAGTGTTTTCGGACGAATCCAGGTTCTTCCTGTTTGAAAATGATGGCCGAATTATGGTTCGCCACAGACAGGGGGAGCGGCAACACAGTGACTGCATTCGCACAAGACATACAGTGCCAACTCGAGGCTTTATGGTGTGGGGTGCTGTTGGTGCGTGTCCAGGGCACTGTGACCAGTGTGACGTACGTGAATGACATCCTGCGGCCCCCAGCCATACCGTTTCTGCACAACACCGCAGACACCATTTTTCAGCAAGACAATGCACGACCACATGTTCTTACACGAACATGTATATTCTTGGCGTCACAGGATGTCAGTCTTTTGCCCTGCCCCTCCATATCATCAGACTTCTTGCCAATAGAAAATGTATGGGATATGGTGAAACGACAGGTGCAGTACTATGATCCAGTGCCAACCACCACAGATGAACTTTGGAACCAGGAGAACGCCATTCGTGCCTTATAAGCGTTGATGCCATCACGCATGGAACATGCGTTATGGCCCACGGCGGACCCTGTGCCTACTAGGCAACACGACACATGCTGGATCGAGGTGGATGAAATGCTAATCATTTCTGCAGAACATACCAATATATGTGTCCTGTGAATATGAATGTCCCATCTCTAGTAGTTCAAGGTGTTTTGTTTCTTCTGAAAATGAATGTACTTCAGCTATTCGATTTGCATTGAGCTTTCCATGTGAAAAGTTTGCTGATCACATTTGTCCTCCGGTACCGTAAATGGTCCGTTGTAAACTAAGCACGTCTCTGATCTTTTCGAGCGCCACTTTGAACGGTAAATTACACACTCTCACACATCGTAAGCCAAGACGTGCGTGAATTATTGATACTACGCCGAGAAAACTATCGCTATGCTTAAATTTAAAGCTACCATTGGTGTTTCTCACTATTAGCTCACTAAAGTCGTTAGTTACACATTTTGCGTGTGCAGAATTGCCAATATTGTCAATCTGAATGACCATCACCTTCCTATCAAGTAAAAAAAAATGTTCAAATGTATGTGAAATCCTATGTGACTTAACTGCTAAGGTCATCAGTCCCTAAGCTTACACACTACTTAGCCTAAATTATCCTAAGGACAAACACACACACACACATGCCCGAGGGAGGACTCGAACCTCCGCTGGGACCAGCCGCCTACCAAGTAACTTTACATCATTAATCATCCATTTCCGAATAGCGAGAGGGGTATGCCTACTCGTGTGCCGTTCAAAATTAAATTTCAAGGTTTCTCTCGTCGAAGATGAGATTTTACTTGCAGTTAAACTGATAATTCCCTGCAACACAAACGACACTCACTAGGAGAGCTCGGCAAGTGCCTTAATTCGTTTTCCCAGAAATTTCGCTCATTGGAAGAAGGGTCAAAGTAAGCGAGCACGTGCCTCGAGTTATCTTTAGATACTCTACTATTTCTGAGAAAATCATGATCAAAGTTTCCGGCGTAATTCAGATGCCTTTTAGTGCGTGCTAATCTCAGCGGGGATGGGCGCACAGTGGGCAGCGGCGCGGTCTCTGATAATTCATTTTATTTTTCCCTGTATCAACCCATGTCCGTGGAAAGTTACTACATGTCGCTTTTTTATGGTAGGGGATACAAATACGTTATATTAATTGTTAAATTAGAAATGGGTTTCACAGTAAGTGTGATACGTTTATTATACGATACAGGGTGATCCATTCGGGAGGACGACGGTTCAATCCCACGTCCAGCCATCCTGATTTAGGTTTTCCGTGATTTTCCTAAATCGCTCCAGGCAAATGCCGGGATGGATCCTTTGAAAGGGCACGGCCGACTTCCTTTCCCATCCTTCCCTACTCCGATGAGACCGATGACTTCGCTGTCTGGTCTCCTCCTGCAAACAACCCAGCCCCCCAGGGTGGACCATTGATAGTGACCGGGCCAAATATCTCACAAAATAGGCACCAAACGAAAAACTACAAAGAACGAAACTCGACTAGAAGGGGGAAACCAGATGGCGCTATGGCTGGCCCGCTAAATGGCACGGCCATATGTCAAACGGATATCAACTGCGTTTTTTTAAAATAGGAACCCCCATTTTTATTACATATTCGTGTAGTTCGTAAAGAAATACGAATGTTTCAGTTGGACCACATTTTTCGTTTTGTGATAGACGGCGCTGTAATAGTCACAAACGTATAAGTACGTGGTATCACGTAACATTCCGCCAGTGCGGACGGTATTTGCTTTGTGATACATTACCCGTGTTAAAATGGACCATTTACCGATTGCGGTAAAGGTCGATATCGTGTTGATGTATGGCTATTGTGATCAAAATGCCCAACCGGCGTGTACTATGTATGCTGCTCGGTATCCTGGACGAGATCATCCAAGTGTCCGGACCGTTCGCCGGGTAGTTACGTAATTTAAGAAAACAGGGAATGTTCAACCACACGTGAAATATCAACCACGACCTGCAACAGATGATGATGCCCAAGTAGGTGTTTTAGCTGCAGTAGCATCAGTTGCTGACAGAATGGCGATGTACTTCCAACATGATGGATGTCCGGCACATAGCTCGCGTGCGTTTGAAGCGGTATTGAATAGCATATTTCACGACAGATGGATTAGTCGTCGAAGCACCATACCATGGCCCGGACGTTCAGCGGATATGACGTCCCCGGATTTCTTTCTGTGGGGAAAGTTGAAGCATATTTGCTATCGTGATCCACCGACAACGCCTGACAACATGCGTCAGCGCATCGTCAATGCATGTGCGAACATTACGGAAGGCGAACTATTCGCTGTTGAGAGGAATTTCGTTACACGTATTGCCAAATGCATTGAGGTTGACGCACTTCATTTTGAGCATTTATTGCATTAATGTGGTATTTACAGGTAATCACGCTGTAACAGCATGCGTTCTCAGAAATCATAAGTTCACAAAGGTACATGTATCACGTTGGAACAACCGAAATGAAATGTTCAAACGTACCTACGTTCTGCATTTTAATTTAAAAAACCTGCCTGTTACCAGCTGTTCCTCTAAAATTGTGAGCCGTATGTTTGTGAAAATTACAGCGCCATCTATCACAAAGCGAAAAAAGTGGTCCAACTAAAACATTCATATTTCTTTACGTACTACACGAATATGTAATAAAAATGGGGGTTCCTATTTTAAAAAACTCAGTTGATATCCGATTGACCCATAGCAGCGGCATCTAGCGGGCCAACCATAGCGCCATCTGGTTTCCCCCTTCAAGCTAGACAAGTTTCGTTCTTTGTAGTTTTTTCGTTTGGCGCTTATTTCGTGAGATATTTGGCCCGGTCACGATCAATGGACCACCCTGTATATATGTGTCTATAGTATTTTCAAGGGTTACAATTTTTTAAAATCCCCATATTCTTTATTTTCGTACTTACATATATTCTTATATTTTATTCTTATGTTTATTCTTCAGAAAGATTTCGCGCTTTCGTTTGGATGATACCGATCGTGGAAAAATTTGAAACACAGAAATTCCGAAAACAACGAGCATCGCAGGAAGGCACATTTGCCACAGTGATATTTCTTCGTATGAATTTCACTCGGAAAAGAAACGTTTTTAACATTGATAAAGATGTCACGCATTGGCAATAATGTCGCGGCAGACCACGCATAACGTATCTGTTTAAAATAAATTTCTCATTCATTTATTGTTTTTTTTAAATTTACTGACGAGGAACACAATTAGTGAACGAATAAGGACAACTTTATTTCAATTTACATTGGAAAACATTCGTGCAGTAACCTTCTACGAACTTGGGTAGCTAAATGAATAACAAAAATAAAATTAATAATACGGTTTCGAACACGGGTGGCAAAAGTATGAAGTCGTGACGCAAGCCACTACGGCACCGCTTCAACTGAACTACTTACTCCCTAAGAGAAACGTAAATTACTCCGAAAACTTTGACCGCAATTTTCTCAGACATTATCTACGGATAAGCCGAGACACTTCGCTTATTTTGCTCCCTCTTCCACTGAGCGAATCTTCGGGGAGATCGGCTTATAGCACTTGTCGTATTCTCGGCGTCAACAGTAAACAAGCGCTTCGGTCCACACAGCCGCTGCGAACCATCGCAAGCTATGGCGACCAAATAGGACTTTTTCCTAGACCACAGCGTCATGACAACAATGGAACTAGATAGCTTACTGTAGGCACGTGGTATGGTCCGACGGGTAGCAAAAGTCACATTTTATGTGATGCAAAGCTTAGAGTGCACCAACAGTCCAACGAGAAGTCTAACCTACATGGTGCCAGAGTGTAGTTCAGGTCGCAGAGTGTACGGTGATGTCTTAGGGTACTGCTTGGATTCACTCGTTCAAGTTACCGTGAACATGAATGTGGATGGTTATTTCCACATTCTCGGTGACGAAGTATTACCCTATCCTACTGCATCTTCATGATAATGCTGTGTCACTAACAGGGGTACGAGCATACGATCCCAGTTTGGCGAATACTCAGGCACCCTATTGCACCTTGACTGCACTATTAAATCACGCGAGCTTAATCCCACTAAATATGTTTGTGACTATTTGGAACAGCAACTCAAACGTAGGGAGTCAACATCCACGAAATTAGGTAGCTGTACAGGTTGTAACCACAGTGAGTGGCTTCAGTTTGATATGACATAATTGAAGAAGCTTCTGCACACACTTCCTTGCCGAAGTGAGGCCATTATCAAGGATAGAGCTTTAGCGTGATATATCCTGGGATGACTGATTTATTTGACTGCTGTGATTAACTGCTGAGTGTTGTGTGTGTAGTAACCTTTCTTTAACATGAAGGACGGGAACTATTAATAGAATCTGACGGGTAGAAATTTTAATAAGTTGATGGAAAAATACATGTGTCTAGGTAACATATCCAAATCATTAACATTGCAAGATCAAATGGTTCAAATGGCTCTGAGCACTATGGGACTTAACATCTGAGGTCATCAGTCCCCTAGAACTTAGAACTACTTAAACCTAACTAACGTAAGGACATCACACACATGCATGCGCGAGGGAGGATTCGAACCTGCGACCGTAGCAGCAGCGCGGTTCCTGTGTGAAGCGCCTAGAACCGCTCGGCCACAGTGGCCGGTTGCCGAGAATTCTTCCGGGTTGTATGACCATAGTCCCTGGAACTTGTCTATCCCTGACGTTTCGTCCACAGCTACTTTGAACATCATCGGAGGTGCTCCTGGTTGTGCTGAGTCTTGCCGGCCTTTGCAAGACTCAGCACAACCAGGAGCACCTTCGAAGATGTCCAACGTAGCTGTGGACGAAACGTCAGGGATAGAAAAGTTCCGGACCAGGCCATTCAACCCGGAAGAATTCTCGGCAAAACATTCTACAAAAATGTTCAAATGTGTGTGAAATCTTATGGGACTTAACTGCTAAGGTCATCACTCCCTAAGCTTACACACTACTTAACCTAAATTATCCTAAGGACAAACACACACATCCATGCCCGAGGGAGGACTCGAACCTCCACCGGCACCAGCCGCACAGTCCCTGACTGCAGCGCCCTAGACCGTTCAGCTAATCCCGTGCGGCAAACTTTCTACGTCACGTTCTTTAATCTAATCACAGAACTAAATACAAGAAATTGCATCCATGCTCAATGGGTCAATGGCCACCCGTTTACTTCTATAAACTACACTACTGGTCATTAAAATTGCTACACCACGAAGATGACGTGCTGCAGACGCGAAATGTAACCGACAGGAAGAAGATGCTGCGATATGCAAATGATTAGCTTTCCAGAGCGTTCACACAAGTTTGGCGCCGGTTGCGTTACAACCGATTTCTCATACACAAACAGCAGTTGACCGGCGTTGCCTGGTGAAACGTTGTTGTGATGCCTCGTGTAAGGAGGACAAATGCATACCATCACGTTTCCGACTTTGATAAAGGTCGGATTGTAGCCTATTGCGATTGCGGTTCATCGTATCGCGACATAGCTGCTCGCGTTGGTCGAGATCCAATGATTGTTAGCGGAATGTGGAATCAGTGGGTTCAGTAGGGTAATACGGAACGCCGTGCTGGATCCCAAGGGCCTCGTATCACTAGCAGTCGAGATGACAGGCATCTTACCCGCATGGCTGTAACGGATACCTGACTCAACAGATAGGGACGTTTGCAAGACAACAACCATCTGCACGAACAGTTCGACGACGTTTGCAGCAGCATGGACTATACGCTCGGAGACAGTGGCTGCGATTACCCTTGACGCTGCATCACAGACGGGAGCGTCTGCGATGGTGTATTCAACGACGAACCTGGGTGCACGAATGGCTGTTTACAGCATCATGGTGGTCGCATCCGTGTTTGGCGACATCGCGGTGAACGCACATTGGAAGCGTGTAGTCGTCATTGCCATACTGGCGTATCACCCGGCGTGATGGTATGGGGTGCCATTGGTTACACGTCTCGGTCACCTCTTGTTCGCTTTGACGGCACTTTGACCAATGGACGTTACGTTTCAGATGTGTTACGACCCGTGGCTCTACCCTTCATTCGATCCCTACGAAACCTTACATTTCAGCAGGATAATGTACGACCGCATGTTGCAGGACCTGTACGGGCCTTTCTGGATACCGAAAATGTTCGACTGCTGCCCTGGCCAGCACATTCTCCAGATCTCTCACCAATTGAAAACGTCTGTTCAATGGTGGCCGAGCTACTGGCTCGTCACAATACGCCACTCACTACTGTGGTATCGTGTTGGAGCTGCATGGGCAGCTGTACCTGTAGACGCCATCCAAGCTGTGTTTGACTCAATGCCCAGGCGTATCAAGGCCGTTATTACGGCCAGAGGTGGTAGTTCTGGGTACTGATTTCTCAGGATCTATTCACCTAAACTGCGTGAAAATGTAATTACATGTCAGTTCTAGTATAATATATTTGTCCGATGAATACCCGTTTATCATCTGCATTTATTCTTGGTGTAGCAATTTCAATGGCTGATCGTGCTACGATGGGTGCTGCGTATATTACCTATCCTGCTCTTCTGCTCAACGACATGGTCCCCAGTCAGCTGTCCTCGTCGGGCTGTTATGGGGATCAGGTGTGATATGGCTGAAATCACAACGCCGGGCGTACACGCCACAGTCCCACGATATTATCCGTAGTTCAGGGGAAGGTGCACAACTAATCCGCAATTACTCCATATCGGACGGACGCTGAAACGCGCGAGTCCCATGTCTACCAAAATCTAGTGCGGCCTGTTACCCCGCTGCTGCGGCTGCCCAATCGCATCATTTAAAAATAATTTTAACCAATGAACGCTTCTCCCGCCAGACTGCGGGTGCGCAGGAAACGGCGCTTACGTCACATCGATCTGGCCAATCGTGGTCGCCTGTGGCAGACGCCGCTCGTCCGAAAAACTTTCCAGACGCTTCCTCGGTGCCAGCGTCTAAACGAACACGTTGCGCTCCCTTGTCGCACACTCACAAAAAATGGAGTATGCGATTCGCGGAAGTACATTCATTGCTGGCAGTGCCGCCGGCGGCGCTTTTGTGAGCCCAGGCGACATGGCGGAGGGGGAAACAGCGTACCCCTGCATTATTCATTTTGGGTAGAAGTTCTGCTTTCCGCGCAGTGTTCTGCCGGAAAGGCCGCCGGTCTGTCGAGCCGCATCAAAGCCCTGCCTGGCATGGAGGGGGCCAGCACCTCCTGGATGCTGCAGGTTGCAAAATTCGACCTTCGGGCTAACGTGCTGCTGGCTTCACTTCACTGGCTCTCTGAGTGACATCCCGACAGAAACCTGTACTGTTTCTCCTGAGTGGACTTGGGGTTAAAAAAACATGGAAACTAAATATTACGATTAATTTTGTAAATAATTGACAAGTATGCCAAAGAGGAAGAGAGAGAACTACAATGGACATGTTATTCCCTGGACTCTTGCACTTCTATGCATGAACTATCTTTCCTTTGTCATTCGCTTATCTTATCTTCTTGGATTCGGACCTAAGAGGACGTTCTTGTGTAAAGCTCATCTTGCTGTACCAGCTGATAATGTAAGTTGTACTTAAAACCCGAAAAATATAATGGTTATTTTGTCACAAGAATTTGTGTATGTGGTCAATCAATTGGTAGTCTGATACCTGGACTGTCTTGAGTAGATATGGGCCTTAGCAAAAGAATTTTCATTGTTAGGCGCCATCTTCGAAAAATCTTCAACATTTTTCTTTTAGCTCATCTACGAGACGTGCCGTTGATTAGGACGATTAAGTTTATTTCAGATACCACGAGACCGGAGGCAGCTACTAATAATTTATCAATTTTATTTACAGATTTTCTTTATATAACGAGATAACATCCCAGGCAGAAAAGGTCTGGTCACAGGATTCCAGTTCCATTACAGGATTTAATTTGTAGATGCTACTCTTGTTATCTTATATTGCAGAATAGAAACGAAACCACGATAAGTTACGTATTACAGTAGTGTACATCGAACAGACTTGGCAAATATTCTCTAGTGCAATAAGCACACGACTTCTCACGAGCCTGGAATAATATCTATAGTGTTGGATTGATAAGAAAAGGACAATTAATTGTCGACGATTACGTAACTACCCTGAGAACTGAGCCAGTTTACTGAGTGCTTACAAACGTCGGGCTAAATTAAACAACATATTACACTGTTAATAATATTCCTACATTAGTTATTTCTCTTCTATGCTGAGCCATTGCATTAATGTGTGTTTCTTTTTTGTATAAGTCACGGCTTGTAACAACAACAATTATACATATAATAATTTTTCTTCTGATTTTCGATGAATTAATGTAAGCAATGTTTTGATTTCATTTCTTTTTCTTTTCGTGTCATTATGTTAACGAAAATGTAAGCAACTTTCGATGTGAATATTAATATTTATGTCAAATTTCAAGAAATGCTATAACAGAATTGATGTTGAATCTATTGTAACATGTTTAAAATTGTAATTGTGCGCCTGGTCCATACGTAGGCAATGTATTAGGATATGTGGAATGTAAAACCTTTGGTGAATACCCTATCTGTAGGGGAGCGGTAAAGGGTGGATGGCAGGCGAGCGCGGGAAAGTGCACACGGGCATCATAACAGTTTCAGGGTCCCCCCCCCCCTTCCACTCTTTTCTTTTCTATTCATTTAAATTCTGAAGTGTACTGAACTGATTTGACCTGCAAAGTTAAAGTCAATATAAAACCTAAATTTATCAGTGTTTACTCTTATTAAAATTGACATTGTATCTGTGTTTCAAAAGTGCTATTTCTAGGGTAGTCTATGCCCGATTTCAGTCGGATCAATAGACAAAATGCAGTTTGTAGTAATCATTGTAGTGTAATGTTGTGTATTTACAGCTTGTCCAAATTAGTACAGAAAGGGAAAATATTAGTTCAGTACATTTTTCTGGTTCTAAAATTTACCATATAATGCAGTATTACGAAGTGTTGTTATGCTTGTACGTACACCCACTTGTACAAGGAAAAAACTCACTTAATTCCTAATTAGGCTGGCGAACGTATTATTAACAATTGGTAGCATCTGCTGTGCATATTCCTTGCCCGTCCTAACGTGTAGTTGCACTTTATACTTGCTTGACGTATCATTGTTGTTACTGACTGGGTATAAGTCCGATTTTGCTTCCATTCAGGTACACGCGGTCAACATATGTACTAAAATCCTTTCTTAAAAAGGTGAAGCCCGTCAACTTATCATAGTACAGGCTTTAAAAAGTTAACGTACGCCAGAGCGGAGACGTTACAAGTGGCTTCCCGGTGACAGAACATCCAGTTGTTGTCGGTCACAAATTAAAGTGAATACCGAACAGTGGATCTTCAGTGGCTCGAATTGCAATAATAGTCAGTAAAGTAAATAGCAGTGAACGTCAAGTACAGTGGAGAGGTGTAATTGGCATTCAGTATGGACAGGAACGTAGACACGGTAGATGTGCCGAGCGTAATGGAAAATGCGCTTGGCAGTAGCAGGAGTTTACGTGGCCAGATAACAGATGGCGTTAGCGGAAGGCAATTGACGTACATACAATATCATGAACACGTTAACGAACAGATTGAAATGTCGAGATCGTCTCGAACACAGCAAGGGATAAAACAGGAAGTAGAGGGTGGCTTACTAGATGATAGTGGGTATGTGAATGAATCCACTGACATGTTTGATTCACCACAGATAAAGAAAGAACCGAAAGAAACTTCTGAAGTAGAATCAGAATACACCGATTCAGTAGAACAAAACAGTGTGAAAATTTTAAGCGTGAACGATTTATTTGAACCATTAACCAAACAAATTTCAGGGCAGAATAATCAGCTTAAAACACACGTTGCCGAGCAGCTCAAAACACAGAATAATCAGCGTAAAACACACGTTGCCGAGCAGATCAAAACACAGAATGATCGGCTTAAAACACACGTTGACGAGCAGCTTAAAACACAGAGCCATCAGCTCAAAACACAGAATGATCAGCTTAAACCACAGGTCGAAGAGCAAGGAATTAAAATTAGTAAACAAATAGAACAGGTAGAAAAAAAGTGGGTAATTTAAGTTCTGTGGTAAATACTATGAAATTTGAAATTGACACCATTAACAAAAATATGGATACTATGCAGGGGGAAATTGACAACATTAACAGTAGGTTTGATGTTGAAATTCTCAACATCCAAGAGAAAGTAGAGCCTCTGGTTGAAACAAAAGTAGACGAAAAAGTGTTCGGTCTTAAAACTGAGATCGTAAACGAATGTCAACACGGAATCGCACAGTTGAAAAAGGCAGTTTCAGACACTGAAAGAGATTTAGGTGAGAAAGTTACCGGATGTGTACAAAAATGTGAACAAAATGCTTCGAAAATTCAAGGCAAAATTTTCGATCTTGAGAGTAAAATTAAAGATAGACCTGGTGTTGTCTGTAATGCCACACCAATTACGAAGCTATTAGAAGGTGAGGAACGCTTCGATCCCGCCAAGAAACATAACGGATGGCATCCGTTAGATTTCATCAGAAATTGCGAGAGGATATTTCCTGAACACTTGTCTGATCAGGAAAAGATAAATGTAGTAATTAGCGCCCTAGCAGGTCACGCTAAGCGCTAGGGAATTAATTTGAATACCGAACGAATGACGTTCGAAGAATTCAAGCAAAGGTTTACGGAAGAATATTGGTCCGAACAAAAACAGGATCATTTATGGCGCGAGTTTATCATGGCCAAGCTTCATGATAACAGGGGCAGGAATTCTTTGAAAGATTTCTGCGAATATTGGTACACGAAGTTGACGCATTTAAGAGGAAGAAGATCCGATTCAGAAATCATCTGGGAACTATATAAAAAGCTTCCAGAAGATTCAAAGAGATACGTGGGAAGCAATCATCGCAGCTTCCAAGCATTTCTAGAAAGGGTCGAAGACGAAGACCACTGGCGCGAAAGTCGTGCCAATTATCAAAATTTTGGTAATCGAAATAACCGTAATAATGACGAAAGAAATGATGGCGAAGGGTTTCGCGTCAATATGATACAGAGAGGTAGAGGTAGAGGCAGAGGAAGAGGAAGTTATTCAGGTCGTGGTAGAGGATACACCGCGCAAAATAATAACGACGCGGGAAACTGATTTCCGCGAACGTTGTGGGCCAAACGGAAGCGGACAGACATACCGGCCCCGATTTAAGAAAAGTTACCGAACTGACAGTAATGTTATGAGACAGGTTAGAGACAGGCGTGGAACGACGCAACGTGTTGCTGCGAAACAAGCGTCAGGTGCGAGCCAGAATGAGTCATCTTCGCCGCGCAGAGCGATACATGTTAACAGGCGAGTGGAGCATCAGAGGGCAACGGCCCAGCCTAGCAGAACAGCTGTTCAGAGAGAAGCCGCTAGCAAGGCGGCAGCAATAGGTACAAACATTGCTGTAAGAGCTGGTGAATACATTAAGAGTGGTAATTCCGTGGCGAAGGAAATAGTGGATGGAACAGTGGATACACAGAGAGGTGCGGTTAGCAGTGTTAGTAATGAAGTAAATGGCGAGAATGAATTAGCGGAAGTAAGTAATTGGCGTGTGCAGATCGACGATCTATACAAGAGCCTAAGGCAATGTGAGTGGGAGGATTTTAAGAAAGAGTATGAGGCAAGGAAGTTGATTAGTGAAAAAGGAGATAAAAGGGACGTCGATAAGGTGACGTGGCCCAAAGTTGAAGAGGAGAGAGTAAATAGCGCCGCGCAAAGTACGCGTGCTGCCGATAGGACGAAGGTGAAAAATAGGAAGGAAATGGAGGACGAAATCCTTAGCATTGACGAGGAAGTAACTTCTGTTAATGATCCGCCAACAGTACTAGCTGCTACCGAAAGGCTCCGTGGAGAAGGGGCAGATAATTACCTAAAAGTAATTGAAGTCCACGAGGATTACACGTAATATGAATTAACAGTAGGTGTGAGTAAAGCTGATAATGAGGACGTTTTGCCGAAAGAGGATACTGAGTTAAAATTAAAGCCTGACGAAAATGCAGAGGGAGAACTTAATGCCTGTCTCAGAAAAGCTTTTATGTTAGAACCTGAAAGCGATCCATAATGGTCGGATTCTGACGATAGTTCAGACGGCGAATATTTTGGTACTGGAGAAAATAATGGGGATGCAGCTAATTGTGATATTGTACCTAATGATACCGAAGTTTCAAAACAAAATCCAGATGTTGAGACCGAACAAAGAAAGAAAGAGCCACCTGACGACTCAGGATCTATTTTACAAAGAGTTCAAGTAATTAATGACTTTGAACTCCCGGAACCAAAGAAACCGCCAGATATATGTGGGGTGAATGTTAAAAGCATATCTTGGGACGATGTTATCGTCGACCCGGATTTGCTTAGGGAAGATCACAATAATAGAAAACATTCGACGGTTAAACAAACTGTAATACCAGTTGAAATTTATAATGTGAAATTGCAAGTACTTCTTGATACTGGATCTCAGATAAGCGCAATCTCCCAGTCGTTTTTCGAACACATTTGTGATAAGCCTGGACTAGTAATTATGTCAGTGATGGGTGTAAAAATTGTTGGTGCTACTGGCAAAACTAGCAAGCCGGTAAAGAACCAGGTTTTGGTTGAATTTAGTATAAAAGGACAAAAGTTTGAACACGATTTTTTGGTTGTGCCAGACTTGAGTACTGAAATGATTCTCGGAATAGATTGGTTAGATAAAGAAAAGGTGATTATTGATTGTAGCCAGGAAGTGATTAAAATTAATAATGCATCTAGGAATTTGGAATTAAAATTTGAGGAAAATGGGAAGGTGTTTGGTTCAGAAATTGATTCTTTATTGTTGGAGATCGACCAAGGGAATGATGTTTTGACAAACAAGTATGAGGTGTACCACGTCCAGCGGTTAATAGATGAGAGTGACAAGCAGGGGCATAATTTTAAAGAAATGGTGGAAAATTTGAAGGGAATATCTCCCGAACAGAAAACAGAATTGCTTGATGTTTTAGATAGTAACAGCACCGTATTTTCGGACAAACCTGGCCTAGTTAAGAACTTTGAATACCAGATTGAGACAATAGAGCATAAACCTTTCTTTGTAAGACCGTTTTCGATACCCATATCAAAGAGGCAGGCTGTTCAAGTGGAAATAGATAAAATGATAGAATGGGGTGTAATCGAACGGAGTCGCAGCGAATATAATAGTCCCTTTATCATCGTGAACAAAAGGGATGGGGGAGTGAGAGTAGTTATCGACGCCAGAACTTTGAACAAAATTGTAAAGAAGGAAATAGACAGACCTGAAAATCTGGACGAAATGCTCCAAAATTTTTATAACGTGAAGTATTTAACCAGTCTGGATATGACCGCCGGATACCGGCAAATCTCATTGAGTAAAGAATCCCGTAAATATACCGCTTTTCTATTCGCCGGGAAATGCTATCAGTATAAAGTAGTGCCATTTGGGCTTAGCACTTCTGTGGCAGTATTTATTAGGGCACTGGACTTTGTATTAGGGAGAGAATTGAGTTCCCGGCTAACCATTTATGTAGATGATTTACTGATTGCTACAGAAGAATGGCAAGAGCATTGTGAATTATTGCAGAAAGTTTTTATTGCTCTACATGCAGGGGGCATGACACTTAAGTGGAAGAAATGTGAATTTGTGAAGTCGAAAATAAAGTTTCTGGGGCACATTATTACTACGACCGGCATTGGCAAGGATCCGGAAAAGTTAAGTGCAATAGCAGGGTGTCCAGCCCCTAGAAATAGAAAACAGTTGAAAGCCTTTTTAGGTTCATGTGGGTTCTATAGAAAATTCGTCAAGGGGCAAGTTTTTAATAGTCCTCATTTGAATAACCTACTTAAGAAAAATAGTGCTTTTGTGTGGACTGAAGGGTGTATGAGAGATTTCGAAAAATTAAAAAGTGAACTTTTGAATGATAATATTTTGCATCACCCCATACTGTCAAAACCTTTCCATATGAGTACTGACAGCAGTGCTTATGGAATTGGTACAAAAGTTTTCCAAGAAATCTGTGAGGGCAAAGAAATCGAACACAGGACTATCGCATTTGCAAGCAGGACTCTAACAAAATACGAGAGAAACTACACTATATCGGAAAAAGAAGCTTTAGCCATTATATGGGGGTTAAAGAAGTTCAGAAATTATCTGTGGGGCCATAAGCTCATCATACATACTGACCACAAAGCTTTAACTTTTCTTAAAGATTGTCGTTTACTTAATGGTAGGCTAACTCGTTGGGCTTTGTACCTGCAACAATTTGATTACGATATTTGCTATGTTGAGGGTACTGAGAATTATGTGGCAGATGCTTTATCTCAATTGCCTAATGGTATGAGTGAAGTGCCCAATGAAAATCGTGAAGATGGTACTTTTCAGATAAGGTATATGAAAGAGGTTTCAGGAAAAAGGAAAATTGTGCAAATATGTAAAAATATGAGATACCATCAGAATGAGGATCCGACATGGAAATCTGTGAGGGTAAATTTTGACAGTGTGCAGTATCCTCAAATTAAGAAATATTACAAAATTTTTAAAGGCATTTTATATAGGAGGAAAGATTTAGTCACTGAGGAATGGAGAGTATGTTGGCCACACCAGTTTGATACTGATGTCATAATTTTCATTTAGCATTGGGGCATAGTGGGCCGAAGAAATGTTTGGATAAATTGAATAATGTAGTAGTGATTGCTGGTAGTATCAGTAAGAAGGTAAAGGAACGGGTTAAGTCGTGTGATGTCTGTCAAAAGGCCAAAGTACCGAACAAAACTAGTAGGGGTCCAATGCAAAGTACATTACCTGAAGACACCCTAGACTTATTATCGGTAGATTTATATGGTGCCCTCCCAAAGACTTCGGGAAATTGTGCATATATTTTAGTAATTTTGGAAGTATTCTCTAAATTTGTGAAATTATACCCCTTGAAAAAAGCAACAGCAAAAGCTGTATTTAATAGGATGGTTGAATACTTCAGAACCATTGGCAAACCCAAGGCAGTACTATCTGACAATGGTCCCCAGTTCATATCCAAAATTTGGAAAGAAGGGATGGAGCAAAATGAAGAAGAGGTTAAATATATCGCAGCCTATCATCCTGCTAGCAACCCGTTTGAAAGGTACATGCAAGAAATCGGAAGATTATGTAGAACGTACTGCAGTCATAACCATAGGGCCTGGGGCAAGTTTATATCGGACTTTGAGGCTGTCATGAACACATTACATCATGAAACTACTGGATTCTCACCGGAAGAAATTTTGTTAGGCAGCAGAAGTAAAAGTTTAATTGAGGTAAAACTAGAGTTTCCACCTTGTACAAGTTTGGGGTTGAGTCAGTGGAAAGAATTAGTAAGAAAAAGGGCAAAGCAAAAAGCTGAATCTAGATCTAAAAGACACGATAAAAATCTGAAAGTTTCAAAATTTAAAATTGGGGATTATGTTCTTTTAAAAACCCACGAAAAGTCTAGTGAACTGAACCATGAAATTTCCAAATTTAAATATATCTATAATGGGCTGTATATAATACGGAACATTCCACACGATAATGCTTACTACCTGATCTACCCGAAATCCAAAACATATTTAGGTGTAAGAAATGTTGTGGACCTGAAACTGTATGTTCCTAGGGGTGAGTGACATAAGTACAATCAGAAAACAATTTACAGTAAATATGTTGTATATTATGCTGAAGCTAATTTATGCCAAATGTAACAAACCTTTGTAACTTAGGTAGACCAATATCAGTGTACTAATGTAATTATGTGAGTTTCAGATTACCAATTGTACTATAAATGTAAAGAGGTATGGAGAAAAAGGACTGAAAAGGAAAGGGTAAATGCCAAAAACCAAAGTGGACAGTATATGAGTCATAATGTAAAGGACTGCCAAACACCAATGAGGGCAGATAAATAATCAATGGAGAATTGTAAGTGTGATACAGGTGATGTGGTAAAATGAGGTGAAAAGGACTGCCCAAACCTGAATAATAGGCAGCAAATATGTGTAGTAAATTTTCTGAATATTATTGTGAAATGGACAGCCATTCAATGCAAGCAGCAATAAATTGTCTTATAGTGTATACAGATATTTGCATTTGCTTTTGTAGTTAAATGCTTATGTTTCAGATTTTGAAAGTATTTCTTTGAAAAAGTTAGTAAAAATGAGTAATTTGCTATTTTAATAATGTTGTGATGGGAGGTTGGACTGTGCAAAAGGCAATTAAGTAAATAACCAGTAAATGTTCTTGATATGTTAAAAAGTATAGACCTATATAATGTGAGTGAAAAGAAAGATGTGATATAAATTTTTTTTTTTTTTTTTTTGGACATTCACATAAAGATCCAGAACCACTGTATAAATGTAAAATTTAGTGTTCCCATTAAATTTATACTTAGTAAAATTTACTGGAAACAGGGGCATGTGTAACAACAACAATTGTACATATAATAATTTTTCTTCTGATTTTCGATGAATTAATGTAAGCAATGTTTTGATTTCATTTCATTTTCTTTTTGTGTTATTATGTTAACGAAAATGTAAGCAACTTTCGATGTGAATATTAATATTTATGTCAAATTTCAAGAAATGCTATAACAGAATTGATGTTGAATCTATTGTAACATGTTTAAAATTGTAATTGTGCGCCTGGTCCATACGTAGGCAATGTATTAGGATATGTGGAATGTAAAACCTTTGGTGAATACCCTATCTGTAGGGGAGCGGTAAAGGGTGGATGGCAGGCGAGCGCGGGAAAGTGCACACGGGCATCATAACAGTTTCAGGGTCCCCCCCCCCCCCCCCTTCCACTCTTTTCTTTTCTATTCATTTAAATTCTGAAGTGTACTGAACTGATTTGACCTGCAAAGTTAAAGTCAATATAAAACCTAAATTTATCAGTGTTTACTCTTATTAAAATTGACATTGTATCTGTGTTTCAAAAGTGCTATTTCTAGGGTAGTCTATGCCCGATTTCAGTCGGATCAATAGACAAAATGCAGTTTGTAGTAATCATTGTAGTGTAATGTTGTGTATTTACAGCTTGTCCAAATTAGTACAGAAAGGGAAAATATTAGTTCAGTAGATTTTTCTGGTTCTAAAATTTACCATATAATGCAGTATTACGAAGTGTTGTTATGCTTGTACGTACACCCACTTGTACAAGGAAAAAACTCACTTAATTCCTAATTAGGCTGGCGAACGTATTATTAACAATTGGTAGCATCTGCTGTGCATATTCCTTGCCCGTCCTAACGTGTAGTTGCACTTTATACTTGCTTGACGTATCATTGTTGTTACTGACTGGGTATAAGTCCGATTTTGCTTCCATTCAGGTACACGCGTTCAACATATGTACTAAAATCCTTTCTTAAAAAGGTGAAGCCCGTCAACTTTTCATAGTACAGGCTTTAAAATGTTAACGTACGCCAGAGCGGAGACGTTACAGGCTCATATTAATTCTATTACATTACACTGATAACAAAGAAAAGGACTCACAAATAAAAAAAAATTATTTTATTACATTACAAACCCTGTCTGCAAAACTATTTTCACTTATCGCAGGGCAGTACATTGTCATTGCTTACCCCTTAGCCACCTCTATTATCATAGCGCGAAGAGCCGTAAATTTGTTCACATCAGTGATGCTACTTGTCGTTACTGCCCTAATTACTTATTTAACAACGCAAAGTGGCGCTTGATGTGGACCTTGCACTTCCAGTGCAACGCCCGTATAGGCTGCCACCTTGCAACCACGTCTGATTTGAAATGTGACTAAGGCTCTCCACCATTACAGCGCGTATTTCAAGCAAGCTCGATCTGCATCTTCATAGTGACGCTACTATCGCCACTCTGATGTGTTGCGTGAAACTTGAATGGACATCATGCTTCAGATGTAGAAACACACCTACTAACTTTCATCTGTGTCTCACAACTCCTTATTGGTATTGCGACTTTTTCTCCGTCAGTGTATGTGGCACACGGATCCTCAGGGGGTCAGTGTGCTAGCGACCTCCACAGAAGAACGGCCGCTGACAGCCGAGCCTTGTAAAGCTGCCAGGCGGTCGTTAAGTGTGGCCGTTGTTTACACGCGGCCACTGCAGGCCGTATATCAGCGCGGGAGCTGAGCCGATCTCCGGTTTACGCGGTGAGGGATAGGCAGTCACTTCCAGTCGCCAACGCCGGCCAAGCAACCTCAGCAGCGACGCGATGTAATCTCGCAGCCGACCTGCTGTGCTGCTCTTAACTACGAGGTGCATTCAAGTTCTAAGGCCTCCGATTTTTTTTCTCCGGACTGGAAAGAGACATAAATATGCGCATTGTTTTGAAATGAGGCTGCGTTCATTGTCAATACGCCCCAGAGATGGCAGCACCGTACATCAAATGGAATTTTACCGCCAGCGACGAGAATGAGAACTGTTTTAAATACTTAAAATGGCGACGTTTTCCTTACTTGAACAGTGTGCAATCATTCGTTTTCTGAATTTGCATGGTGTGAAACCGATTGAAATTCATCGACAGTTGAACGAGACATGTGGTGATGGAGTTATGGATGTGTCGAAAGTGCGTTCGTGGGTGCGACAGTTAAATGAAGGCAGAACATCGTCTGACAACAAACCGAAACAACCTCGGGCCTGCACAAGCCGGTCTGACGACATGATCGAGAAAGTGGAGAGAATTGTTTTGGGGGCTCGCCGAATGACTGTTGAACAGATCGCCTCCCGAGTTGGCATTTCTGTGGGTTCTGTGCACACAACACAATCCTGCATGAAGACCTGAAAGGTGGGTGCCACGAATGCTGACAGACGACCACACGGCTGCCCGTGTGGCATGTTGCCAAGCAATGTTGACGCGCAACGACAGCATGAATGGGACTTTCTTTTCGACGGTTGTGACAATGGATGAGATGTGGATGCCATTTTTCAATCCAGAAACAAAGCGCCAGTCAGTTCAATGGAAGCACACAGATTAACTGCCACCAAAAAAATTCCGGGTAACTGCCAGTGCTGAAAAAATGATGGTGTCCATGTTCTGGGACAGCGAGGGCGTAATCGTTACCCATTGCGTTCCAAAGGGCACTACAATAACAGGTGCATCCTACGAAAATGTTTTGAAGAACAAATTCCTTCCTGCATTGCAACAAAAACGTCCGGGAAGGGCTGAGCGTGTGCTGTTTCACCAAGACAACGCACCCGCACATCGAGCTAACGTTACGCAACAGTTTCTTCGTGATAACAACTTTGAAGTGATTCCTCATGCTCCCTACTCACCTGACCTGGCTCCTAGTGACTTTGGCTTTTTCCAACAATGAAAGACACCCTCCGTGGCCGCGCATTCACCAGCCGTGCTGCTATTGCCTCAGCGATTTTCCAATGGTCAAAACAGACTCCTAAAGAAGCCTTCGCCGCTGTCATGGAATCAGGGCGATTACGTCGAGAATTAACGCCAGTTTCATCGATTTAGGGTGAGTAGTCAATTAGAAAAAAAATCGGAGGCTTTAGAACTTGAATGCACCTCGTACAAGGAGGAGGGATAGATAGTTTACATGTTGCGGGAAACGTTATCTAGCTAATGAATAATCAGTACAAAAACAGAATATTCTTCTTTTACTTTCTCGTAGCTGAATGGAGTTCAGGGCGATGAAGCTGAGACAGCTCATGTCCCAAAGTAAATGAGTAAATGTGACCTGGGCTACAGCGGACGGTGTCGCTAATTTCTGGCATACCAAAGTTATTGAAGTTTGTATCTGCCGAATTTTTAATGGAGTTATATACTTGAGCCGTGTGCAGCTCGCGTTCATGCCGTTTGTTCTTTGGCGTTTTGTCACATCGAGTGGCGTCTTGTTTCTTCCTCACTTACTGGCGAAACGAAGTTGTTGGCTTGACTCCGTGAGTGGCAGCAGCAGCGCTTATCGATACTGGTACTGACGTGCTATCTTTGGTGTGAGCGCTAGTATTTCCGGGTGGTGGTGGTGGTGGTGGTGTTGTGTGGTGGTCAGTCGGCTGGGACGGGCAGCGTGGCCAGGTTGGGGCCGCTGGCGGGGAGCACGCGCTGTCGGATCGTGATGCGCTAGCTGCGAGAGCGACAAAGTTCGTAGCCCACCGAACCTGGACACTGAAGTTGAGCGATCAGTTAACGTGTTATGAAACCTCAACTATTGTGACATCTCCTTTTTCATTTGCGTGTTGTTGCTCCCTGGGCTGTTCAGGCTAGCAGCATGGAATGATGTGCTGGAGTCGGCGAAATCTTGCAGCCGTCTTCCCATATTGTAATTAATTATTAAATTGACTGTTACTTGCCAGTGACCTGCACCAGCGGTATTTTCTGCCCTGTGGCCGTTAACGCCCCAGTTTCCTGCTCTGGTTGCTAGCGTAGTTTCCTGCCAGTGTCCCTTTCCTCGACATGTTGATGCTGTCCGGCACGACGTGTACTTCTACAGACTTTTAAGTTGTTTGGTTCATATTTTGCTTAGAGTGGTTATTGTTCCCTTGGCTGTTTTTAGTCGCCAGTTTCTGAAGACGTAGTGCTGTTCGTATCCCCGTCCTTGGCCGATATTTTCCATCGTTGTGCCGTTGGTGAGACGGAAGGGGATTCGTTAAGTTGTTGATTGTTCCTTGGGCCGTGCCTAGTTTGGGTTGTCATCCGATTATCTAACTTCAGTTCTTGGCTGCCTGTCTCACCTCGCCTTATGTTTGAGCTACCTTCTCAGGCCGACCCTTGGAACACTTGTGAGCAGCACTTGTTCTGTTTGTTTTAGACTGTGATTTTCATTTTAGTTTGAAGTACTGTGCGAGGCCTTCGTCTGTGTATTAATTCAGTTCTTTTTAAATTTTAAATAAAGGCCTTCAGCCACATTAAATTAAAATTCTGAAGATTGATTTTATTTTTAAAAAACTTTTTTTCTGAAATTTGTTCTATCTGAAAATGTTTGTACATCAGGCCCTAAGCCGTTAGTTGTTCGATGTGTTATGTGTGGCCTTCGGCCGAGGATTTACGTGAACTCCTTCTAATAAGGCCTTCAGCCGTCTGTATTCTTTAAAGCAATTTTTTTATAAGAAGGAAGGGGTTTATTTTAAATTGTTCGTCTGACTTGTTGTTCAGGCCTTCAGCCATTGTTTCAAATTTGTTTGTGGCCTTCAGTCGTGCAATAAGTTAATATTTCTTTAATTATGCTTTCGGCCATTCTGTAGTAAGTTTAAAAAGAAATTTCTTGGTTAGAAAAAATTGTTTATTAATGTGTTTTAATTATAGTTTCCTTCAGACGTGTAGTGCAGGCCTTCAGCCGATAATTGTTTTCTATTCCATGATCTTTTTTAATTTACCTTCTATTTTTAATTGCTTTTGATTTCTAATTCAGACCTTCAGCCATTCTTGTTTTTGGTGTGGTTTTGGGCCTTCAGCCCAGAAAGCATCTCAAGTTTTCCTTAACTAGGCCTTCAGCCGTATTGTCTAATTGTGATCTTTTAAGTAATGTGTGAATAAGTAGTTCGTAGAAAAATGAAGTTGTGTGTTTGATTGTGCAACTCACAGTAACTGTTTACGGTCCCATCCATATTCGTAACCTTATCCTGCGCGCTCTCTGAGTACCTACCAGCCAGGTTTCAATACTTTTTCTGTAACTCTGGGAAGAACCTTCGAAGAGAAATGCAGGTACATAACCAGTGCGGCACTTGATAAAGTAGTAACAAGATATAGCGGCCTATAAACGTCTCCTCTGCTGTACCAGATGTGAGTAAATGTAATTCACGGACGCTCTTCCACGCTTGTTATGTTGCTGGAGTCCTATTCGAAAGCTGTTGACAGTGAGACAGAGAAATGTATGTAGTTTCCTTTTTGCTCAAGTCGATGTCACAGCTTGGCTGCTACAACCAATACTTAAGTGACGATGAGTGGTATCTCAACCTGCACGAGAATTGCCGAACTCCCTCTCCAAGTTCAATTCTGGCCGAATGCTTCAATACCCCTCTCCCTTTTCTCTCCTTAAATAGCTAACCATGCAATGTTGTACTGTCGTCTGCATTTGTTGTTGATACGTGTTGTTGTCACATGTTGACGTTTCCCAGACCGCCCCTCGTGAACTATATACCCGTTTTCTTCAGTACGTTACAAAATGTGCTCGCAGGAAAGTCTCACTTTAGACGATCCCAACTTTAATAAAATTGTTACTCGGTGGATGGAGGAAGATGTCAATGATATAGATCAAGAAATAGGCGGAAAAGGTGACGATTTTGCTATAGCCAATGATTACAACTCTGAGCGAACAAGAGGATCATTCATAAGACAATGATGATGGGAACCTCTCTGTTTCTCTAGTAAAATAAAGTGTTGGTTAAAATAATATGTGTCCTGAGAGGTAGCAAAGACAAATGTAGGTCTCAGAAATGAATTTCAATTTGCGGACTTCCCTTCTGTACCTATCGAGTGCAATTTTTATGTGCAAGGTTAAAACCTGGAGTTAACGTTTAGCTGAAAAGGGGAACTATAATTTTTCAGAATGTCAAATTCAGTTCTCTAGCAGTTTGTTTACGTGTACCATTTAAAAAACCGCTCAAAAGTACGTGATTTTGTGTTATAAAAAGTACAATACAGAAAGCTTCAGTGCAAAAAAACAGCGAATATTTAAATAAATGTAAAAATAAATGTTGTGCAGCTTAAATTATAATTTTCTACTTTTTATTTGTTTATTCTTATGGCTAGGGCTCCCCGTCGGGCAGACCGTTCGCCGAGTGCCGGACTTCCAATTTGACGCCTCTTCGGCAACCTGCAGTCGATGAGGACGATAGGATGATGATGAGGACAGCACATCACGGAGGCCCTGGGCGGAGAAAATTCTCCAATCCAGCCGGTTATCGAACCCGGGACCCCGTGATCCAGAGGCAGCAACGCTAGCCGATAGACCACGAGCTGCGGACAGGAAAGCCTGCAGCAATTTCAACTAACGTGGTGTAAGTATGTCGTACAATCTCGAAAAATATATGTTCTGTGCCCTTGGGGTGGAGTAGGGGCGTGAAGCGAGTGACACGTAAAAACGAAACGAAATACACAGTGTTGGATCAATAATTTTTGAGATTACTAGAGTGCTTCGTGAAATCAATCCCATTTGCGTTTGTGTGACGGTGGTAGGGGGTGACACAAAAACGAAGTTCATGGTTAAATCTACAGCTCATTCAGAGTAGAATCCTAGGTTCTGTAACAGAAAGAGTAGATGAGCTAGTCTCACATCCGCTACGAGAGCATTGCAGGATTAGTTTCAAATAGTTGAACTACCGCAGTCAAAGCAGGAGGTAAAGATATCTTCATGAGCAAGATATTCAGAATACAATATTTTAATTCGTACAAATCGGTTAAAGTATCGTACAAAAATACGGATTACTCATAAATGTTTTATAGACTGACCCTGACAAAGCCTTACTTGAACCAACAGGAAGCGTGTCATTGATGGATATATTAGGAGACAGATAAAAAATTTTAAACCTTTGAAACTTTATTGGAAACATTAAAATAATTGGTAAACAAAGTATCAGTGTAATAATGAAATGTATTTAAGATAAAGGTACCATACTTAAGGTTTGTACGAACGTGAAGTTCGCAAGGAACCACTTTGTTAAAGGAGAAGAGCATTCTTGCTGTAGAAATAGCCAGTAAGGACGTTTGTCACTGGAGCAGAGTGGGGAAACTAAGGTCACAGAACGATTCATGCCGATTTCTTCATCACAATGTTCTGAGCTTACCAGCACCCTCGTGACGTAAATAATGACATGCCGATGAAATCGTGAGGCGCAGGAGGAAGAGGAGATCATACAAGATGTAACAAGAGTCGGCAATGTTATGAAACGTCGACCCTGTTGGAAGGAAAGGGGGAGGGGGGGGGGGGGGAGAGCAGCAGCGGGCTTGTCAGGGTGGGCGTTCCTGCCTGCTCAACCCGCGTGTATGGGTTCACCAGTGGGGAGCAATGGCAAAGTTAGCAATGCTCATGTTACAAATGTATCCACTTATTAGATCTGGTGCTCCGGGCCCATGTCCAGTGGACGGCACGGGCGTCGAACGCTCGCTCCCTTATTGCGGTGCGCCTTTAGTACCCCGAGCGCAGAGTGCCTCGGAGCTGACCGTTCTTTCTTGGCAGGCAGCGAACGCCACATTCGTAATTGCTCTGACTTAGAACACCACCACAATCAACTGCGGCCCCTTAGTACGGATATTATAGTCAGTTTAGATGTAGTCTCCTTCTTTATGAGATTTCCAAGTTTTGATTCCCTGGAACTAATGGTAGTTAAGTTTGACGATTGACACAGAACTCCTTGGGCAAGTTCTGCTTATTTCCTGTTCGACAGAAAAAATGTTATGAACAAACCGATGGCGTGCTGTTGAGTAGTCCGTGGCCATATGGAGCCGAAAAGCTTCGAGAGTTCCTGGAATCACTACCCCATCGACTGGCCACAAACGACAGAATAAATACTTCCACGAAGACTTCTTACGTCCCTCCAGCCAACAATCATCTGAGTCTTCCACTGTCAACCGGGAAGGCTCTAAGAAACCAAGCAAAGGCAAACGGTCTTCTCCTTCGCCGACTGGAACATCCTCTTCGACAATGTTGCCACATGACACCTTCAGCTGGCCGACCTCCATGTCGCCGGTGCATACTGCCAATCGTTTTTCTGCACTGGGCTCCACAGACCGACGCCTCTGTAGATCTCACGAAGCAGGATCCTCCAGTCTCTGTGCCCTGTAGCTGTGAGTCTTTGAAAGATGGCACTTGGCAGCCACCAAGGTGACAACAATTCATTTTTTCCCTCCTTCCCTTTCCTCATCATGACTCTGGTCCAATGGAATGTTAGCAACTTTCGATCCAACAAAGAGGACTTACTGCTGCTCTTGGAATCGCAGCATCCTCTTGTTTTCTGCTTCCAGGATACAAATTTGTGTCCTCACGACTGCTCTCAGCTTTCACATTTCTTCCCAGTCCACTCTAACCTCCTCCCCGAGGATAGCATTCCATCTCATGCGGGAGTCATGCTGCTCATCTAGGATGACGCTCATAGTCAACCAATCTCCGTGACTACCTGGCTTCAAACTGTTGCAGTCGGCACTTTCCTTCCCCACTTCACCTTTTCCCTTTGTACCGTTTACATCCCTCCATCATTTGGTGTCACCAGGGAAGACTTCCTCCAGCTTATTGCAAAACTCCATCTCTTTCTACTGCTCGGTGACTTTAATGCTCACCATCCCCTTAGGGGTTCTCCCACAACCTGTCCGAGAGGTGACCTTCTTAACCAGCTTAACCTTATCTGCCTTAGCACGGGAGCACTCCCATTCCTTCTTGACTCCACGATCACCTATTAGCGTTTGGGCCTCTCCTTCTGCACTGCCCAGCTTGCCGATCGCCTGTTCTCTCTGACACTTACTCGAGCCACCATTTCCCATGCGCTATCCATTTGCTGACCCCTGCCCCACCTGCATGCACATCCAAATGGTAGCTAAGGCCGACTGGGGGCTTTACTCCTCTCTGGTGATCTTCGACGAACATTCCCCCAGTTGTGATGACCAGGTACAATATCTTACAAACGTTGTTCTTACCGGCGCATAACGTTCCATTCCTCGCACTTCTTCTTTACCGCTCCATGTCCCACTCCCGTGGTGGACAGAGGCGTGCCGCGACGCAATTCGCGCATGGATACGTGCTCTCCACGTTTTTAACCGCCATCTTATGATGGCAAACTGCATTCGTTATAAACAGATTCTTGCACAGTGTCGTCGCGTTCTTCTGTATAGTAGAAAAGCTAGCTGGATTTCCGTTACTAGTTCTTTTATCAGCTACACTCCCTCTTCCACCATGTGGACCAACCTCCGATGGCTCTCTGAGACCAAGTTCCGTTCCCCAGTTTCCGGCCTGGCTGTAGCAGACGATATCAGAGTGGACCCTATCGCTATCTCCAACACCTTGGGCCGCTATTTTGCGGAGATTTCGAGCTCGACTCATTATGAACCTGCCTTTCTTAAACGAGTGAAGGAGGCTCAGGCGACATCATCCTCAGAGTCGTGAGTGCTACAGTGCCGCCTTTACTATGATGGAGCTAGATCATGCTCTCGCTTCATCCCGATCCTCCGCCCCAGGGCCGGACGATGTTTCTATTCAGATGTTGCAGAACCTTCCTCTTGTGAGCAGGTACTTCCTCCTTCATATGTAGAATCACATCTGGACAGAGGGCACGTGCCCAGGCGCTGGCGTGAGGTACTGTAGTACCCATACTTAACCCCTGTAAGGACAAACACCTTCCTTCTAGGTACCACCCCATTTATCTCACCAGCGGTGTATTCAAGGTGATGGAACGTATGATTCATGCCCACCTGGTACGGTGGCGCCAGTTACGTAATTTACTAACCACTGCACAATGTGGATTTCGAGTGTGCCCTTCTGCAGCAAACCATCTCGTCACTTTGTCAACCCATGTCATGAATGGTTTCGTGCGGCAATACCAGACTGTGGCCGCGTTTTTAAATTTGGAGAAAGCCTACGACACCTGCCAGAGGACTGGTATCCTCTGGGCTTCCGTAGCTGTATGCTCCATTTCCTTCACGAATTTTAAAAGACCGAATTATCAAGGTACATGTGGGTTCTGCCTTGTCGGACACCTCTACCCAGGAAAACGGTGTACCTCAGGCTTCCATCCCGAGCGTCGTCCTCTTTGCTACTGGCGCTGACCCTACTATGGCCTCTCTCCCGCCAGGCATCACCGGCTCCATTTTTGTTTACGATTTTGCGATCTATTGCAATTTTCCACGGACTTGTGTCCTTGATCCACGTCTTTACGGATGTCTCGATCGTCTTTACTCATGGAGCATAGACAATGGCTTTCAGCTTATTTTACATTTGAAAGGTATGTGCTAAGGTCTGATAGGGTAGCTCCAGAATATAGTCGGTGGTTGCCAACCGCAAGGTGGAACGAGTATAATATCTTTGAGTAGGAGGTTCTTTGATGGTTAAGAGAGCCGGGGGCGTGCAGTAAAAAACCGAGGAGTCGCAGCTAGGTGCCCGGAGGAAGCAGACGTGTGCAGACAGCTGTAAGGTAGGTCGCGCTCGCTGACCCACACCAAACCTTAGCACGTAAACGAGAGAAGATATATAATCATTTCAAATTGGTTTTGTTAGATCATATTCAGAGTTAGGATTTGTATGTCCAAGGTTTGACACAGTAAGCGTTTGGTAAAATTTTTGTAAGATTGTTTCGTGCTGCGGTAGATTTTGTGTATGACTTAAAATTATAACAATATATATATTGAGATCAACATTGTGTTTCTAATAGCCTGAGTCATCATCCAAACCCTTTGCTTAAATTGAATATGGAAATGAGTAATAGAGTAAAGTTACCCACCAATAAAAGAACCAAGTAAACATCAGGGCCAAAAGTTTATTTTCCAGTACCATCTTAATGCCATTGCACAAACGGCATTATTCACTTAAATGTTATTGCTGAGTCAAATACATGTTGCATTTCTGGCAAAATGGAGGAGTGCAAGAAACAGGTTCACAGACGCAGTCAGATGCAGGTTTCGTGAATAATTAATTTAGAACAATCTTATCAATGAAACTTCCTGGCAGATTAAAACTGTGTGCCCGATCGAGACTCGAACTCGGGACCTTTGCCTTTCACGGGGAAGTGCTCTACCATCTGAGCTACCGAAGCACGACTCACGCCCAGTCCTCACAGCTTTACTTCTGCCAGTATCTCGTCTCCTACCTTCCAAACTTTACAGAAGCTCAGATGGTAGAGCACTTGCCCGCGAAAGGCAAAGGTCCTGAGTTCGAGTCTCGGTCGGGCACACAGTTCTAATCTGCCAGGAAGTTTCATATCAGCGCACACTCCGCTGCAGAGTGAAAATCTCATTCTGGAAACATCCCCCAGGCTGTGGCTAAGCCATGTCTCCGCAGTATCCTTTCTTTCAGGAGTGCTAGTTCTGCAAGGTTCGCAGGAGAGCTTCTGTACAGTTTGGAAGGTAGGAGACGAGATACTGGCAGAAGTAAAGCTGTGAGGACCGGGCGTGAGTCATGCTTGGGTAGCTCAGATGGTAGAGCACTTGCCCGCGAAAGGCAAAGGTCCCGAGTCGAGTCTCGATCGGGCACACAGTTTTAATCTGCCAGGAAGTTTCATATCAGCGCACACTCCGCTGCAGAGTGAAAATCTCATTCTGGAATCTTATCAATGATACTTTCACTTGGCGATACTTTCACTTGGCGACCCTGCTATATAAATAATCAAAGCTTGACCACTTTCACGCTTTAAATCAAGTAACAGTAATACCAATCACACAATAAACGTTAAATTCGTTTACATAAACCAATACAATTTCCTTCTTAAATTTGAATGTCACCGGCAGTAGCCTCGCACCAATGTGCTTTCTGATAAATAAATAAAGAACAAAAGTAACTATTATGCACTAAACTTTACAACAAATATTCTATTACCTAATGATTCACTAAGGTGTCATGCTGTCATCGTTCACTGTATTTTGTGTGGAGGAAATGATGATCTCATACTTAACTGAAAATACTGATAATTTAAATTTACTATATCTTTTAAAGAAATAAAGTTACAGAGTTGATATTTACGACATTTTGTCATTTTAATGATGTGCTTCTATATCAAATGTCGATCGTTAAGATCAACTAAAGCGTTCAGATTTTAGCATTCAGGTCTTTGTTACAAAACATATTAATTTTACTTTAACACTAAATCCTAAACTATTATTGAAATGAACAATATTCAAGTTTTATTGGGATCACCATGAGAATTTAAGAAAGATGGTAGATTTAAATTACTGTGGCTTCATTCCCTGAATTACTACAGAATTAAATAGTTTTCATAAATGTTTCCCTTCGTGGCCGATCTTAGATCCGCCATATTCAACACTGCTACGCCTCCCTGGGCACAGACAGCTCCTTCGGGGTTTCCCTATGACGTAGGTTCTCGTCTGTCTCACTCGCACACTACAGCGCTTAGGCCTGATCAACCTGGCCTCATTCAGCAAAATAGAAATCTGTGAATTTCCCCACCTTGTGGGGACTCCGCGTTGTTTGTGGCACACGGTCCTGGACGACAGTATCCGTTTCACAATTCCTGGAAGGCTGTCTCTTGCGGCCATATACTTAAACGAGAGCGAAATGGTCGTTAACTCACAAGGTGATACCAGAGAACAGGCAAAACATACTGGGAAGCATAGTAGTAGAAATGTTGTGATGTCTAGAAGCAATTTCTATACAGCAACGGCGAAAATGGGTAGTTACGAATATAGCAATTTGAAACAGGAGTTGGAAAAGTATTGTATAACATACAGAGTTATCTGTGACAGATGATAAATGATTAATAAATTCCTAACGTAGAAAGTAATAATAAAAGTTTCGATACTTGTTAGGCACTTAGTGGAGAGAGAAAAGCAACCTTTAAAATCAAGATGAAGCCAAGATAAAGAGTTAGAGATTTATCTTGAAGTGTCGGGAAAACTTGTGTTATCCACGACGGCAGATGTCGTCAGCCGCCTTAGGAACGTGAGAAACTTCGCTCGGCTCTCATGTCCTTGGAGTTATCAGAACGATTCACATTAGTGCTACCTGCGTATCCTAATTTGTGGCAGAGCACCGTGAGGATTCACTGATAACATTCGAGTGCAGTGTGTTTTTCTATATAGCTTATTCTTTTGCCTTTAAATTTCCTTACAGTAGTACCATATTTTATCTTCACCATATTTTCGTTTCGTACCTTATTTCCTCGTGTGGAGATGCGTTTGTTTGCTTTCCTGTCTCTTCTAGCATTTATCAACATGAACCTCTTCATTGCTTGTTTTGTAATCGTGAGTTTTGAAGGCCTTTCGCATTGGAGGGCCATACCTCACTTCTGTAAGTGAAAACAAGTCGTACACACTGATTTTAATGTTGCCTTATAGACCGTAATTACTTTGCCCAAATTACTCCAGACCAGTTTCGCGCCGACCGGAGTGGCCAAGCGGTTCTAGGCGCTACAGTCTGGAACGGTACGACTGCTACGGTCGCAGGTTCGAATCCTGCCTCGGGCATGGATGTGTGTGATGTTCTTAGGTTAGTTAGGTTTAAGTAGTTCTAAGTTCTAGGGGCTGATGACCTTCGAAGTTAAGTCCCATAGTGCTCAGAGCCATTTGAACTATTTTGAACCAGTTTCGCTCAGCTGTTTACTTCTTTTGCTGTCCATCCTGTTGTTGCCTCCAGTTCCCTAAATACAACAAACCTCATCCGCCGGTTCTGTTGTGACCTACCTGGTCGTGAATCAGCTTGTAGTTCCTCAGTGGCAACGACCTAGGCGAAAAATTGGCTGTTAATGTGGGTAGATACAAAACTATCTACGAGGGTTGGATCTTAAATAGTGGCAACTACTTATTCACAACCGATACAAAACAGTTACATGTTTGCACCTGTTACTGCCCTTCAAAGTAGTCACCAGCGACTTGTAGAACCCGTTGCCAGCGATGTGGAAGGCGTAGTATACCGTTAGCAGAGCCTGTTGTGTTGATGGTGTGAATGGAGCGGTCTAAAGTTATGGTGATTCTTGCGTACCACTGTGATGGTGTTATCCTGACGCATTACGTTCCTCCACGGCAGACTGTCAGTGCACAGTATTCGTGTTCGTGTTTGGAGTATCACCTGCTACCAGCTTGGCGAAAGAAGCAGCGAAACTTTCTGCACATCCCACCAATCATTTTGCACGACAATGCGCGGGCGCATACAGCGCAAGCTGTGGCTGCTCTATTCGGTCGATGAGACTGGGAAGTACTGTACCATCCACCATACTCCCCGGACTTAAGTCCTTGTGACTTTGATTTGATTCAGAAGGTGAAGGAACCACTTCGTGGCATTCGCTTCAGAACTGTTCGAGAGATTCGACAGCCAGTAGTCCGCTCCATTCGCACCATCAACAGAACAGGCTCTGCTAACGGTATACTCCGCCTTCCACATCGCTCGCAACGGGTTCTGCACAGCGCTGGTGACTACTTTGAAGGTCAGTAACAGGTGCAAACATGTAACTCTTTTGTATCGGTGGTGAATAAATAGTTGCCACTGTTTAAGATCCAACCCTCGTATATCCAATAATGTGGTCGACACACACACACAAAACACACACATTTTTTTCACAGGTTTTGCTTCCATAAATGTGAGACCCCCTCCCTCACAGAATTAACCATGGCCAGTCCGTGTCTTAATTACGTAGTTAAGTCTCATTCACCAGGTACGAACATACTTCAAAAATGTTCAAATGTGTGTGAAATCTTATGGGACTTAACTGTTATGGTCATCAGTCCTTAAGGGGCTCCGGAACGCCCTATACTTGCAATGTTAAAATAACGCTTATAAATTGCATCTTTCCTCACTAAGTATTTGAGGTAGGAAGTTGAACTTTTTACAGATTATTTATTGGAATATGGGCTACAACTTAACACAGGGATTTTACAAAATTTTAGTTCAGTTATTAAAGATGATTTTTTTCAATTGTAATGAAAATTCACAACATTTTTTTTGCAATTTTTTATTTATATATTCAAAAATGTACAGTTTTTTGGAAAAAGGCTGTGTTAAATTATGCAGAAGGTACTGTGTAACATTTACTGAAAGTTTGAAACAAATATGTTTGGAAGATCCTTAGAAAACATGTAATTAGTATGAGAAAATAAAAGTTTTGGGAATCGAGCGACAAAGATTGGATTAACTTTTTAGTGCATTCGAGGTCCATAGGATGGATTATCTTCATCCTCTGCAAACTCCTCCTCCAGCTTCCTCTTGTTCCTCCTCCTGTTTACTCTTGCTTGTATTTCTAGACTCTTTACAGCCCTGTCTGCAGCCCGAAGGCGTTCCATGTCTAAAGCAAGCATCGCTTGTTGTTGTGTTCGTAGATTTTGCTACCATTTTCTTCAGTTGCAGTTACTGCAACACTGTTCCAAAAGGTGGTCATGTATGAACACTTATCACGTTTCAGTTGTATTTCACTAGCAAGTCCTACGTGCTTTATTATGGAGAGTTCCAGACCAACTTCACTACAATGAATACATCTTACACAGTTTGAAAAAATTCCTTTGAGAACCGACATATCAAATATTTCATTCACATCCGATTCGCCCATAAAACATTCATAGTTTTCACTCATTGAACCAAGCTTCTTCTGTGAAGTATTTTCTTTCCCACTTTGACTGCTATGGGCAGGTGTACTTGAGAGGTTAGATTCACTCACTTGGTTATCGTCTTTATTGTTTACAGTAATAACACATACCTTTGGCTTTCCAACATTTCTCCTTTTCTTAAAAGCCTTCAGAGGATTTCTAATAACTTTACTTTTACTCATTATTATACTTCAACAAAACAGAGACTCAAGCAACAGAATTAATTACGAATATTTTCGAGATAACGACAGAGTAAATAAACATGAAACAATCGACAATAACACCAGCGATATATATTGAACCATCACAGGTTAGCCACAACACATACTTTATCTCACATCACTAAAATGTACCTGATGAACACGGACTTTAATAATAACACCATTTGACAGCAGTTTAACAGCGCCACAGTGGGTCACGCCCATGTAGAACACATTTCAAAAAAAATTTAAAAATAGTTGTAGCCTCGGAACTGAATAAATTATATATAGTCTGCAGATTCAGGAAACGCAAAAAAGTAAAAATTGAACTTTTCATGATTTTGAGCCTTTCCGGAGCCCCTTAAGCTTACACACTACTTAATCTAAATTATCCTAAGGACAAACACACACATCCATGCCCGAGGGAGGACTCGAACCTCCGCCGGGACCAGCCGCACAGTTCATGACTGCAGCGCCTCAGACCGCTCGGCTAATCCTGCGCGGCACTTTAGTGATATCTAGGAGCAATATTATGAGCTGATTCATTTTACAAACACAGTATCCTGAAAGACAATAACTTTCTGTTTGAATACAACATTGATAAAGATCCGTTCTTCAGGCATGTGGAATCTAAGCTGAGACGTAACTGCACTGCGACGTGATCTCCTTGGTTCCTTCGTTCTGCTTGACCACGCTCATCGTCAAGATAACTGTCAGGTATGTGCTTCGTCGACAGATTGGTTGGTATTGCAATGAAGGTGGCCTGACCTGGATTTTTGTCTATGTATTTAGTAACTGCTGTGTCAAGCACGGCAAGACATACAGACTCCACTATTTCTTCTGATTTTCCTGCTCCAGCGGGACCAGCCGCACAGGGTGTTCCAAGATGGCCGCCGAGTAAGTGACGCCAGAAACCATTTCCAGAAAGTTAAGTGATTTAGACAGGAATATAATTTAGTTTAACGCCGACAACAAATTAAATACGTGCATTAGTGTATCGTTTAGTCTTGCCGTTAAAGATTTGACTTTTCTTTGCGTATTTTTTCAGAAAACACGAAAAGATCGTAATTTCGCGAAGTCGCGCTTAGGCTTAAATTTTGTAAACGTGTTTGTTTTTTGTTTGACGGTAATTTAACTAGTTTCTCGGTAACAAATAAGTAAACTACCGTAAATAGCGTATAACTTCATTGTTTTAATACAGATTTCAGAAAAACAGCGTAACTTTATATCAGAAACTTGCTTATATACATTTGTTTATAGGCCTAATTCTCGTAACGTTTTTGGAGAATCAAAGTTAAAGTATCTCGTTTAATTGTCCTTTTTTTCATTCCATCGAGTGACATATATAATAAATAGCGTATACCTTCATTGTTTTAATACAGATCTCAGAAAAACAGCGGAATTTTAAATCAGAAACTTGCTTATATACATTTGTGAATAGGCTTAATTCTTGTAACGTCTTTTTTTATTTTCGGTAATTTAATTGATTTATTCTAGCTAAAGTATTATTTTTGCCATGAGAGAGGAGTGGCTGACTTGCCCTAGAATTGTTAGTTCCGGGGTTTGGTGTGATGGATGCAGTAGTTTTTTTCACTGGGGGTACTGCAGTGGCGTGGGTGTTGGGAAAGTGGATCAGGCTCCTCAGTGGTTATGTAGGATTTGCAGCAGAGATAGGAAGATAGTGGAACAGGAGGGGAAAATTGCTGCCCTTCAGGCTGAGCTAGATCAGGCTAGGGAAGATCTGGACAGGTTAAGGAGGGAGAAGGGCAAAGAGAGGTGGGAAGTGGCAACAGGTAGCAGAAGGAACAGGCCTAGAACTAAGTCTGACAGTTTTGTGGTGAATGTCAAAAATAAGTTTGACCTGTTGCTTCAGTTAGAAACTGATGAGCCTCAAGCAGTGGTAGGTGTAGACAGGACACAACAAACTTTCAATAGTAAATTGAAAAAGAATGTAGGAAAGTCATCGAAAAGGAAGAAAGTTTTGTTGTTAGGCAGTTCTCATGCCAGAGGTGTAGGCCAACTTCTGCAGGAGGAATTAGGACCAGAATACCAGGTCACAATTTTTTTCAAATCAAGTGCTAGTCTGGATCAGGTGACAGAGGATTTAGGTTCACTCTGTAAAGGATTTACCAGGGAAGACACCGTGGTTATTGTGGGAGGGCCAGGGAACAGTATCGACAGAGATCCTGGCTACAGTATAGAGTGTGACCTGGTAAAGATTGCGTCGGCATCGAGACACACCAATGTTGAATTTGTATCTGTCCTGAGACGCCATGACCGGCCTCATTTGAACTCTTCTGTTGGGAGAGTTAATTTGGAGTTTGAATGGCTGCTTGGGTCGGGTGCAAGGGCTCGTATTGGTGTGGTTGCTGTTGATTCACTCAGTAGGTGGGACTACACCAGGCATGGCCTACATCTCAACAGGAAAGGGAAGGGTAAAGTGGCTGGGGTAATAGCGGGAAATTTAAGGGGGCGAGGCGCTGCCATGAATGGTAAAATACCAGTGATTACAGGTGTTGGAGCAGCACCTTTTTTAGGATACGTACGACAGAAAGAGGTCAAGTTCTACGAGAGATTAGGATTGAAACAAATCTTCAGTTTAGGAAAGAAATTAAACAGCACAATTTTAGCACATTGGATCACCAATCACAGCTGTCAATTATAAATTTTCACCAATCACCAGAAATTTTGTCTCCACCAAGTTGTATCTCAGATCTAGGTAATTGCATTGATGAATTAAAGTCACCCAACCCAGTTGACATAATCTGCCTCTCTCAACACCATGTGACCACTGGTATAGGAACTAGGCCTAAGCACAATGAGAAACTCAGACAGGAGAGTACTGCAAATGTTAGAATAAGGAAAGGTTCTCATAAAAGTATAATTAAAAATAATGTAAGTATATTTCATCAAAATATTGGGAGTTTAAAGAATAAAGTAGATGAGCTTCTGGTTTGTTTAGAAGATTTAGAAGCTGAGAATGAAATAGATATACTATGCCTGTCTGAGCATCACATTGTTACTGATATGGATAAGGTAAATGTAAGTGGATATAAGCTCTCTGCACATATAATGAGAGAAAGGAGGAGTTGCCATATATGTCAAAAGTTATCATTGTGCAAAAAGTATAGAAACGAAAAAGTTTTATGTAGAGAAACATATAGAAGCATGGGCCTGTGAGCTTAAATTAAATAAAGGCACATTTATAATTGTAACTGTATATAGGTCCCCATCAGGAAATTTTCATCTATTTCTGAAAAATTTGGGCTCCTTTTTGTGCTATCTGTCAGACAGGGGGAAGCAAATTATTATTTGTGGGGACTTCAATGTAGATTCTCTGAAAGAGGGTAATAGAAAAAATGACCTTGAAGTATTACTCGGTTCTTTCAATTTGACACCCGTTATTGATTTTCCTACTCGGGTGGTAAAGGATAGCAGCTCACTGATAGATAACTTCTTTATAGACCAAGATAAGTTTAACCAGATAAATGCTCAGCCTCTTGAGAATGGTCTTTCTGATCATGGTGCACAGCTAGTTACAATATATGACATAGCTCCATTCAGCAATACTAAACAGTCCTCCAGTGTAGTACGTTCAGTCAACGATTTAACAATTGCAAATTTCGGGGAAAGCCTACAGCAGTTAGACTGGGATGAGGTGTACTGTGAACCTGGTGCCAGTTTAAAATATAATTTATTTCATGACATTTTTGTAAATGAATTTGAAAACTGCTTCCCCAAGAAAATACACTCCTGGAAATGGAAAAAAGAACACATTGACACCGGTGTGTCAGACCCACCATACTTGCTCCGGACACTGCGAGAGGGCTGTACAAGCAATGATCACACGCACGGCACAGCGGACACACCAGGAACCGCGGTGTTGGCCGTCGAATGGCGCTAGCTGCGCAGCATTTGTGCACCGCCGCCGTCAGTGTCAGCCAGTTTGCCGTGGCATACGGAGCTCCATCGCAGTTTTTAACACTGGTAACATGCCGCGACAGCGTGGACGTGAACCGTATGTGCAGTTGACGGACTTTGAGCGAGGGCGTATAGTGGGCATGCGGGAGGCCGGGTGGACGTACCGCCGAATTGCTCAACACGTGGGGCGTGAGGTCTCCACAGTACATCGATGTTGTCGCCAGTGGTCGGCGGAAGGTGTACGTGCCCGTCGACCTGGGACCGGACCGCAGCGACGCACGGATGCACGCCAAGACCGTAGGATCCTACGCAGTGCCGTAGGGGACCGCACCGCCACTTCCCAGCAAATTAGGGACACTGTTGCTCCTGGGGTATCGGCGAGGACCATTCGCAACCGTTTCCATGAAGCTGGGCTACGGTCCGCACACCGTTAGGCCGTCTTCCGCTCACGCCCCAACATCGTGCAGCCCGCCTCCAGTGGTGTCGCGACAGGCGTGAATGGAGGGACGAATGGAGACGTGTCGTCTTCAGCGATGAGAGTCGCTTCTGCCTTGGTGCCAATGATGGTCGTATGCGTGTTTGGCGCCCTGCAGGTGAGCGCCACAATCAGGACTGCATACGACCGAGGCACACAGGGCCAACACCCGGCATCATGGTGTGGGGAGCGATCTCCTACACTGGCCGTACACCACTGGTGATCGTCGAGGGGACAGTGAATAGTGCACGGTACATCCAAACCGTCATCGAACCCATCGTTCTACCATTCCTAGACCGGCAAGGGAACTTGCTGTTACAACAGGACAATGCACGTCCGCATGTATCCCGTGCCACCCAACGTGCTCTAGAAGGTGTAAGTCAACTACCCTGGCCAGCAAGATCTCCGGATCTGTCCCCCATTGAGCATGTTTGGGACTGGATGAAGCGTCGTCTCACGCGGTCTACACGTCCAGCACGAACGCTGGTCCAACTGAGGCGCCAGGTGGAAATGGCATGGCAAGCCGTTCCACAGGACTACATCCAGCATCTCTACGATCGTCTCCATGGGAGAATAGCAGCCTGCATTGCTGCGAAAGGTGGATATACACTGTACTAGTGCCGACATTGTGCATGCTCTGTTGCCTGTGTCTATGTGCCTGTGGTTCTGTCAGTGTGATCATGTGATGTATCTGACCCCAGGAATGTGTCAATAAAGTTTCCCTTTCCTGGGACAATGAATTCACGGTGTTCTTATTTCAATTTCCAGGAGTGTAGTTAAATATACTCGTAATAAACCTTGTAACAAACCATGCTTACTAAGGGTATAAAAATATCTTGTAACCGGAAAAGGGAAATGTATCTGACAGCAAGAAAGAGTAGTGACCCAGAAACTATCAAACATTATAAAAACTACTGCGTTTTTAAAGAAAAGTTATTAAAAAAACCAGGAGTATGTGTATCATGTCTGAAATCAGCAACTCTGATAATAAAATTAAAACAATTTGGAATATTATTAAAAGAGAAACAGGTCAACCAAGAGCGTAGGAAGACAGTATTACCATCAAACTGAATGAAAACTTTACGAACAAAGTCAGAAGTTGAAAATATTTTTAATAATCATTTTCTAAATATTGTGGATATAGTAGGATCCAGGTGTTCATTAGAAGATGCTAGGCTGTTAATGGAAGAGGCCATACCAATGCAATTTGATACAATTGAAATCTCACCCACTTCTCCCTCTGAAATTAGGAAAATAATAAACTTGCTTAAAAGCAAAAACTCACATTGAATTGATGGCATTTCCAGCAAAATACTAAAAGCTTGTTCTCAACAGATAAGTAAGATTCTCAGCCACCTGTGTAATAGCTCTCTGGAACAGGGCATTTTCCCTGATAGACTGAAATATGCTATTGTTATACCTTTGCATAAAAAGGGGGATAGATCTGATGTCAACAATTACCGTCCAATCTCCCTTCTAACAGCTTTATCCAAAATTTTTGAGAAAGTAATGTATTCAAGAGTAGCTTCACATATATGTAAAAATGAAGTACTAACAAAATGTCAGTTTGGTTTCCAGAAAGGTTTTTCAACATAAAATGCCATATATGCTTTCACCAGTCAAATTTTGAATCATCTGAATAACCGAACACCACCCATTGGAATTTTTTGTGATCTCTCAAAGGCTTTTGATTGTGTAAATCATGAAATTCTGCTAGACAAGCTCAAGTATTGTGGCATGAGTGGGACAGTGCACAAATGGTTTAATTCATACCTAACTGGAAGAGTGCAGAAAGTTGAAACAAGTAGTTCTCATAACACACAAAGATCAGCACATTCCTCAAACTGGGGAACAATCAAGAATGGGGTTCCACAGGGGTCAGTCTTGGGTCCTTTGTTGTTCTTATTATATATTAATGACTTGCCATTCTATATTCATGAAGAGGCAAAGTTAGTTCTCTTTGCTGATGATACAAGTATAGTAATCACACCTGAGAAACAAGAATTAACTGATGAAATTGTCAATACTGTCTTTCAGAAAATTACTAAGTGGTTCCTTGTAAACGGACTCTCACTGAATTTTGATAAGACACAGTACATACAGTTCCGTACAGTGAATGGTATGACACCATTAATAAATATAGACCTTAATCAGAAGCATATAGCTAAGGTAGAATATTCCAAATTTTTAGGTGTGTCCATTGATGAGGGATTAAATTGGAAGAAGCACATTGATGATCTGGTGAAACGTTTGAGTTCAGCTACTTATGCAATAAGGGTCATTACAAATTTTGGTGATAAACATCTTAGTAAATTAGCTTACTACGCCTATTTTCACTCATTGCTTTCATATGGCATCATATTTTGGGGTAATTCATCACTGAGGAATAAAGTATTTATTGCACAAAAGCGTGTAATCAGAATAAGAGCTGGAGTCCACCCAAGATCATCCTGCAGACATTTATTTAAGGATCTAGGGATATTCACAGTAGCTTCTCAGTATATATACTCTCTTATGAAATTTGTTATTGACAACGAAACCCAATTCAAAAGTAATAGCAGTGTGCATACCTACAATACTAGGAGAAAGGATGCTCTTCACTATTCAAGATTAAATCTAACTTTGGCACAGAAAGGGGTGAATTATAATGGCACTAAAGTCTTTTGTCACTTATCAAATAGTATCAAAAGTCTGACAGATAAGCAAGTATTTAAGAAGAAATTAAAAGAATTTCTGAATGACAACTCCTTCTACTCCATAGAGGAATTTTTAGATATAAATTAAGAAAAAAAGAAAAAAAAACAAAAATATTAAAAAAATAAAAAAATAAAGAAAAACAAAAAAACACAAAAAGAAATAAAGTTGTTATATTAACTTAAGTATGTTGTTAAATTAACCTAATTATGTCATGTATTGGAAAATTCGACTCGTTCCACATCATTACGAAATATCGTATTCATGATCCATGGAACTAGTATTAATCTAATCTAATCTAATCTAATCTAATCTCCATGACTGCAGCGCCTTAGACCGCTCGGCTAATCACGCGCGGCGCACATACTTCACGTTCTAATTATGCAACAATAGTCGTGCAGTACAAAGTAACGAACCCAGAACAGTCTCCTGAGATGAAACGATATTTTTTTTTTTTTCACTCCTGCAAACGCCAGGGAACTGGCAGTTGCAGAGTCAACATTGCGTGGTGAAGCTAAACTTGGTAGTTTCTGTTGGTAGCGTTGAACGTCGACTATGTCATCATTTCCCCTCACACTTCATTGCACACCGCAACGACCAATCTTGTCGTTTAGGTTTATGCTCTTCTTTTTCAGCAACCGTTTTTGAAGAATTTGGATGTGTATGAATAGCGCCCTAGCTGTGTGAAAAAAAATGGTTCAAATGGCTCTGAGCACTATGGGACTTAACATCTATGGTCATCAGTCCCCTAGAACTTAGAACTACTTAAACCTAACTAACCTAAGGACATCACACAACACCCAGCCATCACGAGGCAGAGAAAATCCCTGACCCCGCCGGGAATCGAACCCGGGAACCCGGGCGTGGGAAGCGAGAACGCTACCGCACGACCACGAGATGCGGGCAGTTGTGTGAAAGTTGTTATTCCATTCACACCGCCACCCTCAGTGCAATTGCTGGTCTTCTTTTGTGCCACATGTACTTGCTTCCCACAGCCAAAGACAAAGATTGGACGTGATGAAAGCTCAAAAAGTAGTAGGAGTCCTTCACACAGTGAAAGTAAAATTGTGTCCTACCACAGTTTCAAAAGAATGACTTCAATTTTTTTTTCCGAAAAGAGTAAAAAAAATGTAACATAAAATAAAAATATCGGCAATCGATATAGCCGTTTTGGTGTCGATATATCGATACACTGGAAAATATAACTACCGACATATTTTCGGAAAAAGATTCATGTATATCGATATTTTATCAACAGTCCTATTACCGACTAATTTGAGTCTGTGCGAGACAGGTTGCAATAAAAGGATGTGCGCTAAAACTCGTTGGCACTGCTTCTGCTACAGCGGTGCCCCTGCAGTAAGGCATGTGCCACAATGAGCAGAGACCGATGACCATGCTGTCTGGTCTCCTTCCCCAAACAACCAAACCAAACCACAATGAGCACATACACAGGTACACTCTGCCTATTACTGTAGACGCCACTGAAGAGGATAATTTTTATAAGAGCTTTGGGATTTCTTGCCGCTGCAGTCAACAAAATGAAGCATGGGAAGGAAGAGTGGTTTTATGTCTCTTGGAGTGCTGTTACTATAATACTTGTCTTACAGCCTCTTTAATTACAGAGTCTACTCGGAAAGCCATTTCCTGGAATTTTGTAAGCAGGCTTTCCCAAGACGTTAGGCGTCTTTGATTGAGGTTTTAAAGCCCGTATTATTTGAGCGTTTCTCTCCGGCGTTGGCCGATGCGCCATCCCCATGACGTTATTGCGAAAATTTACGAAACTACTGCGACGATATAAAAAACAATCGTAACAACGAAAATATTGATAAAAGCCATAAAGACGATGTCTTGTGATTATTGCAGTGAAATATTGTAAAATAATATAGAAAAAGAACAATGAAAATTACTATTAATACGAAAACTATGTATTTCAAGACTAATCCGTGAACAAGGACAAAAATGAATAGACAGTCCTCTAACGAGGAAGAAAGAGAAAAAACTAACTACTCTTCGTTTTGTTCTTCATTGTAGAAGGACGCCATTAACGATTCGTGATGAGAATGGTATGTGTTTTTTACTAATATTCTAAGAAAAAGCAATCTTATGATAATAATTAATGCTATAAATGTGTAATGTTGTGTTTTGCTTTCAATAGTGTAGGCAAAGACATCCCATAATTATTACTGAATAATTTGCTATTTTCATATATTGAGCTGATTTTGTTTCAAAGGCGCCATTACGGGCGAGAACATAATTTTAAGTTTTTCTTTACGCCACACGGCTTAAAAATAGGAACTCACTCACTGAGAATTATCTGCTTAAGTGTTTCACTTGAAAGTGAGTTAATATTTCTTGCAGAAACTGTTTTTGTGTTAGCCTGGACCAGTCAGCACGGATCAGGACTCACGCGATTCACTACATACAAAATAATTGTAATTCAGATGTAAATAGAAAATAGATTTCAAAGAATTTTAATCAGTTCTATAACGAGATTTCAATGCGAACCTCACAGAATGCCCAGAGTCTCTTCTCGTTCACAAAACAATGAAGCTGGTCGGATTTTAATGTGCGCGACATTTAGCTTTGCTACATTTCATGTCTAATACGTTAAACACAGACATGCTAGACTGCTGAAATTCGCAGTTGAAAAGAAATTAACATTACTGGCACAACAACCAAAGCCCTTCACGTAACCGTCAAGATTTTGGTACGCTTTAACACAGCATTTCAGCTTCGTGTTGCAGAGCGGCTCTGCGCGTCTGCAAACGACGAAAGGTACGTCAAACATAACATTCTAATAACGACAGGCCCACAGAAAACTAAAGTGTGTGGGGTCAAGGCGCCCAGGAAAAGTACATTTATCTTGAAAATAGCAAAGCTCAATTAAGGTGGCTTTAATGGTGTTGTACTTTGTAATTTGCAACCTTTCATATCATAAAACATCTTTACGCGTTAGTAGAATTGAGTATTCTGCATTTACAACTGCATTTATGTTCAAATGTATGTGAAATGTTATGGGACTTAACTGCTAAGGTTATCAGTCCCTAAGCTTACACGCTACTTAACCTAAATTATCCTAAGGACAAACACACACGCCCATGCGCGAGGGAGGACTCGAACCTCCGCCGGGACCAGCCGCACGGCCTATGACTGCAGCGCCATAGATCGCTCGGCTAATTCCGCGCGGCAACTGCATTTACCACTGATGCTGAGAATGAGTCATCTTAATTATTTCTTGTGCTACACGAACATTGACAATAACATCATACAGGACGGAAAGTAGTACACCGAGCAAGGTACTGTGGCTCTTCAGAGATCGGAGAATGAATCGCTCAGCAAAACGATCACGTCGGGGATGAAATTTACATGTCGCGGAGGGTCAGATAGTGAAGACACGACTACAGTGTCCGTCAGGGAATCAGGCACATCGCTTGTTTACAACGTTGAAAATGTGCGACAAATACAAGTATTAAGTATTGCCTTTTGTGTAGTTTATGTAGCAAATGAAGCAGGTAACAAGGAATATAGAAACCACAGAAAATGAGACTGACGGAAAGTTCAAAACGGCTAAGCCGGAATGGATAGAGAACAAATGTAAGGCTGTAGAAGCATGCTCAACAAAAAGACAAGTAGATGCCGCCTATAAGAAAATTAAACAGACCTTTGGAGGAAAGAGAAACTGCTTTACGAATACCAGGAGCTCAGATGGTGAGCCAGTACTAAGTAAAGAAGGGTAAGCTGAAACGTGGAAGGAATATACACTGGGTCTGTACAAGAGAAATAAACTTGAGTACAAAGTTGTAGAAAGAAAAGGGGAAGTGGGTGATTCATTTCCCTACTAAAGCTGCTGCCTTTATTTATTCTATCTGCACTCTTCTAACATTTCCTCTACTACTGTAAGATAGGGTCGACCTTCCCCATGGTTACCACGTGTGCCTCATTCCCTGAAAACAACACTGACAAGTCCGCACTTGGTACCGCACGGGGAATACTAGGGGATACTCAAAAAAGTCAGAATTATTACTTAAAAGTTATATGTTTCCAATTGTTTACAAAGAACCTTGTCCCACTCAAAATACTCTCCATCACAACTAATACATTTGTCCCACCGGTGCTTCAACTGTTCGATACATTTTTTGTAGGCCTCTTTAGAAATGGCTGACAGCTCCTCCCTCGTTTTTTCTTGACTTCTTCAGTGTTGTCTTATCGGCGTCCTTTCATGTCCCTTTTCATGTCCGGAAGTAAGAGAAAGTCGCACGGAGCCAGGACAGGCTAGTAAGGTGCCTGGGGCAGCGGAAACACGCCATTTTTAGCTAAAAACTGTCTAACAGAGACGGCTGTGTGTGCAGGTGGGTTGTCGTGGTGGAAGAACCAGTCTCCTGTATGCCACAAATCGGTTCTTTTTTCACGAACACTGTTGCACAATCTTCTGAAAACTTCCAAATAAAAGCTTTGAATGATGGTATGACCAGGGAGAAGAAACTCTGAACGAACTACGCCCTTAGCATCAAAAAACCAAATCCAGCGTTGTTATGATGTTTGATTTGACTTGACGACATTTTTTTGGACTGGATGACGATGACGTCTTCCATTGGCTTGTCTGTTGCTTTGTTTCTGGGTCGCAACCATAGCACCGTGACTCATCACTAGTAATGATCTTTGACAGAAAAGCTCGATCAGTTCCAAGCTGTTGTTTCAAAGCACGACATATTTCAACTCGATGTTCCTTTCGACTGTCAGTCATAACCCGAGGAACAAACTTGGCAGCAACCCTTGTCATTCCCAAATATTCCGTTAAAATTCGCTGAAGGAGCTCCAAGATAACCCACTAACATCTGACAGCTGACCAACTGTATGTCGACGGTCGGCGAGAACAAGCTCTCGAATTATTTCAATATTTTCGTCAATTAGGGCAGTTGATGGACGGGCAGAGCGAGGTTTGTCATCAATCTAAATTTTTAACCAAGCAAACCAGTCGTACATTTGAGTTTTTCCTGTCATCTTCGTAAGCTGTTTTCAACATTAAAAGTTTGAGCAGCATTATTACCGAGTAGAAAACAAGATTTCACAGCTGCACGGTGTTCACTTAAACTTGCAATTATAAAAACAGTCACTGCAGATGAACAGAACAAGCCAGGCCGACAATGCAGGCGGCACTGAACTGGGAATGAGTTGCGATACACACGCCTAGCGGCAGATGTGTGTGCTACACAGACTTGTTGGGTACCCCCTCGTAAGCAAGAAGAAAACATAAGTAAATTCCAGGGATTTATCTCGAGGTACAACCACGAGGTTTCTCTGGGAAATTGTACCGGCGTGCAGCGCCACAGTTCGCCAGTCTCGCTACACCCAGCAGCGTGACCTGCCTCCGTTACACCTTATCCGAAAACAGCTGATAATAGTTAGTACACACAAACTTTGCTCTTAAAGGTTCAACGTAGTGTTTGATGGTTTAACATAGTCCTGGTTCATTAACATTTTGTCTCCTCGTTGTACAAGCAGATCGAAGTAATGGTGACACTTTCGTTCATTATAGCCTTTGTATAACTTACAGGGTAACGTTATTTGTATGTTAGTTGACATTTAGTCTCTTTTCACTTAGCTATCCCCTAGATTTCACAGTGGGTTAGTCCTCTTTACTAGCCCTTTATTGCTTTTGGCTTTTAGACTTTTACCTTCCGATATTCACCAGTTTTTGCGGTTCAATTTCTTTTTCTATTTATTCCCTTTATTGATCCCTAACTACGCCATAGCCATTCTCCACAATTATCCCCTCTACGTTCCTAATCGATTTCTTTCATTTTCATTAATCTCCTCCTCGTTACTCGTATTTCAATCCCTGGGATAGTTTCCACAATAGAATACTGCAAACAGGTTTGCAGAATACTATTATATTTAAAGGACTGCAGTTCAGAGGAAGGAAACTGAAAGAAAACTGCGAACAGGTTGGGAACCCATGTACGCCTCACGCGTTTGAACTCTCCCACCTTTTGCCGGCCGGAGTGGCCGTGCGATTCTAGGCGCTACAGTCTGGAACCGAGCGACCGCTACGATCGCAGGTTCAAATCCTGCCTCGGGCATGGATGTGTGTGATGTCCTTAGGTTAGTTAGGTTTAATTAGTTCTGAGTTCTAGGCGACTGATGACCTCAGAAGTTAAGTCGCATAGTGCTCAGAGCCATTTGAACCATTTCTCCCACCTTTTGTTGTCCTTGTAAGGCAGGGCGGAGGATCGGACAAAGTTTCGTGGCAATCTCTTTCCCTTGGGGTCGGAACTGCCCCTACTGGCCAAACAATCAACAATGAGCAACGTCATGAGGATGCAGAAGACAATGGGAACCAATGCACTAAAGACACATTATGTGCATCCACAGAATATGTGACCTGCAATTGAAAAAGTGTCATGATGATCTCTCCATTGCCAAAGAATCCCTAATAATACCCCATTCTGATCTCCGGGAGAGGAGCCGCTCTGGGTAGCCGAGCGGTTTTAAGCGCCTTGTCACGGTTCACATCGGAGGTTCGAGTCCTCCCTCGAGTATAGGTGTGTGTTTGTCCTTAGCGTAAGTTAGTTTAAGTTAGATTAAGTAGTGCGTAAGCCTAGGGACCGATGACCCTCGGAGTTTGGTCCCACAGAAGTTACCACAAATTTCCAATTTTCCGGGAGGGGACTGCCAATGGAAAGGTGACCATAAGAAAACCACTGAATGACCAACCAAGGATAACGTTCTACGAGTCGGGGCGTGGTAGTGAAGCTAGAAAATCTGAAAAGGGAAATGCAAAGGCTCAGTCTAGACCAGGGGAGTGAAATGGAAATAAGGCGAGGAATTCTGGTACGATGAGTCTACTATAATAACAACAGCAGCAGAAAATGGTGTAACGAGAGTAGAATTCGTTATGAATAGGAGAGCAGGACAGAGAGCATGTTACTGTGAACAGTTCAGTGTTCTGACCAGAATCGACTGCAAACCAACACCGACAACGATCGTTCAGGGTTACATGTCCACTCTAAGATGAACATGAAGATATATAGCAAGTATATGAGAATATCGTACGGCTGACTCAGTACATAAACGGCGAAGAAAATCTAATAGTTATGTGGGATGGAATGTGGTTGTAGGGGGAAGGAGTAGAAGAAAGGGGTATAGGAGAATATGGGCTTGGTAGTAGGAATAAGATAGGTGAAAGACTAATTGAGTTCTGCAATAAATATCGGCTAGTAATAGCGAATATTCTGTTCAGGAATCACAAGAGCAGGATGTATACTTGGAAAAGACCGGGAGATACGGGAAGATTTCAATTACATCTACATGTACATATATACTCCGCTAGCCAGCAAGCGGTGTGTGGCGGAGGGCACAATTCGCGCCAAAGTCATATTCCCCCCCTCACCCCTCCCCCCCCCCCCCCCCCCCCCTCTGTTTCACTCGCGGATCGCGCGAGGGAAAAACGACTGTCCGAACGCCTCAGTACGAGCTCTAACTTCCCTTACCTTTAAATGATGATCATTGCGTGATTTGAAAGTTGGTGGTAATAATATATGGTCTACAGCCTCGGTGAAGATCGGATTTTGGAATTTAGTGAGCAGCCCCTTCCGTTTAGCGCTCCGTCTATCTGTAAGTGTGTCCCACTTTCTATCAGATTTGTAACGCTCTCGCGATGGCTAAATATACCAGTCACGAATCTTGCCATTCTTCTTTGGAGCTTCTCAATCTCTTGCATCAAACCCAACTGGTAAGGGTCCCATACAGACGAACAATACTCTTAAGACTCGACGAACTAACGTATTGTAAGCAATTTTCTTTGTTGAAGGACTGCATCGCTTCAGGATTCTACCAATAAACCGCAATCTAGAGTTACTTGTGTAATCCGATCATTCCATTTGAGATCATTTCGAATAGTCACATCCAGATACTTGACGGATGTTACCGCTTCCAAAGACTGGGCATTTATTTTGTATTCGTCCATTAATGGGGATTTTTGCCTTGTTATACGCAGTAGGTTACACTTACTAATATTGAGAGATAACTGCGTGCCATTACACCACGCATTTGTTTTCAGCAAATCCTCATTGACTGGTTCACAACTTTCGTGTGATACTACTTTCCTGTAGACTACAGCATCATCGGCAAACAGTCTAATTCCGTTCTCAATACCATCAACCAGATAGTTTATGTAAATCGTAAAAAGCAGAGGACCTAATACGGTGGCCTGGGGCACACCTGAAGTTATGCTTGTTTCTGTTGAAGTCACCCCGTTCAGGACGACATACTGTTCCCGGTCTGTTAGAAAACTTTCTATCGAACCGCATATGTTAATGATAGGACGTAAGCGCGCACTTGTTAGAGCAAGCGACAGTGCGGAACTGAGTCGAACGCCTTTCGAAAGTCGAGAAATATGGCATAAACCTGGGAGCCGGTATCTAGAGCCAGTTGTATATCACGCACAAAGAGGGCCAGCTATGTCTCGCATGACCGCTTTTTTCTAAAACCATGATGGTTTCTGCAGATGAACTTCTCAGAGTCTACAAAGGTCATTATGTCTGAACACAAAATATGTTCCATGATGCTACAACAACTCGATGTCAGTGAAATTGGCCAGTAATTATGTGCATCCGATTTTCTACCCTTTTTGTAGATTGCTATGACCTGGGCCTTCTTCCAGTCCCAAGGAACTTTCCGTCGTTCCAATGATCTCTGATAGATCTCTCGGATAAAAATGGTGCTATACTTGTAGCATAGTCAACATAAAATCTCAGGGGGATACCGTCTGGGCCGGATGCCATTCTGGCGTCTAAAGATCTTAACTGTTTTACAATCCCAGATACACTAAACACTATGTCAGCCATCTTTGCGTTTGTTCGATAATTGAAAGGGGGAATGGTGCTGCAGGGCTCTACCGTAAACGACTTTTTGATAGCTAGGTTTAGAATTTCGGCGTTCTGTTTATCAGCATCAGTTACATTACCCGTACCGTCAGCAAGATAAGGCATGGAATTATTTGTAGCGTTCATAGATTTTACGTACAGCCTAAATTTTTGGGGGTTATTTTTAGAATCTGCCGATAAAATATTGCTTTCAAATTTGTTAAAAAAATCTCTCATTGTCCTTCTGACAGCTGCTTTCATTTCGCATAATTTCTGTTTGTCAGCGGGGCAGTGACTAGGTTTTAAACGACTGTGTAAAATTCTCTGCTTTCTCAGCAACTTCCTAATATGTTTGTTGCACCAAGCTGGATCCTTTCCCTCCCCTATATTAATTTTCCATCTCAGTCGAACCTCTTGTTTGTCGTGTGGCTAGAGGTGGTAGCGACCCAATCTTTCATTTTGATTTTAATGTCAGATAGCATTTCCATTTGCGTGTGGCTCTCTTAGCCATCAGGGTATTGCTCAGACCTCCACTCATTTTATAAACACCACTTACGTGCACGTCACTTACAAAGTCTGTTCAAAAAAATTCCGCAACTTTATCCACAAAATGTTTCTACGCTTACCTTTCACTTATTGTGCGTGGTCTACCTCGATATACTCTCCTCCACAATTGATACAATGTTCTCAACGCCGTTTCCACTTCCTGAAGCATTCTTGGTACGCCTCTTGATATCGTTCCAATCTTCGTCCTTATAACGGGGCTTTCAACTTCGGAAATAAAATGAATTCCGCAGGAGCCAGGGTTGGAGAGTACGGAGGGTGAATCAACACAGCTATTTCGTCTTTTGCGCGACATTCACGCACCAGAAGGGATGACTGTGCAGGTGGATGTTATGTAGTTGGCGGCAACACGGTGCATTCCAAGGCGTTGTGTCAGGATTTCATGACATGATCCAACTGAAATGTTACATTCTTCTGCAGTCTCTCGGATAGTCAGTCAGTCATCGATTGCCCCGCACAGTTTAGTTGACGTTCCAGACATGAGCGTCGACGGTGGACGTCGAAGGGCGTCCTGAACGAGGGTTATCTTTAACTACCGTCTGGCCATTTCTAAACCATGTAAACTATTCGTAACACCGAGTACGGCATAAGCACTCATCACCGTAGGCTCCTTGCGCCATTTGATGGGGGTCTGCAAAGGTTTTCCTTAGTTTCACGGAAAACTTAATGCAGACACGTTCTGCTGTAACTCCGCCATCTGGAAATTCGCCATCGGTGCGGCATAACGTTCAACTCAATAAAGCACGGAACGGTAACTAACAGACATACAACAATGAAACTTCCGGCAGTTACACATTAAAACACATCGGCGATCTTTTACAGAAGCTCGAAATTTAGCGCGGACTTCAATGCGAGATGCCTATAACAATTCCCACAATGAAACTTGTCTCGAAACCTGACAGAAAATCCAAAGTGATTATGGTCGCATGTGAAGTATGTTAGCGGCAAGAAACAATCAATGCCTTCTCTGCGCGAAGATACTGTCGGAGACAGTGCTGCCAAACCAGAGTTATTAAACACAGTCTTCCGAAATGCCTTCACAAAAGAAGACGAAGTAAATATTCCATAATTCGAACCAAGAACAGTTGCCAACATGACTAACGTAGAAGTAGATATCCTCGGAGTAGTGAAGCAACTTACATCACTTAATAAAAGCAAGTCTTCTGGTCCAGACTGTATACCACTTGCGTTCCTTTCGGAGTATGCTGATGCATTAGCTCCATACTTAAAAGTCATATGCAACCGTTGGCTCGACGAAAGATCAGTACCCAAAGACTGGAAAGTTGCACAGGCCACACCAATATCCAAGAAAGGTAGTAGCAGTAATCCACTAAATTACAGGCCCATATCGTTAACGTCGATATGTAGTAGGATATTAGAACATATATTGTGTTCGAACATTATGAATTACCTCCAAGAAAACTGTATATTGACACACAGTCAACATGGGTTTAGAAAACATCGTTTCTGGAATACCTAGCTCTTTATTCACATGAAGTGTTGAGTGCTATTGACAAGGGGTTTCAGATCGATTCCGTATTTCTGGATTTTCGGAAGGCTTTTGACACTGTACCACACAAGCGGCTCGTACTGAAATTGCGTGCTTAGGGAACATCGTCTCAGTTACGTGACTTGATCTTTGATTTCCTGTCAGAGAGGTCACAGTTTGTTGTAATTGATGGAAAGTCATAGAGTAAAACAGAAGTGATTTCTGGCGTTCCCCAAGGTAGTGTTATAGGCCCTTTGCTGTTCCTTATCTGTACAAACGATTTGGGAGACAATCTGAGCAGCCGTATTCGGTTGTTTGCAAATGACGCTGTCGTTTATCGACTAACAAGGACATCAAAACATCAAAACAAACTGAAAAACGATTTAGAAAAAATATCTGAATGGTGCGAAAAGTGGCAGTTAACCCTGAATAACGAAAAGTGTGAGGTTATCCACATGAGTGCTAAAAGGAACTCGTTAAACTTCGGTTACACGATAAATCAGTCTAATCTAAAAGCCGTAAATTCAACTAAATACCTAGGTATTACAATTATGAATAACTTAAATTGGAAGGAACACATAGAAAATGTTGTGGGGAAGGCTAACCAAAGACTGCGTTTCATTAGCAGGACACTTAGAAAATGTAACAGTCCTACTAAGGACACCGCCTACACTACGATTGTCCGTCCTCTTTTAGAATACTGCTGCGCGGAGTGGGATCCCTAGCAGATGGGACTGACGGAGTACATCGAAAAAGTTCATAGAAAGGCAGCACATTTTGTATTAACGCGAAATATGGGAGAGAGCGTCACAGAAATGATACAGGTTTTGGCCTGGAAATCATTAAAAGAAAGGCGTTTCTCGTTGCGACGGAATCTTCTCACGAAATTCCAATCACCAACTTACTCCTCCGAATACGAAAATATTTTGTTGACACCGACCTACGTAGAGAGGAACGATCACCGTGATAAAATTAGGGAAATCAGAGCTCGTACTGAAAGATATAGGTGTTTATTCTTTCTGCGCGGTATACGAGATTGGAATAATAGAGAATTGTGAAGGTGGTTCGATGAAGCCTCTGCCAGGCACTTAAATGTGATTTGTAGAGTATCGATGTAGATGTACATGTAGAACCCGCGTGTTCAGGAATGCCAGCCGCATTTCGATGCAACAGACCATTGGCGCGAAATTGCGAATGTTCCAGAATTTTTTGATCGGACCCCGCGTATGGAAAACACCGACAAAAGCAAGTGACAGAATGGTAGAACATCTGTTAAGACATCAAGGAATAACTTCCATGGTACTACAGAGAGCTGTAGAGGGCAAAAACTGTAGAGGAAGGCAGAGATTGGAATACATCCAGAAAATATTTGAGGACGTGGATTACGAGTGCTACTCTGAGATGAAGAGGTTGACACAGGAGAGGAATTCGTGGCGGGCCGCATCAAACCAGTCAGCAGACTGACGACGCAACAAGAAAAGAAAAATTAGGTACCTCATCACCGACCAACGCCACTGTTAACCATTTATCTGGTGTCGCCTTCCTTATTTCCATCTTAAAATCTGATTCAGACATTCAAGATTATGTCGATAAATCGATTAAATTTTGGAATACAGTGCTATTTTCTGATAAATCGAAGATTAACTTGTTTGGATCTGAGCAAATGCGAAAAGTGTGCAGTAGCCAAATACAGAGCTCTGGTCACATATCCTACCTCCAGTAAAGACATGGGGGAGGAAGCATAATTGTTTGGGAGAGAAGGAGGCGATTAGTGTTCAACGTCCCGTCGACAACGAGGTCATTAGAGACGGAGCACAAGCTGGGATTCGGGAGGGATGAGATAAGAAATCAGCCGTGCCCTTTCAAAGGGACTATCCCGGCATTTGCCTGAAACGATTTAGGGAAATCACGGAAAACCTAAATCAGGATGGCAGGACACGGGTTTGAACCGTCGTCCTCCCGAATGCGAGTCCAGTGTGCTAACCACTGCACCACCCCTCTCGGTAATTGTTTGCGGAAGCATGGCACCTTCTGCTGTTGGTGATTTGACAATTATTGTCGCGGATCATCGTAAGTGTATCGCTGTGTTGAGAGGCCATTTACTTAGCAGTACACAGGAACGGAGTCTTGTTGGTGTCTTTTACTTTCGACAAGACAAACGTACGGCTCTGAGAACTCGTTATTGTGTACTTCTCCAAGAAAGTTTTCCCTCCACCACAAAGCCCTGATCTTAATCCCATAGACCATTCATGGGTACACGTGGATACAAAAGTTCGAAAATGTCGTTCACAGGAAAGCGGCAGTTTCAGACGGTATTGTTAGAGGAACGCTCGAAGATCTCCTCAATTATTACTGCAACTTGGTTCACTCCATGACAAGCCACCGTGGCACAACAACCGAGATAGAAAACTGCTGCGGAAGCAAAGAGAACTTCACAGCAAACATAAACATAACCAACGCCTTGCAGACAAACAAAAATTACGCGAAGCGAAATGTAGTGTGAGGAGGGCTATGCGAGAGGCGTTCAATGAATTCGAAAGTAAAGTTCTATGTACTGGCTTGGCAGAAAATCCTAAGAAATTTTGGTCTTGTGTCAAAGCGATAGGTGGATCAAAACAAAATTTTCAGACACTTTGTGACCAAAATGGTACTGAAACAGAGGATGCAGGCTAAAGGCCGAAATACTAAATGTCTTTTTCCAAAGCTGTTTTACAGAGGAAGACTGCGCTGTAGTTCCTTCTATAGAATGTCGCACAGATTACAAGATGGTACATATCGAAATAGATGACAGAGGGATAGAAAAACAATTAAAATCGCTCAAAAGAGGAAAGGCCGCTGGACCTGATGGGATACAGGTTCGATTTTACCCAGAGTACGTGAAGGAACTTGCCCCCCTTCTTGCAGCGGTGTACCGTAGGTCTCTAGAAGAGCATAGCGTTCCAGAAGATTGGAAAAGGGCACAGGTCATCCCCGTTTTCAAGAACGGACGTCGAACAGATGTACAGAACTGTAGACTTATATCTCTAACGTCGATCAGTTGTAGAATTTTGGAACACGTATTATGTTCGAGTATAATGGCTTTTCTGGAGACTAGAAATCTACTCTGTAGGAATCAGCTTGGGTTTCAAAAAAGACGATCGTGTGAAACCCTGCTCACGCTATTCGCCCACGAGACTCAGAGGGCCATAGACACGAGTTCTCAGGTAGATATCGTGTTTCCTGACTTCCGCAAGGCGTTTGATACAGTTCCGCACAGTCGATTAATGAACGAAGTAAGAGCATATGGAGTATCAGACCAAGTGTTTGATTGGATTGAAGAGTTCCTAGATAACAGAACGCAGTATGCCATTCTCGATGGAGAGAAGTCTTCCGAAGTAGTGTGCTGCAGGGGAGTGTCGTAGGACCGTTGCTATTCACAATATACATAAATGACCTTATGGATGACATCGGAAGTTCACTGAGGCTTTTTGCGGATGATGCTATGGTACATCGAGAGGTTGTAAGAATGGAAAATTGTTCTGAAATGCAAGAGGATCTGCAACGAATTGACGCATGGTGCGGGGAATGACAATTGAATCTCAATGTAGACAAGTGTAATGTGCTGCGAATACATAGAAAGAAAGATTCTTTATCATTTAGCTAGAATATAGCAGATCGGCAACTGGAAGCAGTTAATTCCATAAATTATCTGGGAGTACGCATTAGGAGTGATTTAAAATGGAATGGCCATATAAAATTAATCATCGGTAAAGCAGATGCCAGACTGAGATTCAGTGGAAGAATCCTAAGGAAATGCAATCCGAAAACAAAGGAAGTAGGTTACAGTACACTCGTTCGCCCACTGCTTGAATACTGCTAGCCAGTGTGGGATGCGTACCGGATGGGGTTGATAGAAGAGATAGAGAAGATCCAACGGAGAGCAGCGCGCTTCGTTACAGGATCACTTAGTAATCGCGAAAGCGTTACGGTGATGATAGATAAACTCCAGTGGAAGACTTTGCTGGAGAGACGCTCAGTAGCTCGGTACGGGCTTTTGTTGAAGTTTCGAGAACATACCTTCACCGAGGAGTCAGGCAGTATATTGCTCCCTCCTACGTATATCTCGCGAAGAGACCGTGAGGATAAAATCAGAGAGATTAGTGTCCACACAGAGCCATACCGACAATCTTTCTTTCCACGAACAATACGAGACAGGAATAGAAGGGAGATCTGATAGAAGTACTGAAAGTAGCCTCCGCCACACACCGTCAGGTGGCTTGCGGATTATGGATGTAGATGTAGACGTCTAGAAGCTTATATCAGTGCCAACAGTAAGCACACAGGCTACTAGAACTGAGTTACGTGAATTAGAGAGACATGACTTCTATTTTCTCTAAGTGTGCCAATACTTTTTTGATATGTAGAGCAACTGATTTCTTTTAGTGAAGTAATACTTTGTTGCGAGAAACATATGTTTATTATTGTGCATTATTAAATATAACAGAGGGCCTTTATTTGTTTGTAATGTATACATGATGGTAGGTGTATCAGTAGTTTATTGTGCCACTGTACGTGCGAATTCCAACGGAGAATTCCAGGGCGAGGTAACAAAACGGAGATATACGCTCACAGGAGGCTGAGAGATGGTGAGATACTATTAAGAGCAGCTGGGTTGCCCAGCTGATAGCGCGGGAAGACTCCACGCCTCGGGACGTTATCGCGAGCGCGCTGGGGTCAGCAGCGGCGCCCGGCGATAGCGCTGCGAGCACTCGCGCCGCGGCACGGACACCGAGCGGCAGTGAGCGGCATGGCACGGCGTCGCGATCCCACCCCCGTGCTGATCCTGCTGCTGCTGGCGGCGGCTACGTCTTCTGTGGGGGCGCCGCGGCGGAAGCGCATCGTGGGCGGCAGCCCGGCCGCCATCGCCGACTTCCCGTGGCAGCTGTCGCTGCAGTACGACGGGTCGCACACGTGCGGCGCGGCCGTCATCGGCGGCGAGTGGGCGCTGACGGCCAAGTCGTGCGTGGGCACCGACCACCTGGAGCACCTGCAGCTGCGCGCCGGCAGCGCCACTCGCTCCAGCGGCGGGTCGCTGCACAACGTGACGGAGGCCGTGCGCCACTACCTGGCGCTGCCCACCACAATGGACTACGACTTCGCGCTGCTCAAGGTGCGCCGCGCTCTCTGCTCCACTCTGCCCCGACTGCAAGGCTAGCTTACGAGGCACTAAATCACCAAACGAGGCGCATGTGCGGCGCGCGGTTGCTCAAGTCCCTGTAGAAACTAAACCGTTCGGAGATATGAAGCTTCCTGGCAGATTAAAATTGTGTGCCGCAGCGAGACTCGAACTCGGGACCTTTTCCTTTCGCGGGCGAGTGCTCTACCAACTGAGCTATCCAAGCACTACTCAGGCCTCGTCCTCACAGCTTCACTTCTGCATCTCAGTCTCCTACGTTCCAAACTTTACAGAAGCTGCAGAACTAGCACTCCTGAAAGAAACCGTTCGCACTCTGGCAATATTAAAATGCAGACGCGCGGGATTAGCCGAGCGGTGTGAGGCGCTGCAGTCATGAACTGTGCGGCTGGTCCCGGCGGAGGTTCGAGTCATCCCTCGGGCATGGATGTGTGTGTTTGTCCTTAAGATAATTTAGGTTAAGTAGTGTGTAAGCTTAGGGACTGATGACCTTAGCAGTTAAGTCCAATGAAATTAAAAAAAAAAAAAATTAAAATGCACTGCACAACAAAACTGAAGGATCACTTTTTCGAAGCCCGTCATTTTCACATATTGCGCCTCTTAACTTTCATTACATATTTTTTGGATGCAGTCTGCCTTTGGCAGAACACGGTTTTGTTATATATCCCATACATCCTTCACAGCAGTTGCAGCATCATCTGTGCGATTTTATTTTATGGCAGTTAAACATAAAGAATGCTCTTTACTATTTGTACACATGTAAATATTGGTTTTAAAAATCGTAATTACAAATTTTTGAAGAATGCATAAAATTAAGTATTTATAACTCTTTTTACCACATGCTGTGGTTTTCCTGAGGTATGTTTTTATAGTGCCTTTTTTTCTTTCACAGTTTGTCATGTGCAATCATATAGAAGTCAATGTAGACAAATAATTAAAGCAAAAATTACGATTTGGAAACTGTTCTGGCTATGCCTGAAATTAAGTCTATTTGGCAGGTTTCACTGTCACTGTTCCACTGTTTACCAGCTGTAAAAATAAGACGGCGGACAGTGGAAGAGTTGAAGCTATTCCTGGCGGTTGCTTTCAATCTTTCAGACTTGTAGGTGTTTATTTTGTGTGTGTGTGTGTGTGTGTGTGTGCGTGTGTGTGTGCACGGGCGAAAGGTAACTGGGGGGGGGGGGCGTTTCTATGTTGTTGTGGTCTTCAGCCCAGAGACTAGTTTGATGCAGTTCTCCATGCTGCTCTATCCTGTGCAAGCTTCTTCATCTCCTAGTACTTACTGCAACCTACATCCTTCTGAATCTGCTTAGTGTATTCATCTCTTGGTCTCCCTATACGATTTTTACGCTCCACGCTGCCCTCCAATGCTAAATTTGTGATCCCTTGAGCCCTCAGAACATGTCCTACCAACCGGTCCCTTCTTCTTGTCAAGTTGTGCCACAAACTCCTCTTCTCCCCAATTCTATTCAATACCTCCTCAATTAGTCATGTGATCTAACCATCTAATCTTCAGCATTCTTCTGTAGCAACACATTTCAAAAGCTTCTATTCTCTTCTTGTCCAAACTATTTATCGTCCATGTTTCACTTCCATACATGGCTACACTCCGTACAAATACTTTCAGAAACGACTTCCTGACACTTAAATCTATACTCGATGTTAACAAATTTCTCTTCTTCAGAAACGCTTTCCTTGCCATTGCCAGTCTACATTTTATATCCTGTCTACTTCGACCATCATCAGTTATTTTGCTCCCCAAATAGCAAAACTCCTTTACTACTGTCTCATTTCCTAATCTAATTCCCTCAGCATCACCCGACTTAATTCGACTACATTCCATTGTCCTCGTTTTGTTATTGTTGATGTTCGTCTTATATCCTCCTTTCAAGACACTGTCCATTCCGTTCAGCTGCTCTTCCGAGTCGTTTGCTGTCTCTGACAGAATTACAATGTCATCGGCGAACCTCAATGTTTTTATTTCTTCTCCATGGATTTTAATACCTACTCCGAACTTTTCTTTTGTTTCCTTTACTGCTTGCTCAATATACAGATTGAATAACATCGGGGAGAGGCTACAATCCTGTCTCACTCCCTTCCCAATCACTGCTTCCGTTTCATGTCCCTCGACTCTTATAACTGCCATCTGGTTTCTGTACAAATTGTAAATAGCCTTTCGCTCCCTGTATTTTATCCCTGCCACCTTTAGAATTTGAAAGAGAGTATTCCAGTCAACATTGTCAAAAGCTTTCTCTAAGTCTACTAATGCTAAAAACGTAGGTTTGCCTTTCCTTCATCTTTCTTCTAAGATAAGTCGTAAGGTCAGTATTGCTCCACGTGTTAGGTTGGTGTTATCTAATAAGTCTTTGAGTGCAGAGAACAGAGTTCCATTGCAGAGATCTGTGTATTCATGTATTACGTGTTTTCCTTCAACTAAGGCTTTTTGTATTACATATTTTTCTTCAGTTATTAGTTTTTGTGGGGGGGCTCTTGCTCCATTTGAGAATTTTCAAGTCAGTAGTGCTGTCTGTTGGGCTATGTTTCTTGTCCATGAGGTTTTCAGCAAATGTGGAATGACAGGTGTTACTTTTTAATGCTCTTCTGTGTTCTGTCTACCTGCTATTAAAGTTTCTGCTTGTCTGTCCTATATAAACAGATTTGCAATCCTGACATGTTTGTCGGTAAATACCAGATGCGTTGTGTTTGTCTGTGGTTGTCTTAAGTTTTCTCTGTGTTGAGTTTTCTGTCCTGTAGCCTATTTTTAGTATCTTACCTACTCTGTGGGCTGTTTTGTTGTTATAGGTGAGAGTGAAGCACTTGTTTGTTGTTGTGGGTGTTTCTTATTCATGTATTGTTAAAGCAGACACAGAGAAAAGAGCTTCAACCTGAACATGATTACGTAAGTTTCATGTTTGCCTCAGAGGTGTGTGCACCCTTCCTTTGTGAAGCGTGGCGCCCTTCGACATCAGCCTCGGGCTCGACGACGTGTCAGACAGCGAGGTGTCGACTCAGGTGGAAAAAAGGCCAGAGCTCAGAAGTTCATGTGACGTGTAAGGTGGCTTAACGACGTCACATTGGCACCAAACTTCACAATTCTGTCCAAAGCCGCTGCCGACGTGTCACACATTGAAAAGGTTGTCACAGACGCCACAGAAAGATCCGTACTTAAACACTTGAAAATTGCTCAAGTCACACCAATACCCAAAAAGGGAAGTAGGAGTAATCCGCTGAACTACAGACTTATATCACTAACGTCGATTTTCAGTAAGGTTTTGGAACGTATACTGTATTCGAACATTATGAAGTACTTCGAAGAAAACGATTTATTGACACATAGTCAGCACTGATTCAGAAAATATCGTTCTTGTGAAACACAACTAGCTGTTTATACTCATGAAGTAATAAGTGCTATAGACAAGGGATGTCAAGTTGATTCCATATTTTTAGATTTCCAGAAGACTTTCGACACCGTTCCTCACAAGCGTCTTCTAACCAAACTGCGTGACTACGGAGTATCGTCTCAGTTGTGCGACTGGATTCGTGATTTCCTGTCAGAAAGGTCACAGTTCGTAGTAATATACGGAAAGTCAACGAGTTAAACAGAAGTAATATTCGGCGTTCCCCATCTATATTAACGACATAGGAGACAATCTGAGTAGCCGTCTTAGATTGTTTGCAGATGATGCTGTCATTTACCGTCTTGTAAAGTCATTAGATGATCTAAACGACTTGCAAAATGATTTAGATAAGATATCTGTATGGTGCGAAAAGTGGCAATTGACGCTGAATAAGGAAAAGTGCGAAGTTATTCACATGAGTACTAAAAGAAATCAGCCAAATTTCGATTATGCGATAAGTCACACAAATCCGAGGTCTGTAAATTCAACTAAATACTTAGGGATTACAACTACAAATAACCTAAATTGGAACGATGACATAGATAATATTGTGAGTAGAGCAAACCAAAGACTGCGATTCATTGGCAGAACACTTAGAAGGTGCAACAGGTCTACTAAAGAGACTGCTTACACTACGCTTGTTCGCCCTATTCTGGAGTATTGCTGTGCGGTGTGGGATCCGCATCAGGTGGGACTGACGGATGACATCGAAAAAGTACAAAGAAGGGCAGCTAATTTTGTATTATCGCGAAATAGGGGAGATAGTGTCACAGACATCATACGTGAATTGGAGTGGCAATCATTAAAACAAAGTCTTCTTTCTCGTTGCTACTGGATCTTCTCATGAAATTTCAATCACCAGTTTTCTTCCCCGATTGCGAAAACATTCTGTTGCCACCCACCTACACAGGGAGAAATGATCATCACGATAAAATAAGAGAAATCAGGGCTCGCACTGAAAAATTTAAGTGCTCGTTTATCCCGCGTGCCGTTCGAGAGTGGAACGGTAGAGAAACAGCATGAAGGTGGTTCATTTAACCCTCTGCCATGCACTTTATTGTGAATAGCAGTGATCTGAAGTAGCAAAGGGTGTTTGTACTTTTTCATCCCTCCTATTTCTCGTCCTGCTGTGGCGTGATCAGGGAGAACGGCGCGGGTTGGGAGAGTGTGATATTGACACATACGCGAATAAAACGGCGAAATGTCCTTTTAGGACCCACCAGTTTGGTAAAACTCTCGGTCACACCAAACAACCTCTGTTGAGCGCCTTGAAAATGTACCTGTACAGACAGAACCTGTGACGAAAATACCACGGCCCCTGCTGCTGCTCTTTAGCCACCATACTGCTGGTCAGTAAGTGGCTAGTCTCGTGTTCTCTCTGTACAGGTGGGCAAGGGCCACAGAGGGTTTTGCCCAATTGGGTAGTCTTACGTTAGAGGCACCCTTCGCACTTTTATTCACGCATGTGTCAGTGTCACGTCCCCCCGTGATCACCTCAGAGGTGGACGCAAAATAGGAGCGCTGAGAAAAGCGTAACCACCCTTAGCTGCTTTGTATCGCAATGAGATTTCGTTGATCTGGACAGTCACTAGTGGTTCCAGAGCGAAAAATGCGGAACTACTGTGCTTCAAAGAGGTATGATCATCACCGATGGGGAGGCGGCCCCACAATGTATTAGAAGGGATAAACGCCCGAGGGTGTTAGCAGTGGCCAAGGTTGTCAAGAACGTCTTCTTGTTACTCGCGCGAGCACGAATTGTCGTTTTCGACCGCGAAATGTGAGAGAATCGACGCCCCAGAGAGGGTGGTGGTTTCACTGTCCTGTATGCCAGCCCCTGCGGCCTTTTCGTGCCTATTATGAGTGAGGGTGTTTTCCTGGGCTCATTGGGAAACTGCGTGGTTTCAAAGATGGTCGTCGATGTTCTGATTTCGATTGCAGAGGAGTCTGAGGAAGGGGTGAAATATGGATAAGAGGGAGTGTGACAACATTCCAATCATATGACACGTCCACCGTGCCACTGGTCAGAATTGTGGTACAATTTGGTGGGTCAATACACCCACATTACACGTCACACGAACTTCTGATTCGTCCCATTTTCTTACAGGTGTCGACACCTTCTTATTCGAAGCGTCGTGGAGCCCGATGGTGACGTCGCAGGGCCTCAGGCTTTTGCACCATTACAACGGATGTTGTACGCACCTTTGAGCCAAACATTACAACGGGAGGAAATTTCGGGGTTTCGAAAATGTGATTCTTTAGTTCTGTTGCGCCATGTAGTAGTAGCATGTGGTTTGAGGTTAGGCGTTGTGTAGGTAGCGTGTCAACAAAGATAAATATGAAGTGACGAACGGAGCAAATTGTTCGCTTCTTTGACATCCATGCCATGCATAGTTGTTTGTGGGTTTTCGATAATGGTGATTACAGAAACATGGATAGACTCACAGTATCTGATGTGTAGATGAAAATTCTTTCCCTTACAAACACATACACAAATGACTTACGAAAAATAAAAGTGAACAGAACATCAGGGTGTGAAAGAGCCCACATCTACTGACTGACCCTCTAACCACGCCTAACTAGATTTTAAGAAGACAATTATACAAAAGTTAGCTGAGCTTCTAAATCGCTGACGTAACACACGATATCTCCAATTGTAATTGACAAATATGTGCGTAACCAATACTCTCCTCACACTGTCTATAACGCTCTGAGAACAAGAGTTTACTGTAACGTCACACACATTTAACATAGGGTGTACATAAAGTCCGGGAAGACCTTCAATTATTTATTGCACGAGAACTGAACATTGTACAGATGTCATACATATTGCATTTTTAACTGAAACTCTGAAAGTTTTTTTTTTTACAAACATTCGATATGCAATGTAGATTTCGACAAGATATGGTTCATGCAAGACTGAGTTCGACCCCATCGAAGCAGGAGAGTGTTTGATGTCCTGGAGGAGCACTTTGGGGACCGCATTCTGGCTCTGCGGTACGCAGAGGCCACTGGCTAGGGCCTCGATTGGCCACCGTATTCTCCGGATCTAAATTAGTATACGGCCGGGAGAGCGGTGTGTTGACCGCATGCCCCTCCATATAGGCATCCAGTGGTGCCTGTTGGCTGAGGATGACACGGCGGCCGATCTGTACCATTGGTCTGTCCGGGCGCAGTTTAGTTTCTTTGATCACATGCGACTCCTCTTTGACAGGTGTACAGAAAGAACGCCAAAATCATTGCTGAGCTGAAAACAAGCCATTCAGGAGGTCGTCGACACCATCGGTGTTCAGACACTTCATTGGGTCATGCAGAAAGTCGCTATTCGTCTGCGCCATATCAACGTCAGAGATGGCAGACATATCGAACATGTCATAACTTAAATCCGAATATCTTTAGTGACGTTTATGAAATCCAGGTAACAGGTTGAAGATAGGAAAGGACCAAACATGAACACGCGGAAGGGAGACCCATCAGATTCCGTCATTTTCACCAAATTAACATTTATTTAAGAGAAACATATTGAGCAATTAAATTCCAGATTAATAACAACATGAAAAACATCATAATTATAGTTACATATAAAGTGACATACTACTGAAATTAACCAACATAAACAAAAGGAAACAGTTTCCAATAAAAACAAAGCATATGAGTTTATGAAAAGTAAGAATGAAATTTGAATCGTTCAGTAAAGGGAAACTACATTTACCAAATACAAAGCACATCAGGTTTTAAGAAGAACAGTTACTAGAGAATTTGGACGCTCTGCTTTTATGAACGGTAAGAGGATCAACAGCTCGATTATAATTTACAAACGTTGATGAGGTAATCCCAATAAACTCCATTGCCTACAACCCTGGCGACAGTCGCCCAACCCAGGTACAACTCCAAGGAACAAGACAACTACTCAACTTTGATACGTATGACGGAAGACTCGGCAAAAGCGCTCCCGCGGCAATAACTTAGATGTCGGGCGCTGGGCAGGGTTCCGCCAAGGTAGCGGCCCAGAACTCACGGTGCAAACACCAAGGTAGACTCGCGTGTTTCGCAATCAACTGTGAACGCAAATCACACGCGTGGCAGCACCCTCAAACAGTAGCAGAATATACATTATCTAATGATGAGACTCGGTTTAACAAGATAAATACAACGCGTAACCTTAGATAAAACACGTAGTTAAAGCCAAACTTACATAAATAAACTTATATATATGACGGTAGTATCTGTTCCCGAAAGAACAGTTACCGTGGATGACCATGCAGCTTTGCTAGAAATGAAATGATAATTAAATGGACACCCTAGCTGCAAACAGGCTCAGATGGATAGAGCGTCTGCCATGTAGCAGAAGATCCCGGGTTCGAGTCCCGGTCGGGGCACACATTTTCAACATGTCCCCAATGAAGTACCTCAACGCCTGTTTGCAGCTAGGGTGGCCATTTAATTATCATTTCATTTCTAGCAAAGCTGCATGGTTATCCACGGTAACTGTTCTTTCGGGAACAGATACTACCGTCATATACAGTTAAAATATGGCTTCCCGGCCATTGACCTTCTTGTGCGAACGCACACGCAATGCCCGAACTCGTACGGGACTTGGTAGATTAATCTGCCACGAGTAATGAGTATGATGGGCAAACATCTATTAGGCGCACTACGAATGTAGTGGTGTGGACATGTTGGGAATGTGGATCTCACGGGGAGCGTGCAAGGGATAAGTCCCTGCAGACGCACTATCCTCTGTGCCCGCGGTGGCTCAGATGGATAGAGCGTCTGCCATATATCAGGAGATCCCGGGTTCGAGTCCCGGTCGGGGCACACGTTTTCAACATGTCCCCAATGAAGTACATCAACGCCTGTTTGCAGCTAGGGTGTCCATTTAATTATCATTTCAAACTTATATATATTATTAATATTTTTGATTATTCCCTTTTGAGAAAGCGACTGAACTTGAGTAGTCACCATTTCTTCTTCTTTCTTCGTTCTTCCCAAATCTCTTCATGCGTTCACTGTGTTCTCTCTTGCGTTCTTCCGACCATCTTTTTCCCGTTCTGCCGGCCGTTGTGGCGGAGCGGTTCTAGGCGCTTGAGTCCGGAACCGCGCTGCTGCTACACTCGCAGGTTCGAATCCTGCCTCGGGCATAGATGTGTGTGATGTCTTTAGGTTAGTTAGGTTTAACTAGTTCTAAGTCTAGAGGACTGATGACCTCAGATGTTAAGTCCCATAGTGCTCAGAGCCATTTGAACCATTTTCCCGTTCTGTTCTCCGTATATTCTTGTTTAAGTGTGTGTTTCTGTATGGAGTTTCTAAACTGTTCTCTATTATTTATGTTGTCTTGTGTGATTCCCAATTCTTTAATGTCTTCTTCTGCTTCAGTGATCCACTTTGCGTTGTCTTTGCTCTTGTTTACTATCTCAAAGATTTGTCTCGTGAGCCTGCTTTTATTCATCCGGCTGATATGTCCATAAAATTTCATCCTTCTTTTTCTGATGGTGTCTGTTATTGTTTCTATGTCTTTGTAAATCTCTCTAGTTGGCCTCTTCATCCAAATTCCTTCCCGAAACACTGGTCCATACATTTTCTTCAGGATTTTTCTTTCCTGCTTTTCAATCTCTCTGATCTTCGGACGACCATGAATCACTGTAGTTTCTCGAGCATAAAGTACTTCTGGTAGGACTACTGTGTTGTAATGCGTATTGACAGAAATAGGTTTCTTATTATAGTGATTCCAAGTGAGCTTATATGCTTTTTGTAATCTCGAGATTCTATCTTTATTGGCTAATGAGTTCAGTCCTGATGCTTGGATTATCTCTCTCAGATATCTGAAGTGGGCAACTTGTGACACTTTCCCGTACTGACAAGTAATGGGGATATTATCTACAGGTTTGTGTTCCATATACTGTCTTCTCTCCAAGGAACAAGACAACTACTCAACTTTGATACGTATGACGGAAGACTCGGCAAAAGCGCTCCCGCGGCAATAACTTAGGCATCCAGTGGTGCCTGTTGGCTGAGGATGACACGGCGGCCGATCTGTACCATTGGTCTGTCCGGGCGCAGTTTAGTTTCTTTGATCACATGCGACTCCTCTTTGACAGGTGTACAGAAAGAACGCCAAAATCAGTTTTCTGTGAGATGTCGTGTAGTTTTTCCAATGCAAGTTTGGTTTCCTCCCTATTGTTCGTTAGAATGGCAAGATATTCCGCGAAAGCCAGACACTTCACCCTAATTCTCTGCTCTTTTTTTTATCCCTATCTGAATCCCTTTTATTTCCTTTTCCCATGTCCTTACAATTTTTTCCAGAACCATGTTAAACAGAAGGGGGGACATCCCATCTCCTTGTCGAACACCAATATGAAATGCTTCTGATGTTTCTCCCATTAATTTAAGTTTGGCGGTTGTATCTGTTAATGCCAGTTGAATAATTGACCTTGTTTTCCTGTCAATCCTGAACTCCTTTAAAGTGTGAAATAATGTTTGCCTATCTATTAAATCGTAAGCCTTTTTAAAATCGACAAAAGTTAAGACAGTAGATCGACCTTTGCGAAACCCTACCTGATACTCCCCTATTAACTCGCTAAGATTGGGAGATAATTAGAATGGATTTTGTCGTACACAATAAATACATATGCCTCTGTCTAGGTAAGATGATAAGTGATTATATGTAACTAAAGAGGGGCAGGTACAAACTGAGCAGTTGCAGTTAAACCCCCTGATGCATGAGTAAGTATTGCTAAAACGCCTTGACAAACATCAGTTAAGGTGAGCATAAGAAAAGCAGAAAATTTCACTCAGTAGTAGCCATACGTAATTCAGTTGTGACTAAGACACATCAACGTAGGTTAGAATAAATACACTTTTACTAAATCACAATTAGATTTCAAATTCATACCCAGTACCTGATACAATGCCATGACATTGCCAGTCACCGGTGTTACCGCTTCAATTCATGAAACCTTCCCGTCTCCTCTATATCTCTCTTGTTACTCAACCTTCCCTTTTACAATAACCTTCCCTTAGGATTTCTATCTCTTGCTTAGTAATAACAAATGAAATCTTCCCTTTGAAATTAATTCTCTTTCTCAATCTTCGCATACAAATTTAAATGCTGCTTATTAAAAGTGATTATTTCGACGAAACATAGAATGTGTCGTCGTCGTGGCCCTCAGTCGTTACCTGCAATAACCCAAAACTGTTCCTTAACTTTTTTTTACTGTTACTGGATCGCCATCTGACTGCTACATCGAACTGCAACGTGAATATACTTAGTCTGTTTTACTATACTCTATTAGCTACTGGTGGGCTGTCATAATAAGTGGCTGTATTTATTACCAAAGCTGACGCTATTCTTTAATAGCAAAGCTGACATTATTCTTTAATTAATTTGACTGAAGTTACGTAATTCATAGTTAAACTTTTTCTTGACAACAATAAAATTTTGCAAAGTTTTACGTTGATAGTTTTTGGGACGAATTATAATCAGTAATGCAATATTGCTTGCAAAAATTAATTATATTCTGAATGAAATGATTTTACAAACGTTCAAATGGGACTTACTTTTTACAATAATCTTACAACTAGCATTGCGCAAACATACCTTCAGTAGTCTTGAGTTTCTCAAAAAATTAATTCAATAATATTAGTTCCTCTTATGATAATAGTTAGCTGATGTCTGTGTACATCCGTTTATAATCTCTTGTAAATCATAGCTAGTGGCTGGCAGGCACACCGCTCCTCTCAACATCTCGCTTCAGACCTGCTACCGACTCGCTTCACATATCGCTTACTACTGACTTCCTACGAACGCTAAAGTGCGGTCTCTTCCGCCAACAATCCTTTTAGGTGCAGACAATCCCTGCTACCATTACAAAATATATCAATGCGCGGTCTTTCCCGCTCTTTTCTTAAAACGTATCTATACGGGGTCTCTACCGCCCTTTTTAAAATTATATCAATATGCGGTCTCTCCTGCCAACAATACTTTGGTGCAGACATTGCCTGCTACCTCAAATCTTTCCAAGATGACAAATATTAATTATTCCTACTTAATCCTATAAATAAAATATAAACATCTTTCATAAATTGTGGTTTGACAATAGACAATAGAGATATACAGGTCTTACGTTCATAACATCGTACCCCAAGCGGGTGCACACTAGGGGTTAACCAATTAAAAGAATGTCTCGACTTGGAAGAAGGCGCACTAACAAACTATTGGCCACTCTCAGACCAAGGCACACCGCACAACGAACAAACACATATTATTCACTGAGCAAGACACAAAAATATTGCGGCAATTTTCCTTTAAACAATCAAACGACAGTGCCAGCATATCAATAGGTAGTATGTTATGGTGCTCTCTCCGCACCGTCAACTATCCTTTTTAACTCCTTTTCAAATTCTAACATTCTGCGAGGTGTCTGTTTGTTCTAAGTCGTGTCTCCCTACCACTTTCGCGCAACGACGCTCTGAGCGTGAGTTTTAGGGAATTGACTAGTTTGAACCTGGGACGTGTTGCTGGTAAGTAGACGCCAGACCACACATGACATGTAGAGTTCAGAAGAATTCAGTGAGACTAGCGATGACATAATCAAATACTTAATGATTTCAGCGTCAGCTCCGCTGCACTCCCTGTAAAAGAACCTTAATACTAACTAAATTTAGTGGAAGCGGTTCAAGGCTTTCCTATTTTTAGTTAGCTGGTAAAATAACGTCGAAAAAGCAGTTAAGTTTACCATTGTTTATAAATTGCGCTGTTGATGAAAGGAAATATTTTAATACAGGATGATAAAAACCAACTACATTCAACAAAAATGTTAACGAATATTCCCTGAATGGGTTTCCAAGTTCTATAATGGATCCAAGGATGACGTATGCCATATCACATCTACAATCTAGGTTTAAATTAAGTTTCATAAAAGAGAAAACTATCAAAAATGGTGTACAGTGACCCTCAATTATCTTTAGTTACTTATTTAACTTGTCGTAAATTACAGTGGCTGATGTGGCTTCTCAATAATTATATAATGGAAAAATCATTGCGTTTCAGATTTTAACTTCTAGTAGCAAATGTGAATACCATGAGCTTTAATTGACGATCGACACAAGTATTACGCAAAAAGGGGATGTAACAGATGAGACTTCTGCAGTTCTGAGTGAAGCCTTATGCGCTCTTATGCAGCATCGCGTGCGTTCATTACCTTGTCTGTGGTTAGCGTCGGGGGGTAGCGGGTGGCGCAGCTCCACACACCTCACCGTCTCGGTAGCAACTCACTCTAACCTCTCCTACTACAATTTCCCGAAGTTGGTTTAAGAAAAAGGTATCTGGCTGTGTTTTCAACTTACCAATCAGGGTCTCAATGTTAACCTTTTGCTCCGCCTACAAAAATTTTGTCTGTCCAATGAGAAACCTTATACTTTTTGTTGTGGGGCAATGTTTTTAATGTTTGCAACGTAACAGAGACGCGTATAGTCTCACGCTAAAACTTGCAGCTGTTGTGGTCCTTTTAGTGTTATCGTAAGATCTATAATGTTCTTTTGGAGCGCTGTATCTTTTAACATGGGCTGGGAGGTGGTCCTGGCGGTCGGACGGCGACGTGGGTATCCGTCCCTATCATAGGGCCTTCTAGCTTAACACGGCTCTGCTCTCGGCTTCTGTTCTCTTTTCTCCCCTCGGAACTGCGTCTTTTTCACGGTGGGAAGGTATGACATGCATTTAGGCGTTCTTGTGTTAGTCTGTGGTATTCCATTTGCTCACTCGTTGATCGTATTACTTTGGTTAACTTACTGTCAGGATTTATTCGGAGCTATGTGACATACTGCCGGATTTGCTATCATGTCAGGGTTTTCATGGAAGGTGTTGGGTTTGCCTGACACCTTACAAAATAACAAAAGGAGTCCCCCGTCACCAGAGCTCCAGAGCACGACCTCCGTCCCCTTCTCTAGCGGCTGCCCAACATTCGAAAAGTCGCTCGGCGATCCGGCTGGGTACATGCGCTGTCAAACCCAAATCTGTCCAGCCAGACCCCGCCTCCAGGCACTGTTGCTCCAGCCCCCCTCCTCCCGTCACGTGACGTTCACAACTCACTGCCGCCGCGATGAGCCACCACACCTCAACCAGGAAAACCAGAGATAAGTCACAAGGGAGGCGACTATCGATACCGGTGCCAGAGGTAGTTAGCCCAGCAAACCGAGCCGCCACGTCTCAGTTTACATACTGAATAAAATGTGTGCATGCCATAGTTCGTAACTAATTCATGTCTTTTTCATGTACAGGGTGTTACAAAAAGGTACGGCCAAACTTTCAGGAAACGTTCCTCACACACAAAGAAAGAAAATACACTCCTGGAAATTGAAATAAGAACACCGTGAATTCATTGTCCCAGGAAGGGGAAACTTTATTGACACATTCCTGGGGTCAGATACATCACATGATCACACTGACAGAACCACAGGCACATAGACACAGGCAACAGAGCATGCACAATGTCGGCACTAGTACAGTGTATATCCACCTTTCGCAGCAATGCAAGCTGCTATTCTCCCATGGAGACGATCGTAGAGATGCTGGATGTAGTCCTGTGGAACGGCTTGCCATGCCATTTCCACCTGGCGCCTCAGTCGGACCAGCGTTCGTGCTGCACGTGCAGACCGCGTGAGACGACGCTTCATCCAGTCCCAAACATGCTCAATGGGGGACAGATCCGGAGATCTTGCTGGCCAGGGTGGTTGACTTACACCTTCTAGAGCACGTTGGGTGGCACGGGATACATGCGGACGTGCATTGTCCTGTTGGAACAGCAAGTTCCCTTGCCGGTCTAGGAATGGTAGAACGATGGGTTCGATGACGGTTTGGATGTACCGTGCACTATTCAGTGTCCCCTCGACGATCACCAGTGGTGTACGGCCAGTGTAGGAGATCGCTCCCCACACCATGATGCCGGGAGTTGGCCCTGTGTGCCTCGATCGTATGCAGTCCTGATTGTGGCGCTCACCTGCACGGCGCCAAACACGCATACGACCATCATTGGCACCAAGGCAGAAGCGACTCTCATCGCTGAAGACGACACGTCTCCATTCGTCCCTCCATTCACGCCTGTCGCGACACCACTGGAGGCGGGCTGCACGATGTTGGGGCGTGAGCGGAAGACGGCCTAACGGTGTGCGGGACCGTAGCCCAGCTTCATGGAGACGGTTGCGAATGGTCCTCGCCGATACCCCAGGAGCAACAGTGTCCCTAATTTGCTGGGAAGTGGCGGTGCGGTCCCCTACGGCACTGCGTAGGATCCTACGGTCTTGGCGTGCATCCGTGCGTCGCTGCGGTCCGGTCCCAGGTCGACGGGCACGTGCACCTTCCGCCGACCACCCGGCCTCCCGCATGCCCACTATACGCCCTCGCTCAAAGTCCGTCAACTGCACATACGGTTCACGTCCACGCTGTCGCGGCATGCTACCAGTGTTAAAGACTGCGATGGAGCTCCGTATGCCACGGCAAACTGGCTGACACTGACGGCGGCGGTGCACAAATGCTGCGCAGCTAGCGCCATTCGACGACCAACACCGCGGTTCCTGGTGTGTCCGCTGTGCCGTGCATGTGATCATTGCTTGTACAGCCCTCTCGCAGTGTCCGGAGCAAGTATGGTGGGTCTGACACACCGGTGTCAATGTGTTCTTTTTTCCATTTCCAGGAGTGTATGATTTGTGGACATGTGTCCGGAAACGCTTACTTTCCATGTTAGAGCTCATTTTATTACTTCAAATCACATTAATCGTGGAATGGAAACACACAGCAACAGGACGTACCAGCGTGACTTCAAACACTTTGTTACGGGATATGTTCAAAATGTCCTCCGTTAGCGAGGACACGTGCATCGACCCTCCATCGCATGGAATCCCTCATGCGCTGATGCAGCCCTGGAGAATGGCGTATTGTATCACAGCCGTCCACAATACGAGCACGAAGAGTCTCTACATTTGGTACTGGGGTTCCGTAGACAAGAGCTTTCAAATGCCCCCATAAATGAAAGTCAAGAGGGTTGAGGTCAGGAGAGCGTGGAGGCCATGCAATTGGTCCGCCTCTACCAATCCATCGGTCACCGAATCTGTTGTTGAGAAGCGTACAAACACTTCGACTGAAATGTGCATGAGCTCCATCGTGCATGAGCCACATGTTGTGTTGTACATGTTCTAGCAGCACAGGTAGAGTATCCCGTACGAAATCATGATAATGTGCTCCATTGAGCGTAGGTGAAAGAACATGGGGCCCAATCGAGACATCACCAACAACGCCTGCCCAAACGTTCACAGAAAATCTGTGTTGATGACGTGATTGCACAATTGCGTGCGGATTCTCGTCAGCGCACACATGTTGATTGTGAAAATTTACAATTTGATCACGTTGGAATGAAGCCTCATCCCTAAAGAGAACATTTGCACTGAAATAAGGATTGACACATTGTCGGATGAACCATTCGCAGAAGTGTACCCGTGGAGGCCAATCAGCTGCTGATAGTGCCTGCACACGCTGTACGTGGTACGGAAACAACTGGTTCTCCCGTAGCACTCTCCATACAGTGACGTGGTCAACGTTACCTTGTACAGCAGCAACTTCTCTGACGCTGACATCAGGGTTATCGTCAACTGTACGAAGAATTGCCTCGTCCATTGCAGGTCTTCCCCGGTCGCGAGTCATAGGCTAGAATGCTCCGTGCTCCCTAAGACGCCGATCAATTGCTTCGATCGTCTTCCTGTCGGGACACTTTCGTTCTGGAAATCTGTCTCGATTCAAACGTACCGCGCCACGGCTATTGCCCCGTGCTAATCCATACATCAAATGGGCATCTGCCAACTCCGCATTTGTAAACATTGCACTGACTGCAAAACCACGTTAGTGGTGAACACTAACCTGTTGATGCTACGTACTGATGTGCTTGATGGTAGTACTGTAGAGCAATGAGTCTCATGTCAACACAAGCACCGAAGTCAACATTACCTTCCTTCAATTGGGCCAACTGGCGGTGAATCGAGGAAGTACAGTACATACTGACGAAACTAAAATGAGCTCTAACATGGAAATTAAGCGTTTCCGGACACATGTCGACATATTATCTTTTCTTTATTTGTGTGTGAGGAATGTTTCCCGAAAGTTTGGCCGTACCTTTTTGTAACACCCTATAGTTCAGTAACTCTCACCCTGTATGCACGCCCCCAATGCAGGTCAGCCCTGCGTTCAACCTGGACGATCCAAACGTGAAGGCAGCAGCGCTCCCCGAGGAAGGCTCGGACCCTCCGGCGGGGACTGCAGTGATCGCCACGGGGTGGGGCCGGAACGGCACCTCCGTGGAGCTGCCGGAGACGCTGGAGCAGGTGAGCAGCGCGGTGCTGGAGCGCGCCGACTGCCAGGCGCAGCTGGGCACCTGGTACGTCACCGAGCACATGGTGTGCGCCGGCGCCAGCGACCGGGGGCTCGTGTGCTGGGGCGACACCGGCGGGCCCCTGGTCAGCGGCTCCACCCTCGTGGGCGTCGTGCCCACCACCGGCGTCTCCTGCGACGAGCAGCCCTCCGTCTTCTGCAGGGTCTCCGACGTCCGCTCCTGGATCACCGACAACACCGGCATCTGAGCCAGCTGTGTGGTCCTGCACCGTACCACCTGACTACGTGGCAGATCTGCCTTTTATGGAGCGTTAAATTCTTATCTTCCTTTCCTTCTTTCCCGCTCTGGAAACTAATTAAATAGCGATTGATTTGTTACGTTATTCAGTACGAAAATCTAATTTTTATTTACGTCATTCTTCAGTTGTGAAATATTGTACACGAGTGTCTCAAATAAAAGGATTAGGTGCATCATATGCAGGAGCTTAGCTAAACTATTTTATGACTGAAACTTCCTGGCAGATTAAAACTGTGTGCCGGACCGAGACTCGGACTCGGGACCTTCGCCTTTCGTGGGCAAGTGCTCTACCAACTGAGCCACCCAAGCACGACTCACGCCCCGTCCTCACAGCTTTACTTCTGCCAGTATCTCGTCTCCTATCTTCCAAACTTAACAGAAGCTCTCCTGCGAACCCTGCAGAACTAGCACTCCTGAAAAAAGATATATTGCAAAGACCTGGCTTAGCCACAGCCTGGGGGATGTTTCCAGAATGAGATTTTCACTCTGCAGCGGAGTGTGCGCTGATATGAAACTTCCTGGCAGATTAAAACTGTGTGCAGAACCGAGGCTCGAACTGCGTCCATTTCCATGAAAGATTCTGTTTTGAACTACAACTAGATTGATTGCAGTTACCCTACACGAAATTTATTCTGCAACAACTTAAAATGTTTTTTTCAAAGTGCAGATGTTTTTGATTTATTACGTAATTTCTTAAATTTTGTATTTTATGCTTTCATTACTTTTCAGGTGTCTTTTGCGTTGTGACTCTTATCTAAGATGATGATGTTTGGTTTGTGGGGCGCTCAACTACGCTGTTATCAGCGTCCGTACAAGTTCCCAATCTTTACTCAGTCCAGTCTCGCCACTTTCGTGGATGATGGTGAAATGATGAGGACAACACAAACGCCCAGTCCCCAGGCGGAGAAAAATCCCCAACCCGGCGGGGAATCGAACCCGGTACCCCGTGATCCAGAGGCAGCAACGATAACCACTACACCACGAGCTGCGGACTCTTATCTAAGAAGTAAAAATTAAAGTATGCGCATAGGGATTAATCTTTTCACTACTTGTCACAATTTACATCTGTTTAAAGCTCGATTTTGACGTTAACTTTTAGTATTTGACACACCTAGTTGAGAAGCAAGCATGACGACTGCTTGGCGCAGGTAAGGACCTACCTACACATTTTAACGTTGCACTTTGTATCATACACTTGCTATGACAGACAAAAAAATTGGAATTTCTCTCCATTATAGGTCTATGTATTGGTAATTTTTTTATCTTAGGACGGCCTGAGGAAGGTAATGTGTATCGAAACTGGCCAATAATCAAAATAAAAAACTGCAACCATAGACTAAAACATACATTTGTCCCTTACAAAAATTTACATGTTACATCATCGTGGCACGGGGAAGACTTCAGCGAAGACGCAGATGGAGACCATCGGAATAGCGGAGCTGTCGGATGAAGCAAGCCTGCTTTTAGGGGGTAACAGAAGCCATGTGGAGAGGGATCTCAGACGAGTAGTGAAGGCAGTCCCTCTAGGACAAGGGTAAGTCTGAAGGAGAATTCCCCTGGGACAACAGGTTGCGGACTGTGCTTCAGCCTGGCTCCATGTGTAGGTAAAACAAATACTGCTACGTATCTCAGAAAGAAAGGACTGGTAGATCTAATGGTAAACGGAAATGGGTTGGTGAAAGAACTATTGGAACTGGAACGTGGATAAATCAGGGCCTGAGCAACAAATTCCAATAGGTGGTATCAGAAGTTCAGAAACAGCAAGTAGATATTTTAGTTTTGACAGAGACGAAGAAGACAGGCAGAGTGGTGAAAACGAAATACCAGCATGGTGTTGACAAAGGCACATGGGCTTAAGCTGAGATGCTGTTTCGGTAAATAAAGGATGGAAAGGAAGAATAAAGACTGGGAGGAGGCAAATGAAAGGTTCTTGCAGTTGGTGATTGAAAAGTTTGATAATGAAGGGTTTATAATACCAACATATGCTCCCTCTGACTATGCTGTCATCGCTGATAAAGAAGCATGTTTTGACTGGTGCAACTTCTTCACATCAGGAATAGTTTGTTGTAAGGGATTTAAACAGTAGAGTTGACTCTCGACTAAATAATAGTGCGACTGGGAGATTTGGTGAAGAAATGATGAACAAGAGTGGGAGTAGATTAATCAAAGTACGTGATCAGATGCAATGTCAAATTATGGATGGGTTTTTTCAACAAAGGATATCTGTAAGTACACATGGATTCAACCAACTAGGAATTTAATGTCAGCAAGAGATTTAATAACTGCCAAGGAGGGTAGAAGATCAGGACGTGAGAGTGTTTTGAGTGCCAGAATATCGCCATATGATATTTGGAAGAGTCATAAGCCCCCTAGGCTCCGAAACTTTATTTCATTTTGCTGACGACACATTTTAACGCAGATGGAAAATCTCTTCATAAACATCTGTACTGTGCACAAACGTTTATATATTATCAAAAGCAGTACTAAGCGATGTATTCAAAATGTACTCTTTCCTTGGTTCTGCTACTGGGCACGTTCCTACTGATTCCACGTATCAGCTAATGACTTTAGACATTAACTATAGTTCTCAGATACTTCCACATCTCCCACATGTTGTGACGCTCTTTTCATTGTCCATTCACGAACCTTTTTGTTGAAAGAAATTTATTAGTGCCAAAACAAAATTATTCTCATCATGATCTTTAAAACTAAAACAAATACAACACCACATAAATTTCACCAAACACTATAGATTTCTTGCGCACTGACCTTGGTTCCATCCTTTTGTAGACTCATTACTTATGATTATTAATGCAATCGAAAATAATACTCAGAAGAAACTGCTGAAATATATTACTGTATTGAAGATCATACAAAAGTCGAAGTAAATTACTGATCAACTTACGAGCTCCTGGTAGGATAGTAGAAGAGCTCGAGTGAATAAGGAAAAAGGAAAGATGAATTCACAGAGCTGTGGTAAGCCTTATACCACATAACGAATCTTTCAAACTTACACAGAAAATCACTATTTTGCACTTTCTCACCAAACGCTGCCCTTTGCAAACTATTCATTTCTTTATATATATCTAATGCTTTGCACATCTCAGTCAGTGATAACTTTCTTTAATTTAATGACTTTTTTCTCTTCACTTCAGCATGACATTACTTAAACTGATATTTACTGATTGCATTTCACTTAACTTTTTACGAAGTGTGAAAGTTTTGTATTCTTTGTCAACCAGATCATTAACTTCATTAACACTTTCTTTTACTACCTCTAGAGTGTCCCTCTTCGCATCAAAAACAATAAGTATTTACATCAACAATTTTTCTGATTGATCCCCAAATCCTGAATACTAACGTTATTTACCTGCAATGCATCTACAGTCAATTCTTCATTACTATCATAATCTGTATCAGTACTCCTATCTAAATCTCTCTGTACTATCCCCCCTCCCTCCTAGATTCCAGATCCACAACATCAATAACAAGTCTGTCAGACTTTTCATTGAACAATAGTATATATTCTGTTTCAAAGTCAATTGAACCATTTTTTAGAACAACATTCTATTCACCTACATCTACCTTCTCAATATCAACGTTAGTTATCTGCTTTGGGTCAAACATCATTTCGTTGTTATCATCAAAATGACAAGTTTATACTACTTCAGTCAAATCAGATGAAGAAAAATCAACAACTTCCATCTCCTTACTAAATTTGTTTTTAGTTACAGTTTCATTTGACATTTGAAGTTGTGGTCCTCAGTCCAGACGCAGCTACTCCTTCCTGTGCAAACCTCTTCATCTATGAATAACTGCTGCAGTTTGCATCCTTGTGGATCTGCTTAGCTTATTCTTCTCTTGGCCTCCCTCTACAATTTTTACACTCCGTGATTCCTTCCCGTACTAAATTGGTGATCCCTTAATGCTTCAGAACGTTTACAACCAACCGATCCCACCTTCTATTCAACTTGTGCCACAGATTCTTCTCCCAAATTCTTTCTCCTCATTAGTTACGTGATCTACCCTTCTAACATTTACATTCTTCTGTAGCACCACATTTTGAAAACTTCTGTTCTCTTCTTGTCTAAACTATTTATCGTCCATGTTTCACTTTCATACATGAATACACTCCATACAGACACGTTCAGAAAAGACTTCCTGACAATTAAATCTATAATCGATATTAACAAATTTCTCTTCGTCAGAAATGCTTTCCTTGCCATAGCCAGTCTACATGTTATATCCTCTCTACTCCAACCATCATCAGTTACTTTGCTCCCCAAATAACTAAATTCATTTACTGTTTTAAGTGTCTCATTTGTTAATCTAATACCGTCAGCATCACCTGACTTAATCCTACTACATTCCATTATCCTCGTTTTGCCTTTGTTTATGTTCATCTTATATCCTCCTTTCAAGACGCGGTCTATTCCGTTCAGCTGCTCTTCCAGGTCCTTTGCTGTCTCTGACGGAATTACAGTGTTGACAATCTACCATTACTAAAAGATCCTTATTTTTTACCAAAATTTTTTTTGATTACTATTAGTCTCCACCAAAAATTTTGCATTTAATGTACATATTACTTATACTTTCATTACCCTAGTTCGATTCTGATTTTTAACTGCCAAAACACTCTCTAATACTATTTTTAATGTCACTATAATATTGGTCCACTTTTGATTTAAACTACCAACGTTACTCGTTATTTCTTTGACAAACTATTCCTGGTGTTTCATTAACTGTATCAATAATGATTTCATGTCTTCTTTACTGCCACTTCTTGTCACCTAACCCCCAATAAGTCCATTCCTTTTAAGTTACTCATTTTGGCCGAAGAAGAAACAGTCACTCAATGATATAAACACTTGTACCTCGATAATTTTTCGTTGTCAGTTGCTGCTGTTTTGATCTCTGGGTCGTAATCTTCATATCACCATGTTCGTTATTTGCATTTGCCGTCCCGTCGGTTGTTACGATACGTGACGTAGTGTCGACTGAAGTCTTGCCGTCGATCGTGAACGCAGCTGTTGATTGGCTGCTGTCCGAGATGTAGTCGACACTGTTGTCGTCACGAAGTACTGGGTTTTCCATTGCCCAGGCATTCGTCTCGCAATGGCACCCGTTTCTATTTGGAAATTCAAACAGTTAAAGTTTGAGTGTTCCACGAATCATTGTCTGTGCACTTTCTCAATCTACATCTAATTTCAGTTCGTTTACGCCGCACAAAAAGTATTCACTATCCCTCTCCGACAGTCATTTCACTACTACATACAGATCATTCTTTGCCACAAGACTCTTGAGTTCACTATCACTGGGCCCATTTGTGTCAGTTCGTCACACGATACGGCATCAAATGTAGCGGAACCGTACTTACCTGTACCAATAAGTCGTCGGCAGCTGCACCTCCGTCGAATCTGGCTGAAAAGTGGTTGTCAAAACTCACTGACGTAAGCTGCATTGAGATTACTGTTCAGACACTTTAACTGCACTTCGGTGTTAAGTAACCCACTGTTTATGGCCAGGTCGTGTCCCACTAATTTAAATTATGCACAGGTAATTGATTAGCCGCATACTACACTCGGTTGATGTCCTATAATATGATTATTCGATTGAAGTAACCTAGAGTAGAAATGACACAACAAAAGTTCAAGTGTGGTAGATATACATCTTATACTCATAAAACACCGTTCTTGGAATCTAGCAGTCAGCGTGGTACGAAAACGATGTGAACAGCAAGTAACTATTGGAAGTAGCACCGTTCCTACTCAGATCCTATTGTCACAGTTAGGAGGCGGTATTATTGAGAATTAGCACGGGTCTGAAATTAACAGTTTACAGTCAGGCATTCAGAACAGTCACTTAATAAACTCACGGATACGGAATTGAGATAGAACTCTGCATATTTTACTACTTGTAATAATGTTTTAGCCAATAACTCTAATTGTACAAGAAATAGATGAATGCAGTAGTTGCTAACATATTTTCTATATTTTCTGTATAAATAATACAGACCTTCACATGGTTTTTTGAAGTACAGGGTGGCGCAGGGAAACGGGAAATTTCGAAATGACGTCATTTCCATGAATAAATTCATAAAACTAGTAATTTATTAACGAATGTGAACGTATTCAGTATGCCATTATTCAGTATGTCTTTACAATCAAAATGTCCAAAAGTATCTCTTTACTGTTTAAAGATGACATGGGAAAGATGTGCTCCCATTCGGCGTTCACACACTAACAGCCTGTTATGAAACTCTGGAATGCGCGGTGTAGCAAATCTTGGGGAATGGCAGTGATTTCGTTTTCAATGTTCTCCTTCAGTTCATGGGTTGTTGCAGGACGTGTACGGTACACCTTGCCTTTAAGATATCCCCACAGGAAGAAGTCGCAAACACTAAGATCAGGGGATCTCGCAGGCCATGCAATGTCACCGTTACGTGAAATAATGCGTCGTCCAAACAACTGAAGAACTGCTGCCATCGATTGTCGAGCAGTGTGTGACGTGACTCCGTCCTGCTGAAACCACATGTTTTCGACGTTAAGATTAAGCTCGTACAGTCTCGGTGTAAAGAATGTTTGAAGCATTTCAACATATCGAGCGGATGTTACTGTCACTGCACTACCATCCTCACGTTCAAAAAAAATAAGGGCCGACAACACCGTGACATGATACAGCACACCGTATTGTGACCTTGGCGCTATGTAGTGGTCGCTGGTGAAACTCACAAGGATTGTCCTGTGACCAATAACGAAAATTCTGTTTGTTCACGAATCCGTTCAGGTGGGAATGGGCTTCGTCTGATATCCATAAGTTACCAAGGAAATTCGCGTCCTCGTTGATTTTAGCCAATATCTGGCTACTAAACTCCATACGTGACGCTGGGTCTCGTTCATGTAAGTGTTGCACAATCTGCAACTTATAGGGATGGAAGTCTAATTCGTGCAGTATTCTTTGTAAGCTTCGTCGCTTAATCCCTAGCGAAGATGCATGCTGTCGAACGAAGCGGCGAGGACTTCTCTCGATTGCAGCTCTAGCAGCTGCAATGTTCTCTGGGGTACGTAGCGTTGGAATGCCACGTGGAGGTTTCCTTTTCAAGGCAGATCCTGTTTCTTCAAAATTACGCACCCACGTTGTAATCGCATGCGCAGATGGGACACGTCCATGACGTCCAAGCTCGTAATGCTGTCGAAATGTTCTCTGTGCGGCAGTCGCACTATCACCATTTCTGTAAAACGCTCTCACAGCTACTGCACGTTCCGCACCAGTCCAATTCTCCATGATTACTAAATGTCAATGCGTTCACATATTGTGCAAAGTTTCGAACATCTGCCGGCGCTACAGTGCTGCCAACTGTAACGTTCAAAATTTCCCGTTCCCCTGCGCCACCTTGCACTTTATCAGTAAGTTATCAATCATGTATATGTTTACACACAAAAAATGATAACAAAGTTACTGGTATATGTATTTAGCAGGTTTTTAGGTAAGCTAATTACACTTGTGAGTTTCCATTAACTGAAAGAATGTAATGGACAATGAAGTTAAGTTGGCTAAGCTCTGAAATTTTTGGTACAGTGCACATGCCATATAAGTGAGCATGTTCTGTCGTTACTATTTTCTTGGCTGCTGCAGGATAAACGCTGGCAGACAGTCATCGGAGAATGAATAATGTGTACGGGGTGGCTAGCCTGTCGGAAACCGCCATTGTGGAATGGTGCGCCAAGTTCTTTGCTGGTCATGATTGGCTACAAGACGCCAGTCGACCTGGGAGGCCGGCAGAAGTTACGCCAACTCAAGCGAGTGGGACTCGAGTACCTGCCGTATTGCCCTGAAGTCACCCCATGCGACTGTCACGCCTGCGGTCCCTTAAAAAGGGACTTAAAGTGTCGACGATTGATGTCGGACGAGGATGCGCAGCAGCCAGTTAAGGACTTCTACCCACAGTAGGGCACACTGTTGTACCAAATGGGTATTTGAAATCTAGTGCGTCGGTGGAGTGATTGTCTTAATGTCTGTTCGGCATAGCGATACCTGATTGTACGGTCTTCGAACGGAAACTTTTTGATCGCCCCTTTTATATTCACCATTAGATTGTCAGGGGGACGTCAGCTGTTACTATGTTTTTATTTGAGTGTGGATGAATCCTTCCGCTGGATTTGAAGATCTTACTTTATCTGATATTGATTTCGGCACTACAATGCAATATCTTCAGGTTACTGAATTCAATAAACACATTTTTGTCATATCTGAACATAAATGCAGTAAATCGAAGTATCTGCAATTACTTTTAGAAGTGATCAGACATTAATTCCATTAAACTGAGAAATATTCCAGTTTCGATGTATTCCATGTGATAAGCAATCTTGTAAATACTTATCGGAAGCTGAAAGCTACGGGTTAGTGTCTACAATGTACCATATTTTCAAATATGGCCCTAAAATCTGACGAAATAAATGGATTACTAGGCAAAAGCAACGGAAACACACAGGTGTTGTTATCAATGGAGAGACGTCTACAGACGTTAAAGTAACCTCTGGCGTGCCACAGGAGGGTGTTATGGGACCATTGCTTTTTACAATATATATAAATGACCTAGTAGATAGTGTCGGAAGTTCCATGCGGCTTTTCGCGGATGATGCTGTAGTATACAGAGAACTTGCAGCATTAGAAAAATGTAGCGAAATGCAGGAAGATCTGCAGCGGATAGGCACTTGGTGCAGGGAGTGGCAACTGACCCTTAACATAGACAAATGTAATGTATTGCGAATACATAGAAAGAAGGATCCTTTATTGTATGATTATATGATACCGGAACAAACACTGGTAGCAGTTACTTCTGTAAAATATCTGGGAGTATGCGTGCGGAACGATGTGAAGTGGAATGATAATATAAAAGTAATTGTTGGTAAGGCGGGTACCAGGTTGAGATTCATTGGGAGAGTCCTTAGAAAATGTAGTCCATCAACATAGGAGGTGGCTTACAAAACACTCGTTCGACCTATACTTGAGTATTGCTCATCAGTGTGGGATCCGTGCCATATCGGGTTGACGGAGGAGATAGAGAAGATCCAAAGAAGAGCGGCGCGTTTCGTTACAGGGTTATTTGGCAACGTGATAGCGTTACGGAGATGTTTAGCAAACTCAAGTTTAGCAAACTGCAAGAGAGGCGCTCTGCATCGCGGTGTAGCTTGCTGTCCAGGTTTCGAGAGGGTGCGTTTCTGGATGAGGTATCGAATATATTGCTTCCCCCTACTTATACCTCCCGAGGAGATCACGAATGTAAAATTAGAGAGATTCGAGCGCCCATGGAGGCTTTCCTGCAGTCGTTCTTCAAGCGAACCATACGCGACTGGAACAGGAAAGGGAGGTAATGACAGTGGCACGTAAAGTGCCCTCCGCCACACACCGTTGGGTGGCTTGCGGAGAATAAATGTAGATGTAGATGTAGGTGGTAAGACTCACTAAGGGATCAGACAATACAATGTAGAATCGTATTGGCCAATATAAAAACTAAGACGGCAGGATGGAGTCCTCTTGTGTCAGTGACAGAAACAGAATCTAAACGGTGCGGCACGTAACGTGTACATACGTGAAACGTTTTCTGAACGTATCATAAGAACCGAAAACGTAACAGACAACGAGGTTTGTTAAATTATTTAATCGTATAGCACAACTCATCGACGTAAGGCAAAATTATTACTTTGGTTTGACAGGGCTATTTACGGCATTCCTTCTCACTTTGGCTAATACATCTTATATGCGACACAGTCCCTGATATTAATAACCCTACAATCCATCAATGAAGTATGCAATTTCAAACTGGGGAAGATGCATCCTGTCCCACAAACAACAAATGATAACACATCGCAACGCAAAGGCACACGAACGCCAATGCTGGCAGCTTATTTCACACTGTGTAACACTTGTAGTTTCCTTGAAGCTGAAAATTATAGGGAACGGAGTAGAATCTGCTGACCTCTACGATAAACAAGTAATCATGCGAATGACCGGGAATCCGCCGTAGTACATTTCGATAGAGGGAGCAATCGTACCGACGGCCGCGATGGTGAATTTCTAAACCTGAAGTTGCATATAATATCAATTAGACTGCTGGTAGGAAGTAGGGTTCTTAGTTGACGGAAATCCAAGAGTCATAACACAACCATAGATAACACCATATTGTATACCAATGTCTCAAAAAACCGGTGGAGATAAGCGAAAGAATACTTACGGAAAATACTAGGTAAGTGTAAAAAATACTGACGCTACTATGATAAAATATATAGATAACATAACATACTAAATCATACATGGCTTTTCATTATGATATGAATGTAGTGTGTTGCGTTGGCAATACGGCGTTTCGTGCCCTTGAGGTGTGCTTCTTTCTAGCACCTTACATCCGAAAGTAATGCTAATGTTACACTTCTAAACTTACTTTGACACTATCTGTCAACAATTACGAGTATTTATTTTAAATTTTATTACTATAGATGTAATTAGGTTTTTTGCTGCACAGTGTATCTAGTACCAGAGAATGAAAGCTATGATAGTCAACAATGACACCAGAGAGCTAACCCCCTTCCTGAGACAATTCCTGCGCGAGGTCATTACAGCCATCGAACAAATTAAGTGAGTGGGTTTGGCTTCATGAAGCATAGTCATAAAACATACATGATATTAGCGATTTCTGCTGCCACATCGGACTTAGATGAGCGCAGCGCTTTCTTTATGCGCTTTCGGAACACACGGTTCCACTGCTGACCTTAATGAAAATACAGGGTGATCAAAAAGTCAGTATAAATTTGAAAACTTAATAAACCACGGAATAATGTAGATAGAGATGTAAAAATTGACACACATGCTTGGAATGACATGGGGTTTTATTAGAACAAAAAAAAACAAAGTTCACAAAATGTCCGACAGATGGCGCTGGACAGCAAAACTGCTACCGTGACGGGTGAGAGGTACGCCGATATGTTACAGAATCGCATCATCCCCAGCCTGGCTGATAAACACCTGCCGGAACGTACGATGTTTATGCAGGATGGCGCTCCACCCCATATTGCTAGACGCGTGAAAGATCTTTTGCGCGCGTCGTTTGGTGATGATCGTGTGCTCAGCGGCCACCTTCGTCATGCTTGGCCTCCCAGGTCCTCAGACCTCAGACCGTGCGATTATTGGCTTTGGGGTTACTTGAAGTCGCAAGTGTATCGTGATCGACCGACATATCTAGGGATGCTGAAAGGCAACATCCGACGCCAAGGCCTCACCATAACTCCGGACATGCTTTACATTGCTGTTCACAACATTATTCCTCGACTACAGCTATTGTTGAGGAATGATGGTGGACATATTGAGCATTTCCTGTAAAGATCATCATCTTTGCTTTGACTTACTATGTTATGCTAATTATTGCTATTCTGATCAGATGAAGCGCCATCTGCCGGACATTTTTTGAATTTTGTAGTCTTTTTGGTTCCAATAAAACCTCGTGTCATTCCAAACATGTGTGTCAATTTGTACCTCTCTATCTACATTATTCCGTGATTTATTCAGTTTTCAAATTTATACTGACTTTTTGATCAGCCGGTATTTATCCGAACGGTACCCCATAGCTTCAGTGTTCTGTCGACTTAATTTGTCGAACCCGGTTTCAATAACATGATCATCTTTAGTCGGCCTATACACGTACACTGTAAGATCATGGACATTCAGGTACCTATTATTGGTGATCAATATTTGGTGTGTGACGTCTTGAATTTTGATGTGGACACTTTCAACGAGGTTTCTCAGTGTCTGTGGACAAATGGCCTCGCATGCTTCAAGATCCGAAACTCGAGAAGGTAGTGATATTGGACGCTAGGGTCTGGAGAAAAGTCGACGTTCTAACTATCTCAGACCTGTTTGATTGGGTTCGAGTCCTGTCTCTGGCAGGCCAGTTCATTTCAGGAATGTTATAGTCCACGAAGCATTGCCTCACAGATGATGCTTTAGAACAGGGTGCATTGTCATTCTGTCAATCATTGTCTCCGAACTGTTGTTGAATGTACACGATGGTGTAAATTGTTTTCATACCAGTCCATATTTTCTGTTTTGTTAACCGTAGTAAGGGGACCACAGCCCAAACACGAAAAATATACACATACCGTTACAGCACCTCCTTCGTACTTCATTGTTGCCACTACACTGTCTAGCGTTAAAAGGTTTTTGCTTTTCTCATTTAACCAAATATAACATTGATGATGATAATTTATGGCAATGTTTGCCGGCAAGATAAAGAATGAAACCTTTAACACTAGATTGCGTACTCACGGCAGTTTTCCTTGGCCGTTTTTTGGTACGACTTGGAAAGAGAGAAAAATTAATGAATGATCGTCGATGCGTCGGTTCTCGATTGTGTTCAGGAGACGTACAGATTGATTGCGCGAAATTAGTTTCTCAAATGACCTCTTCACCCGGATTGCTTTCACGCAATCAGACTCTTCAATGAAATTACCTAAGGGACCTATTTGAATAATAAAAAAAATGCAAAACAGTGAAATTTTGTAAAAAAAAGGTTGTCAGACCGGAAACTGAACACATTAATGGTCTCCCAAATATAATCGAGACACCGCGATAAAGAGCGAACCTGTAACAAAGTTCATTTAAACATAAACATTATTTGTGATTAATTTAAAGAAAAGAATAAGCATAGATTTTCTGTACAGTGAAGCATCAATATATTCTCAAAGAACAAAGGCGTTAAACTATAAACATTAACAAATTTACAATGAATACAAAACTTACATTTTTATGTTTTTCTCATACATGGAGCAGTCCAACAATCGCTGCTTTTGTATGTGTGATATTTTGTAAAAATTAAATGTCCTTGCGTGTGCGTAAGTATTTTTTATCGTCTCAAGGTTTACAAAAGCGTTTTTGTTTTCTTGGTGATAACGTGGTTTTTCACACTAAATGAAATATAACTTGTAGCGGTGCTACACAACACGTCTTAACAAGTCGGCTACCAAACATCAAAGGTAATGAAGTACATGTTAACATATCGGCGACCAGAAGTACAACTAACTATAAAGACTCTAGAATTTTCCTAACAAATGATAAATTGTTCTTTCTTCTGTTTCGCAGCTTCTTGCTATCAAGCGCTGCGGCAATGATTTTAAATATCTGCGCCCAGGGACTCATAGTGTTTAAAAGTACCTTTTAAACGCTGGCCGCGCGTCTTGGTATAGGCGCACGTTATAAACAGATTTCCTTTCTTTATTCTCGCGTTGTCATGCTTAGTCTCATTACAAACTACAGCTCGATGGTTGTCCTTTTCTCAAATGCAAAATGTCTGAAATCCAATAATATCACAACTGACAACAGATATCGTTGTGCAAGCATTTGCCAAACAGTTCAGTTCACTCATTTCTGAAGTCATTCAATGTCTAGCGGTGGCGCTTTTTCACTCTCTCAAGTGTCACTTAGCGTTACTACGGAAATATGTGACTTGTGAGTAGCTGCTTGACAATTGCATATTGGCTAGTGGACTGCTAGCAACATTTTGGAAGTCGCGAGTGATTCCTTCAGCCGACTTCATGCAACTTTTGCAGCCACCTTCCACAGACGTCAGTATAAAACGTATGTCAGGTTTTTGGTTTATCTGTGGTTGTTCCTTCGCGTTTCCGCTTCACAATGACATCCAACAGTCGCCCTGGGCAGCTTCAGAAGGACTGACGCGGCCCTGATGGACTTGGTTCTCAGGTGACACCCAGTGATCCAGTGACTGCCGCACGCCCTAAGTGACTCAGCTCTTCTGGCCGACCAGTTGCGCTGTTGCGGCTTCTCTGCTGACGACGAACTACACTCCGGCGGCTCTTTTATGCCCGTGGGCCCGCCTCCCGTGAGGTCTACTGGTCCGTTTGGAATGATATGTGGGTGCCGGATATTTCTGATCAGAACCTTACCACGCCACCTGCACGAACCGTCTCACACCACCACTGCGTGCCTTACAGCTGGCAAGTTTCCATTGTCACTGGGCGGTTGCAAAGAACCCAGAGCTTCAATCAGCTGATGTCTTTTACATGCTGAACCAACGGTAGTGATTTTGCGATACTGCATCCTTAGGATCACACAGCCCAGCCAAAGATATATATATGTTTCATGTTTATACATGGTTATATGGCGAATGTGACGGAATTTCTAACAATAAGAATATTGTGAGTCAGTTCCTTGGATATTATATTCTGGCATGGCACGTGATGGATAATATACATGCACATTCTCTACCACAGCAATACAAACACTACTTCTTTTTATTATAAGTAGAGAAGTACAGTATTACAAACCAGTTTGGTCCACTGTTCAATGTTACACTTAAGATAGTGAACACAGTTTCCGGTTCTCCTTTCATACTCCAGTTGAAATAAAATGTATGTGCGAAATAATTTTCTTACCCAGTCTTTAAAAAAATCTTAGTTTCCTAATTACAGTTGCAGATAATGTAATAATAAAATGTACAGTATCGTAATAGAAACCTACAGCAGTACAAATAGTTTTAGTCTCCTATTTGTTACAGTTAAGATGGGAAATACAGTTACTAACCATGTCTTCACAGTGTACTTGAAATGTAAAAAAGTACAACAAAGAGGCTCTATTATTTTAAAAGATGTTTCAGCTATTATTGGTCTGATACTTTATAAAAACGTGTACGTATATCTATAAAATTCAACCAACACACCAAATATCGAATTGTGTTACATTGGAAACGGAGGAGAGAACAATTTAACTAAACTGTGTCCTCATATTAACACAAAAAAACATGGGCAATAGTGATGACCAGTCAAAACTGACAGGCTTGTCTAAGATTAGTCTAATAGGACTTTTATTGTACGACTACATGAGGCGTGAGAACACATTTTTAACCTATTTGGATCTTCTTTGTACTACTGTGGGCTGAATTTTCCGGTATTTTACAATTAACTTGAGTTGCTGGATGCGAAATAGCATAGCTGCAGCTTAGCTAAATGGATGGATGTCTGTGCAGGATATACGACGTCCTACCGCTGCATGGCAACGGCGGATTCTCCAGCTGTCGGTAGTATCTACTACACTCTAATGTATGGGCACTGCACTGAAATCAGCATAAGGTACTACATAATGTGATCAAAAGTATCCGTATACCTGGCTGAAAATGACGTACAAGTTCGTGGCGCCCTCCATCGGTAATGCTGGAATTCAATATGGT